>NC_138500.1:45810710-46347933 GCF_964252035.2 Podarcis erhardii | reverse complement strand
CCTGGGCTGAGCAAGTGCTCAGAGCTACCTTCCCTGATTCTTTATTCTATGTACAGTGGTACCTCGGGTTAAGTACTTAATTCGTTCCGGAGATCCGTTCTTAACCTGAAACTGTTCTGAACCTGAAGCACCACTTTAGCTAATGGGGCCTCCTGCTGCCGCCGGGCCGCCGGAGCACGATTTCTCTTCTCTTCCCGAAGCAAAGTTCTTAACCTGAAGCACTATTTCTGGGTTAGCGGAGTCTGTAACCTGAAGTGTATGTAACCTGAAGCATATGTAACCCGAGGTACCACTGTATATATCAGTCTCCCTGTGCCACTATGGTGTGTTTTTTTTAACCTGGTTTTGGTTGCTGAATCTAGGAGTTCATAATAAACAAAGGAGATCACAGAATCCTAAAGCTTCCCTCCAGCCCCTTGTTCAGTACAATAGATAATCCTGGTAATGGCTTTCTTAGTCACTGGGTCAAATGGGAAACCCGCCATGATGTGTCTAACAAGTGGGACCTGTAACAAAATATTAAGTGTGGAGTACTCCTTTTTTGTTTCTCAGTCAAGTCAGCCAGTCATGTCCAACTCCAGGGTATTCCAGTACATTCCCCCTCCCACCTGGTTATCTATTACCATTTTAGTCAGCATCCTCTGGTCATTGGGCATTTGGGGTTTTTGTCCACCTCAAGGTTACCCCCCCAAAAAAAAATACCTTGGGGGTTCTCCAGACCCTGCTGATATCTCCCTGCTGTTTGTGAATGATGCCCTTTTGGTAACAGTAGGATCCATAGCCATCTGTGTCTTTCACAGAGGTAATGACGATGTTTTGTTTACAATGCTCAGAAGTCAGGCATTTCCCTCTCCCCCGTGTTCTTTCTGTTACATTGAAAAATAGCCCTTAAATTAATTCCTTGTTACATTATCATGATTCGGTTTGAAGAATGTACAAAGTTCCAATTATATTCATTAAATGAAATTTAATTAACTATATTATATCATCTATTTTGTAAAAAAGCAATTTCAAGTTATTAAAACAGAAGCTTACTGTTTGTTAACAATCAGATTTAAGTTTAAGAAATCCGATTCTTTTTGTGTGGTCATCCTTTTTTTAAAACCCTACTTATATATGATGAAGTGCTTCTTCCCGCACCACTAAATAATTACAATCACTAAGTGAAAATGGAGCCTATTTGTACACTCTAAATTACAGAACATCGATTAACTGTCCCTTTAAACACAATTGCTAATAAAATTATTTGTTGCATTTAAAGCCTTTTTTAACTCCAAGGAGTTCAAGTCAGCATATTTACTTTCACCCCATTTTTATCTCCGCAACAACCCTGAGAAGTAGGTTGAGCTGAGAGACAGTGATAATCTCAATTGATATGCCCAATCAACCACTGTGGAGGAGAACATTCCGTGTGATAAAGGAGCTGGGCCTTTAGTGTAGTGGCCCCTGCGCTTGGAGCTCTCTCCCATCACACCTTAGACAGACACTGCCTCTGTTGTCTTTTCAGTGCCTGCTGAAGACCCTTTCAACAGACCTTTTAAGTGGTGACCTTTATCCCAATCTGCAGCTGTATTTTAAACTTTTTTCTAAATGTTTTTACATGCAGAATTGTTTTTAAACGTTTGTGTTGTTTTTATAATATGGAATTGTTGTAACTGTTTTTATATTTTCGTTGCTTTTACACTTTTCTTGTTTCGTGGGCACAACTTGTGTCATTTGTTTGATTGTTGTTTATTTAATTTTTGTAACCTTGTGGTGAAGGGTGGATAAAAAAAAAATGCAATTAAAAGTGATTGGCCAGATCACCCAGCGAGCTTCACGGCTGACTTGGGATTTGAATCCACTCTTGAACTCCTGGTATCCATGGTTCTAGTCCAACATTAATCATGGATTCCCTGCAGGGTCAACATATTTACTATGCTTTTATTCCCTGTGAGCCAGTTTCAACATCGGAAAATGAGCCAGGGCTGTGCTTCACATCTCTGAAGCCTGCCAGCTCTTCCTCAATACCCTGAGGCTTGATTTTGGCAGTAAGAAGCAGCAGCAGCAGCAGCAGCAGCAGCAGCAGCAGCGGCAGCTATATAGTCAACTATTCTGGATCTAGGTTAAGTGTCCCATTGATCAGTGTATATCCAATGCAATCTGTTTAATCCTGAGCACCTTCCAAGTAAAAACTTTGTTCAGGAGGAATTGTCTTTGCATTCCTGAAATTGATGCAATCGAGTTTTCACCCCTTGTATCAGAGATGGGGAACTTGTGTCCTTCAAGATGTTCAACTACAGCTCCCAGCATCATCCCTGAGAATGAGCCATGCTGGCTAGGGCTGATGGAAACCAATGACATTGGAAGAGCCAGAGCTTATCCACACCTGATGTATGCAATCCATTGTAATTTTTACAGCAATCAGAGATGTATGAATTTTCATGTAAAATTTAGCATCTCTACTGATGTCGGTGTGGACGCGGGTGGCGCTGTGGGTTAAACCACAGAGCCTAGGACTTGCTGATCAGAAGGTCGGCGGTTCGAATCCCCGTGATGGGGTGAGCTCCCGTTGCTCGGTCTCTGCTCCTGCCAACCTAGCAGTTCGAAAGCACGTCAAAGTGCAAGTAGATAAATAGGTCCCGCTCCGGCGGGAAGGTAAACGGTATTTTCATGCGCTGCTGTGGTTCGCCAGAAGTGGCTTAGTCATGCTGGCCACATGATCTGGAAGCTGTATGCCGGCTCCCTCGGCCAATAAAGTGAGATGAGCACCACAGCCCCAGAGTTGGCCACGACTGGACCTAATGGTCAGGTGTCCCTTTACCTTACTGATGTCTGCCATAGCCAGTTTTTTTGTGGTGTATTGGAAGACTGATCAAAACCATACCATATCTGTTTTATAGTCTTTGGAAGAAAAAATGCACCAGAGGGGAAATCCAACAGTCCAATTCATCAGCCCTTTTCCATTTCCCCCTTGCCTTTCTTTTTATTATAAGAATAAATGCAAAATTCAAGGCAGAGTTTCTTCAGTCTGTAAAGCTCCCTGTAATTCCAGTGACAAGGCAGAGATAATTACAACTTTTAAAACATGACAATTAATTACAGTACTGTTGTTTTGTAAAAGAAAAACCCTTGAAATATGGAATCAAGACTGAATATGCCTATTTTAAAAAGTCCACGGAGGCATTCAAGACAGGAAGAGGAAAGGAGAGGGAACAAAGCAAAGACCTCTTTACTTGAGACAAGCATTTCCATGGAGTTTTTAATAAAGCCTTTTCTGTTTGTGCTCTCATTAGTTCTACTGTTCCCATATACACAAATTGCAGCTGAAATAAATGGCTGCAAAGCATGTTTCACCTGATACCCCCATATGCTCTGCTATATGATGAGCAGCACAGCTGCAGCCGGCTGCCTTGAACAATCCTGCAGAGGAAAATATCTTCTAGAACAGCCACTTAGGATCATTCTCTTGCTTACCTAGATTGTTTTCTCCCCTGCTCTGACATAACTTCCTAATGCTTTTATTGATTTATAACAAATAAGACAAACAGAACAAGAGCATTGCAGGAGCCATAGTCCCAATGAGACAGAAAGTAGATGCCATATCAAAGACATACGACATACAGATTTTATGATATCTAAATTTCACGATCTGCCATGGACAAAGAGTTGTGTACACCTGATTCTGTGGTACAAGAAACTACAGGTATAAGTCTCAGCAGATGACATAGACTTGTTCTGGGTTCTCCTTGCCTTTAGAAAAATGTAGTTCATGAGTTTCTCCACAAAATAGCCAATGCCCACATATTTTACACCAAAGAAAAAGCTGCAGGTCTTGCAACGTTTTCTATTTCTGTACAACAAAGATCCTAGCTGCAGCTGGTTACTAGTTCTTTAAAATGAAATCTTTTCATTTTATCAACCTATAAATTTGACAAAGATTGCTGTGGAGCAGGTTGAATAGAGCATTTGAGTATGTTAAATCCCAGGCATATTTTTTAATCCATTGCCACATAGGATTGTTCCAGTGAGTATATACAGTACACATTTAAAAACTTTGGGGGGGGGGTATGTTTGGTTTCTTTGGAAAAAAGAGTAGGAGGTGATCATCACTGTACCACACTGATATATACTACTTAGGAACTATCCAGATATTCTCCAGCAGCTATCAGCTATACATAATACTTTATTATTTATATTCCACCACATCCATGCATTCATGGAAATCATGTGAGAGCCATCTCCAAACTGATGCAAGATGTTGCTTTGGAATTGCATTGACATCATGGATTCTCTTGTACTTTAATCCTGCTTGCTGGTTTCTTACAGTCATCTGGTCAGCCTCTGTGAGAACAGAATGCTGGACTAGATGGGCCATTGGCCTGATCCAGCAGGCTCTTCTTATCTTCTTTAATTCCTTTGGAGCAAATAACCACAGTGTATCTGTTTGTCAGGGATGCGGGTGGCGCTGTGGGTTAAACCACAGAGCCTAGGACTTGCCGATCAGAAGGTTGGTGGTTCAAATCCCCGCGACAGGGTGCGCTCCCGTTGCTCAGTCCGTGCTCCTGCCAACATAGCAGTTCAAAAGCACGTCAAAGTGCAAGTAGATAAATAGGTTCCGCTCCGGCTGGAAGGTAAACAGTGTTTCCGTGCACTGCTCTGGTTCACCAGAAGTGGCTTAGTCATGCTGGCCACATGACCCGGAAGCTGTACGCCGGCTCCCTCGGCCAATAAAGCGAGATGAGCGCCGCAACCCCAGAGTCGGCCATGACTGGACCTAACAGTCAGGGGTCCCTTTACCTTTACCTTTATCAGTTTGCCATGGGAGATTTCATAGTGACAGGACATAGCACCCAGGGGTGACTAAAAACAGCTGGTCCCGTTTTCCAGGCACTTGTTTTTTTTTTTAAAAAAATTAAATTATAAAATAAAATATTCAAACACAATAGGATTCTCTGGATTATTTCATATCTTTGTGATCTAGAGAATAATATAGCTGTTCTCTGTATAGGTAAATTATATAGTTACTCAGTACCATTTATATTTTAGTCTTCAAACACAAGCTTGGAGTACTATAATGGTCCAGGTATCTTTGGTCCCTTTTATAATCAGTATTTCCTTCTGTACACATTCCTAAATTGTGACATTTTGAGATTTCCCACAGTGGTTGTGTGGTTGAAGAGTTCTGTAAAATAGCGTTTTAAAATATATTCTCAGTTCACTTCTTCAAATTCCATAAACTTTAGTTTGGTGTACGCATCGGGGGTGGGGGGGGTTGATAACATAAAACTTTGGGAATTTCCACCTGGACAACCATGGGGGAAATACTCTAATAAATTGTAAAACTGCAGAGAGATGTGTGAACTTAAAAAATTGCTGGGGTTATTGGGCTTTATTATTACAAGGACATTTTTATGTATCATGCTGAACATTTAGCTCACAGTTTCTTTGCTGTAGCTCATATCCATTGGTTGTGGTGCAGGAAATTAAATTTCACCAGTGAACTCTTCGGAGACTGCAAACCTACATATCTTAAAATAAAAATAAAAATCAGCTGCAATATCTCCAGAAAATGGCTATTACTGGCTTGGATTCAGGGCCTGCTCTGCATCCATGAGTTGAAAGCACTGCTGCACGTAAGCATGTGTGCATGAGAGTGTGTGAAGAAGAGCCCTGCTTTTAAGATACAAGTATGATTTTGTTTGATAAGAAGTTTAGGTTATCAGTGGACCTCATTTTAAAGTGGTTGATGCCAGGAGAGGCTAGCCTGGTTATCACATATGGTAATTGCCTGATTCCACAGGAACAACAGCAGTGGGAACAGAAAACAGTTAAAAATACATGCCTAGCATGGACAGATGGGGTTTCTTCTAGAGCAGGCACCCCTAAACTCGGCCCTACAGATGTTTGGGGACTGCAATTCCCACCATCCCTGACCACTGGTCCTGTTAGCTAGGGATGATGGGAGTTGTAGTCCCAAAACATCTGGAGGGCCGAGTTTGGGGTGCCTGTTCTAGAGAGAGAGGAAGGTTTCACACCTGCTCTTTCCTCCTAATCCTTTTCATCAGCTAACTACTACTGTCTAGTGCTGGTTAAAGGTGAGGTCATGGCTACATGCTTCAGAAATGGGCATTTCCCCAGTGTACACACCACTGAGTGAAATCTTCTCCCATTGGATCCTCCTCACCATGTCTCTGCTTCCTAGGCCCTAATTGGCCCTCCTCAGGCCTACCACCACCCTGAAATATGCAAGTTTGAAAAGCTAATTCTTCTTCCCCTGGAATATGTTTTGGAACCGCCCTGTGAAAGGCAGTAGAGAAATACTACTACTACTACTAATAATAATAATAATATGCCATTACACTTGCATAGGGCTAGTGGATTAAATAAATATGTACCTAGATTAAGGAACTAATAAGAAAGATGGAGGAAAACACCCATTTGATTTCCTTTATCTCGTCTGCCTCCAAGCTTTCTTCTCAGTAACTTTTGTGTGCAGTGCACTGTAATACATCGCATAATTTGGAACTTTGTGCTGACTAGTGAATTGGCAACCCAGAAATGTATCTCAAGCTTAGAAGCATGTCCATGGTGCAAATTAGCTAGGGAGAGCGGTGGTGGTGGGGAACCTTGCAATCAACCTTGCAAATTGGCAAATGGGAAGGTTTGTCATCTCACAGATTTATTCCAGGTTATTCTCCCCTCCTTGTTTAGGTACCCTCTGAGGCCAGAAAGGGAATTAGGAGGTATTGGTAGTGTGACCTCGGACAAGAGATGAGGCAGGATTGGGAAGAGACCCTGGTGCAAGAGGGAATAAGTTTTGCTAGTTACAGTCTCTTTTACCTTGAGGGTTCCTTAACTTACAAGAGGGTGCAGAAATGAGTGCTAGAAAGAGTAGTAGAAAAGCCTTCTTAAGTGGCTGAGAACAATCTTGTTCTACTTTGCATCCAAGCCAGCATCTAGAGGAATGACTCTTAAATTCTGTATGAGTCCCTGGAAGCTTGTAATGGGTTCCAAAGTAAGCAGACAAGCTTTCTTGAAAGGCAGCAATTCTGCCATTACCAACATTGCCTTCTAACGTGCAGCCACAGGGGAGTGTTGGATGTGTCCTGGGACACACTGTCTGGTCGCTCATGGTGTTGGTAGGACCCAAAAGGTCTGGCCAATGATTCCCATGACTCATATAACCCAGGGTACTCTTCAGCACACAGGGATCCAGTGATGGAAATCAGTTGGTTCCTCAGCAGAAAAAATCAATTTGGAAAGTCTGAACTTATGTTGGTTCAGATGCCTCATCCTTGCTGGTGATAAAGCAGGTTTCTAAGAATTCATCTTTCCTGGGAATGACTAATTCTGCCGAAGAACATAAGTCTGGATCTTCAATTCAAATAGAAGATAGCATTGTGCAAGTCAGCCTTCATTGCATTAGATTCCAAACTACTTGCAAACTGGGTGTCCCAAAGGGTTTTCTGTGTTTTGGCTCTTCTGTCAGTTTCAGCAGCTAGTGAAGAAGTGAAACTTCCTTAACCCTCTGGCTGGGTTCATATTTGGCAGCTGGTCACCCATTCAGATGTTTCTTTGACTGACTAGAGGCTGTTGAATCAGCATGTGGTTAGCAAGTGTATGATTAACTTCCCTTTTCTCATTCATGTTTCTAAAACTAGGAGAAGCTCTCTTATCCAACATGTTTTCAGAACATCTTGGTTTTGGAGTATGACGAGTTTCCAAGCTCCTATTAGCTGTAAAAAAATTTTCAGTAGTTTCATCTCATACATTTCCAAGCAGCATCCATGGAATGAAATATACCATAGGTTGGGGAAGAGGAACTATTGGGAGGGCTGGATCTTGAGCTCCCCCAGCAGTGGCAAACCAGCGCCCTATGTATGCTAAAATTTGTTACCCCTACCTATTACGCTCCATTCTACTGCATTGTTTTGGTGCCCCATTCAGCATGGCGCCCCATGCAACTGCACCAGCTGATGTCAGTTATATGGTGACAACTTGCTAACCTAATTTCCAACAGGGCAGAATTAGCTACTTGCCAGTGGAAGGCAGGAGCTGTGTGTCTGTTTTATTCCCTCCTAAGCTGGCAGAGGGAATAAAAGCTTCTTCGGCTACTTCACTCTTTCAAGAAGTTGGAGTCTCTTTGATTAATTCTGTTTGGTTTTACTTAACTGCATATCACAACTATGACAGGGCAGGTTCAGTTTGCACTGGAAGGGAAGAAAAGTCAGAGAAGACAATGACGAACATCTAAAAGCATCAGAGTGGCAAAAGAGGACGTATACAAACTAACTTCTCATGGCTGATTTTCTCAAAGGGATCCAGGGTTGTGTGTCATCTCCTGGGACCTCTGTAGCCTCATTTATCCCAATGCTAATTGCCTTGGGGTTGATGGTCCTTAACGCCCTCCTTGGTGCACAGTTAAAATGTTGGGGCTGTGATTAACACAGGCCAGTTTTATCACTGACCCTAACTATGAAGCCAGGGTGGGGTCTCTTGTCAATTGTGAGCTGCAGGAAAGCTTTCGCCTTGCTAGCAAATATGTTTGCATGGATGCATTATTGTTGGTTTAACTAGTTTAATTACAGAGCACTTTTTTTTTAATGAAGTTGTGGCCCAAGGGTATGTGCTGTGTTCTGTGTCTTCATTTCAGGGGAGTGAGTGAATTATGAAGCCATTTCTGCATGATTGGGTTCCTTGCTTTTTTGAAGTGTTCATGATAGTGTGTAGACTACCTGTGTATGTACGTTCTGTATACACATTGACTCAGTTCAAACCTCTGAGGTCAGAGCCAGGAACAGCAGAGTATGCTCCATATGTTGAATATACACAGACATCTGAATGATTGAACAGGGCTCAGGCTAGGGCTGCTATTTCTGTAAGCAGATATTATTATATTTTGTTGGTTACTTAATGACTTGGGTTCTCTAGATGATGCACAATTAAGCAATTTAAAACATGTAATAAACATAACACAATCAAAATACACACCAAAATCCAGTAAAATTCAGCCCAACATACAACCCTATACATCACCAAGTTTAACTTCACAGGTAGGCTGAGTTTAGAAATCATTTACTCCATTCAACTGGAGTTAAAGGGGAGTGTACCACAGAGTATGTGATTTTAAGAGTGTTGCTTACAGTTACACTAATGTTTTTTCCAGTCCTGTGGTAACGTCAGCTAGAGTGGGGATAGGCTAGTTGAATTTATTTCATTTATATCCAAGACTGAGCACAACAGAATCACGGGGGAATGTAACTTAAAGCTCATTTTCATGACCAGCTGAAATATGAGTGTGGCTTCTCGTGCTGATTTCTAGATGCCACATATAGAAGAAGTGTTGTGTTCCAATGACAAGTTGCACGTGTGTGTATTGTCACACCTTTTGAGAGCCTTGGCCAAGTGCTGCTCAGAGCAGCCTACAAGAATCCTGTATGTCATGGCCATCTGCCATTGAACTTGTTCATAGGTAACAGAGAAGAGATTCTCTGGCGGCGGCTGCATTCCTCCCCAAGTCCTCCTCCTGCTGCTGGTTTGTCTTAGTGTGCCATCTGAACCCAGGCTCATGGTTTGTTTCCTCCAGACAACCCATGAGCTGTAAGCCCAAGAACAAGTCAAATGACTGCTTCTATAGTAGAAGTTAGTATATATAGCAGGGGTCAGCAACCTTTTTCAGCCGTGGGCCGGTCCACCATCCCTCAGACCATGTGGGGGGCTGGACTATATTTTTTTGGGGGGGGGAATGAATGAATTCCTATGCCCCACAAATAATCCAGAGATGCGTTTTAAATAAAAACACACATTCTTCTCATGTAAAAACACCAGGCAGGCCCCACAAATTACCCAGAGATGCATTTTCAATAAAAGGATACATTTTACTTATGTAAAAACGTGCTGATTCCTGGACCGTCTGTGGGCCGGATTTAGAAGGCGATTGAGCTGCATCCGGCCCCTGGGCCTTAGGTTGCCTACCCTGATGTCTAGGGTATTGTGCATGGCACTGACATGGATACATCTGTAAAGACCAAACAGGGCTGCTATGCTAGAGTGGTTATGAGACCTGAAACTAAGTGGTGCACTTTAGATGTACTCTTTTTGTTGAGACTGGAAAAGATGTCACAGGGTGTCCATGTTTAGCATTCATCCTGTCCAGAGAGTTTGGGATAAGATCACCCATGCCTTCAATCAAGAATAATCTGGATTTTAGAGTACGATGCTGCATGCTGAAGGCGTTATTCGCCAGGCCTCACCATTTTTATGTGATTCCCCACAACTTATCCTGGTCCTCATTAATAGAGCCCCACTGCTGTTTCCGTGATTGTATCCCCACTGAATGTGTCACTCAGGGAAAAACCTTTTTAAAAGGTATTCAATTAGAATCAGGTTCCAAAATGCTTCCTGAGAGGGTGGTTGTAAAAGGAGAATGGGAGGGATAGTACAGTGTTACATGTGCACATATCCATTGCCTTCCTAGAAGAGCTTCCTTTCTGGATACAGCTGGACTATTCTTTCTGCATATTTCCTGCAGAAACGGTTGAAAACAAGTGTTTTGGCAGAGGTGGTTTATCTGCATATCACCATTGTGACATTGTCCCAGCTTCTGCCAACCTAGCAGGTCGAAAGCACGCCAGTGCAAGTAGATAAATAGGTACTGCTGTGGAGGGAAGGTAAACGGCGTTTCCATGCGCTCTGGCTTCTGTCATGCTGGCCACATGACCCGGAAAGCTGTCTGTGGACAAACGCCAGCTCCCTCAGCTTAAAAAGCGAGATGAGTGCTGCAACGCCATAGTCGCCTTTGACTAGACTTAACCGTCCAGGGGTCCTTTACCTTTTACCTTTACCTATTATTCCTAAATAGTAGGATACTGTTTGGCAACAAGCCAGCTAGGAACAGAATAATGTAAATTTCAGTGTGTTCTTATGGGACTCAGGAAGAAGGAACCTAAATCGATCTGACAAACTGGTAGTAGTGCAATAAAAGGCATATCCTTATTGATTCTGACTCGTTCTCAGCAATCTTATAGCCAAACAAGTTTCTAGGAAATTGATGTAAAACAAACAAAAGGTCACTCCTCTTTCACACACAACTCTTTCTCACTTGTTTCCTTTTCCCCACCCCAAAAAACCATTGCAGAGGGAATTGTTGCCAAAGGTTTGAACAAATAGATCACAGGATATTTTCCAACCCAGGGTTTACAACACTTAATGTTCTTAATTATTGGGGGGGGGGGTAGTTTTGTGGCTCTGTGCTTGTGCTAAATGGACTTGTTGAATGTGTGTCAATGAGGACAATACTATTTTCATTTTTAAAAAAAGAAAAGAAAAAAAGAAACATGAACACTACCAGATGGGTGGTCTTTGGATGCGAGTGAGAATGGCATCATCCAAGTTATCTTCCTTTGTTGTGGCATGTACAATCATACCTCGGGTTACAGACACTTCAGTTTGCGTTTTTTCGGGTTACGGACTGCCGAAATCCGGAAGTACCAGAACGGGTTACTTCCGGGTTTCAGCAGTTGCGCATGTGAAGAAGTGCCAAATCGCAACCTGCGTGTGCGCAGACGCGCCACTGCGGGTTGCGAACGTGCATCCCGCACGGATCACGTTTGCAAGCCGAGCGTCCACTGTACTGCGCTACTGTTTGAGAAAGATCCTGCAACTACAGTAGCAGCAGAAGTTCTGCAAGCATAAATGGGACTGAAATGGCCCTTAACATTTGTGCTGTAAGTAATGAGGGACCACGGTAGTTTGGCCTTGAGATGTACATGTGGAAGTGGCTGGCAGGACTGCGTGGGTGGGGCTGCATTGCTCTCCTCTCTTCCCCACACAGGGCGTGACTGCCAGTTGCAGAGAGAAAGAAGGCCAAGGCAGCAGGAAGTGCACTGAAGGTGCAGTATCAGTAGCATCGGCCCACACTGTGCTGATCTCCTCCTTGCCTTGTCTCCCTCTCCCTCACAGTAACCTTCAGCAATGCCTGGTGTTTTGAAGAGAAGAGAGCAATATAGCCTCTCCTGCACAGCCCTGTCAGCTGCTGCTGCTGCATGTTTGAGGGTCACAACTAATTTCTTAAGCCAGAGAGTCATGATTATATTTTTCAGATGTATATAATTAGCATGGTAACGCACAAGTTGTCAGGCCATAGCTCATGCCTTGTGGGATGCCATACAACCTCTATGGATTCAAGTCACCTTTGATTCTTTGCTTTCCATGGTAGTCTGAGCACATTCGGAAATGTTACTGCTGTTGCAATTTCCCCAGCTTTTTGGAACAATCAAGGTTCTTCCTAACTGAGGTGTTCAAAATCCTTAAAGTCAGGATGGCAAAATAATGTTGCCCTGATATCAGAGGCTTTCTGATATTTTGCTGCTTCTGAAGACACTCGCTGATAGGAAACGGGGCATTACCTGGAAACCTGACAATATGCTGTGACATAAAGCTGTTGGATTCCCTTAGTCCTCCACATTTATATGCTGTTGTTTCTCTGCAACGTGTTGATTTGTGGTGCAAAGGTGGCAGGTACATGGGGAATTCTCCCTTAGGGTAGGGGTTTGGCTAACAAAAGTTTGGGTCTTTGAATCCTCTGTTTCAAAAATACATATGACAGCAGCCGAAAAACCTACACTCCTGTATCAACAGAAATTGCTCTTTATCTCTTTTGAAAGACAGTTTTCTTTTTCTTTTTTAAAGTAATTTTGGCATTGTGGGAAGCAGTAGCCCCTCCAGATTGTGAAGTATGTTGAACTGCCAAAAATGTGTGCAGGAGGCTGTAAAATAATGAGCACTAGAGACAGATTTTTAATGTATTATTATTATTGTTATTTTTATATGAAGCTGCCCCAGAAATGTTACATTGGAGAATTAGGGTTAGACATAAAAGATGTTATATGAATAAATGATGATGTGGCTTCAGGAGTTCAAATAGGTGTAAGCATGCACAGTTTCTGGGATAGATGACGAAGCCAGTGGGTATTTTGAGAACCCTATGGGTTGGATCCAGACCCCCTTCCTTTAACAGAAGGGATTGATCCAGTTGAGGTTCTCACTGGAGGAAAGTGGGAGAAGACAATTTTTGTGAATTTCTCTTCCTGCAAAACAGCCTGCCTTGTTCTGGAGGGTCCACTGACTCAATGGAGAACATTTTCAAGGGGTTGCAGATGGAAGGGTGGATAGATAATTTAAAATTACCCCCTTTCCTTCAATGAGAGAGTGAGTCCTTCGGGTGGCTTGATCAACTTCAGCGGTTTAAATGTATGAAACTTTGGGTATAGGGACTTTGGGTGGACAAGTCAGCCACGTGTTTTTTGAAAAGCCCTATCCCATCAATCTTTTATATTGTTTAGGAAGCCTGTGGGTTGGTGTTTTTTTTAACTGGAAAAATATGCTTTATATTTCAGGTTGGTGGAAATAAGCACACAATGAATGAGCACCTACATGTTGCCAGTCACGGTCAGATCCAGGTTCAGCAGCTGTTTGAAGACAACAGCAACAAAAGGACCGTTCTGACGACACAACCAAATGGGCTTACAACAGTAGCGAAGTCGGGATTGCCGGTGGTGCCAGACAGACAACTGGACAGTGCTCATAGGCGGCAGGGGAGCTCCAGCTCTTTGAAGTCTACAGAAGGGCCAGGGAAGGTGAAAGCCTCCCCCATGATGCCAGATCAAGCAATGAAGCAATACATGCAAAAACTAACAACCTTTGAGCATCATGAGATCTTCAGCTACCCTGAAATATATTTTGTGGGTCCAAATGCGAAAAAGAGGCAAGGTGTAGTTGGTGGTCCAAACAACGGGGGATATGATGACGACCAGGGATCTTACGTGCAAGTTCCGCATGACCATGTGTCCTACAGATACGAGGTCCTGAAGGTTATTGGGAAAGGAAGTTTTGGGCAAGTGGTGAAGGCCTACGATCACAAGATGCATCAGCATGTGGCCCTGAAGATGGTGAGGAACGAGAAGCGTTTCCACCGTCAAGCTGCAGAAGAAATCAGAATCCTGGAACACCTTAAGAAGCAGGACAAGGATAATAACATGAACGTGATACACATGCTGGAAAACTTCACATTCCGCAACCATATCTGTATGACGTTTGAGTTGCTGAGCATGAACCTTTACGAGCTCATCAAGAAAAACAAATTTCAGGGCTTCAGCCTGCCCTTGGTCCGCAAGTTTGCCCACTCGATTTTGCAGTGCTTAGATGCTTTGCACAAAAACAGAATAATTCACTGTGACCTTAAACCAGAGAACATTCTGTTGAAGCAACAGGGTAGGAGTGGCATTAAAGTGATTGACTTTGGCTCTAGCTGTTACGAGCACCAGCGTGTCTACACTTACATCCAGTCACGTTTCTACCGCGCTCCAGAAGTTATCCTCGGTGCTCGTTATGGGATGCCCATAGACATGTGGAGCCTGGGCTGCATTCTAGCCGAGCTCCTAACAGGCTATCCCCTCTTGCCAGGGGAGGATGAGGCGGATCAGCTGGCTTGTATGATAGAACTGCTGGGGATGCCTTCTCAGAAATTGCTGGATTCATCCAAAAGAGCAAAAAATTTTGTGAGTTCTAAGGGTTATCCCCGATACTGTACCATTACTACCTTGTCCGATGGTTCTGTGGTGCTCAACGGTGGCCGTTCCCGGCGGGGCAAATTGCGCGGCCCCCCAGAGAGCAGAGAGTGGGGGAGTGCATTGAAGGGATGCGACGACCCTCTCTTCCTTGACTTCTTGAAACAGTGTTTAGAGTGGGATCCTACTTTGCGCATGACGCCTGGTCAGGCTTTGCGGCATCCCTGGCTAAGGAGACGTTTGCCAAAGCCTCCAACTGGGGAGAAGACATCAGTGAAAAGAATAGCAGAAAGCACTGGTGCTATCACGTCAATTTCCAAGTTACCTCCTACTTCAAACTCAGGATCAAAACTGAGAACTAATCTGGCACAGATGACTGATGCCAATGGGAATATTCAGCAAAGGACAGTGTTGCCAAAACTTGTTAGCTGAGTTTGAATAATCTGATGCTGATAAAAACAAAAAACAAAACAAAACATTATGTCACTGAGCCTTACTCATATGAAAAAGTAGCTCAGATTTCTATTTTTATTTGCTCGGTAACTTCAAACATTTGTATTTTTTCAGCACTCACTTTAAATGTGTAAGAAAAGTTGGTTTTGATTTTATATATATATAAAAAAATAACATGGGGACAATGCTTTAAGTTTTTATACTTTTTTAAAGATGTTTTTTCTTCTAAACAACAGTTAGCCTTACTATGGAATATTAGTGTGGCACAATAAGTCTCAGTGGCAGGCCACTGGTTGCAACCTAACCATCATACATTATAGTTTGATGGAGAGCAGGGTCTACGTCCCTCTCCCACCCCATGGTTGATACCGGCATTTCTTGGAGTGAACTTTTAATACTTTCTTATTCCTGGTTTTTGTTATAGCAGTAGATTCCAGTCCTGCAAACATTTACCTGCATTTTTGTTTGACGATACAGAAAACATTCAGGGGTACAAGTCAGACACTCTGTATGACTCTTTTTAAGAATTTGTATCCATAAGTATGGATAATGAACAGATTTCTACATTATACTTATAAATATTTATTGTATAACAGTGAAAAAGTTGCATCCGTAGAGGGCTTCCATCAGGCGCATTCACAGCAGCGCCTTGCTTACCCCAGATCTCAATTGGCTGTTCCCTGTCAGGTGTTCAGGGCTTCTCTGAATGCTATGGATCCTAGCGTAGACCTGTACTGGCATTCCAGCTTCCTTTATACTGTGGGAATAGACACGAGTTCAACAGTTTCAGTAGCTGACTCCTGCCTCTGTGTTACCCAGAAAACTTGTTGATTTGGTACCTCGAATAGCCTTGGCTGTTCCTTCTGACTCCCATTCCCAAGCTATTAGGTCTTTTTGATAGCGGCAGCCAAGATGATAGGAGGCACTCTCTTCCTTCCACCAGGTTCTGTACTGTGCAATTCCTAAGGCAACCTCTGGATGGATAACTAGCATTCATTTTTACACATGCTACTCTTTTTTATAGGCTGTGAATAACTACTGCAGGAGTAGCCAATGCGGTGCCTCTCCCAGATGTTGTTGGGCTGAAATGCTCATCATCTAGGTCGGCTGTGGCTCATAGGGGTTGGGAAACACCACCCCTGAACCACTGGGCTGTATCAAATTAGGCACAAACTTAATTTAGCTTTAGGATTGGGGCCCCATATGGTGATATACACCTGTGCTCCCCCCCCTTCAGTTCTGCCCCACTGATTTCTAAAAGTGGTTTGCTAAATTTGAATATGAAAGGGGATGGGCAAACTGTGTTGAAATGCATTCTCCATAAACAGTGCAGACATACTGGATTATTTCTCTTGCTGAGCATGGGTTCAGGCCCAATTTATTGGCTTGGCAAGATTATCAGGCGTGCTAAAACTCCAAAGGTTTGGCTCAGGACTACTGCAGTCCCAACACCGCATGTGTGCACGGGTGGGCAGATAACGTTTGTGCAATGCACAATTGCCAGGTTCACCAAGCTCTCTTCTAATAGTTCTCCCTCAGATCAGCAGAAGCATTTATTATTATTATTTATATAAGCACCCTTAAATATGATTAAAATGTTCTTCAGAAATGAACTAGCACCCATACTAGAATCTTAGGTCATATGTATTTTTTTTACAAAGCAGGAAGGTGAAGAGGTGAATTCTAAAATATGATGTCATTTCTAAAGGCAAAGTCATGGAAATCACAATAATTTATGTAGAATTTTAAGCATTCAGAACCCATGACATGCACATTTGTATTCTACCCCCCCCCCCCATACACTTTTGCTTGCTTAAAATCACTTAGCCATTTTTGCATCATCTAGGTATCCTCCAGATGTTTCTACGAAGTTCACTTCCTCACTCCCACCCCAAGACTGTCATAGGCCGGGTTCACATGACACACTAAGCCAAACCTTGGTTTAGCAAGATGGTATGAGCTTAACAGGGATGCGGGTGGCACAGTGGGTTAAACCACAGAGCCTAGGACTTGCCGATCAGAAGGTCGGTGGTTCAAATCCCTGTGACGGGGTGAGCTCCCATTGCTCTGTCCCTGCTCCTGCCAACCTAGTAGTTTGAAAGCATGTCAAAGTGCAAGTAGATAAATAGGTACTGCTTCGGCGGGAAGGTAAACAGTGTTTCTGTGTGCTGCTCTGGTTCGCCAGAAGTGGCTTAGTTATGCTGGCCACATGACCTGGAAGCTGTACGCCGGCTCCCTCGGCCAATAAAGTAAGATGAGCGCCACAACCCCAGAGTCGGCCGCGACTGGACCTAATGGTCAGGGGTCCCTTTACCTTTACCTATGAGTTTAACAAGCATCTGGAGAGGAGCTCACAACCACTTTGCTCCTCCCCAATCCTTTTTGCTACCACAATAAGTAGTGTGTTGGTCAAACTGGGGCTCATGGTTAAGCCATACCTTGGCTTGGTTTAGCATGGTAGAAAAGGGGATTGTGGGACGGGTGAAGTATTGGAGGCAACCTAAAAAGTCATCCAGCCCAACCCTCTGCTCATTAGGAAACATGCTGCTACAGCATCCCTGCCAGGTGGCTACCTAGCCCATGCTTAAAAACATCTCACCAGATTAGTCTTCAGGTCCAATCTGCCAGGAAATTCTCCCCTGTAATCTGTGCAGGAGCTTAATAATGGGGCTTGCACAAGAGAACATCCTGGTGGGTTGTGCCTCTTGCCTCACAGACCATCGTACGTTTAGATCAAAACACCCTTCTGAGGCTGACATTATTTAGCTTTTTATGTAACCTGCATTGGGGTTTTTAAAATGTAACTCTAAAAAGCAATATACTATCTAACAATTGGCGCTGTGCTGTGTGTTACAATTGTTGTAGGATACATCTTTAAACACCTGTGTATGCATGTCAGGTTTCCCAGATGTGTGTACTACTGGAGTGTTTAAACATGCACTCACATGCATGTTTGTTCTTTCTTTTTTTTTGGCATCGTATGCATTTCGCGCTGAAAATGCCTTTGTAACACCAGTATTTCATGCAACAGTTGCATTGTGTAGCACTGCCACCGATACCTGGAAATACTACTTGAATATTTAAGGGGATTTCTGTGAGACTTCTAGTAACCTGTGGAGTTGCATCTATTCTTCACATGCCCTTCGTAGAGGAACATTCAGATTTGTCAAAAGCCTTGTTGAAGCAAGTACATGTGATTGTTTTTTAAAAATAATTATAAAGAGCAAATTAAGAGGTGAGATGACTTTAAAAGCAGACTCCGTGTAGGATGTGCTTTGTAACCCTGGTATACTCCAAAAGCTAGTATGGGGAGAAAAATTAAAAGACAATTATAGTTTTGTGTTGCACCATGGGAGTTAAAGAAAAGTTTGAAGGAACGAGTAGACATATATATGGATTTTTCTGTTTATTCACATTCTTAGTGGCAGTGATAGGTTAACCTGGTCTATTTCAGACACCTTGGACCTGTTCACATATTTCTCCTGTCCAAGAAATACATTTTTTATCAGGTGGTCAGAGAGTACCAAGTTAAAATAAATGTTGTAAAGCCCATGTTACCTCTTGCTTTCTCCTCGTGGGGGAAGAGAGCCAAGAGTCAGGACCTGCAACAGGTTAAGATTTCTCCCTGGCAAGTAGCAACTGAACATAATATAATTCAGATAAAATTTGTTCTGCATTATAAGTTTAGTTTCCCAAAGCAGGCACAACATTGGTTTTAACAACATTTATCGTGCATGCATTGATAATGATATTTGAAGAGTTTCAAGCTTAAATTGAGAGGGTTGTGGATGCTAGAATTATTTGGTTTGATTGCAGAAAGCTTCAACATTATAACGTTGTTTATATGCACAGATCTAATTACAATACCTGTAAAGATGTCCTTAAAATAACTACTTAAAGCATGGTCCCCAGAGAAAGCCAAGAAAGTTTCCGGTCCATTTCCTTTTTTTGAAATTCAGATCATTCATTTCGAAAATGAAAGCAGCATTTTTTCGTTCACTTAAAGTTTGGTTAATGGGCATCAATAAGAAATGACGAATTCTCAGGAAACATAATAAAACTACTTGCCAAAATAATAATAATAATAATGAACACCCACCCAACCCCAACCCCTTCCATAAGTAAATCTTGACTAAAAGAGATGATGCTAATTAATAATGTTTAATAATGTTAGTTATTGGCTAATATTTAATCTCCCCCCCTTTTTTTTTGCAAATGTAACTCCTTGTCCTCAAATGACACTAAATTATTTATAGTATTAAATGTACACCTTTCTATATTGTGTGGCTATGCAGTCTGTGAGTGTATCAGTAAAAGTGACTTTGGGATCTCTGTATCCATAGCTTCCCATGACGATTGGTTTGTTCACCATGGCACTGACCTTGATTCTGTTTGGGGCTGCTAGGGACCTCCTGAAAGGACAACATTCCCCTTTCACTTAAACGTTAAGGCAGTCCACAACCACAAAGGTTATATGTGGAGTCTGGCATTTTGCATTGAATTGAACGAGGAAGCCCTTGCATCCCAGGGAGCGCATCTGTATGTACAAGAAGCACAGCGTGGAGCTGAAGTTGCTTCCCCCCTCCCAAAAAACCCCCCATTCATTGGATTAAATAAATTGACGTGTCCATTATATTTTTAACACAGCTTGGAATATGTTAACATAGATAAATGGGAAAGATACGTAATAATCATGAATGATTCGTGAGCTAAAACCCTTAATTTTATCTGTTTTCTTCTTCAAATGACCAGATTTCAAATGCCAATACAGTGGTACCTCGGGTTACATACGCTTCAGGTTACAGACTCCGCTAACCCAGAAATAGTACCTTGGGTTAAGAACTTTGCGTCAGGATGAGAACAGAAATCGTGCTCCGGCGGCAGCAGGAGGCCCCATTAGCTAAAGTGGTGCTTCAGGTTAAGAACAGTTTCAGGTTAAGAATGGACCTCCGGAATGAATTAAGTACTTAACCCGAAGTACCACTGTAGTGCATTTGTGGCTGATCATATTCATAGATGCTACCAGAAACTTTTAGACCAAAAACAGTGTGCAGAGCAATGCTAACGTAACAAAAACTCCTGTATACGTTACAAAAAAGAAAAAGAGGCAGCCATCTGACAAGTTTCAGTAACTTGGCTTCTTTTTATTGTAGCGTGTTTATAATTGGAATGGGGAAGGAAAAGGAGGGAAGGGAAGGGGAGAAAAAAAACATTTAAAAGGATGCTGCCTCTTGCTTTGACACGGTTTTGTGTCTAAGGGCTCTAATTAGTTGGGGCTGATAGTTGTTGGCTTGGAAACATTGCTTAGCCTCACATGTTGCCATTGTCTGGGGACATCTGAGCTCCTTTGCAGAAGTAGAAATAGCACGGTGTTGTCTTGTGTTTGGCTGCAGTCTCATTTCGGCCGGCTCTTGCACCGCTGGAGTGCTGGCCGATCCCTTCTCCAGTGTGTCGATGCAACCGGGAGGATAGGCTGAGGGAGCGAGAGGAGTGCAAGATATGTAGAGGGTTGAAATTGTGCCCTTGATGTTAACAATGTGCCTTTTGTTACGAACAACACCATGTTGTGGAGCATGCAACGTTGTCTCTTTAACCCTTTGAACGCTGTGCTATGTAGTAAGGTTGAAATCTTATTTTTTTAAAAGCACGGTACCTGTCTTAAATACGTTTCCATGAGCATAATCCACTAGGAGCCTCTCCCGCTGTTGCATACGCCCCGGTGAAATGAACGGCAGTTCTGCAAGAGCACTCCAGGGTCCTTTTTGGAGCGACCCTTGGTTATATCCATTGGACATGAGCAGGAGAAGTTTCTGGCTGATTTTGCCCTGTGTTTTCAAAGCCTTAATATAGATCATAAGGCAATCCTACTACTTAGTGATGGAACGGAATACTCTCTTGTAGGAATTTTCATGCTCTTTCAAGGGTTAAAGATGGCACCTCGTAGTAGTTAGCGGTAACCTTAACATCAAACTGGTTTCTTTTCTTTTAAGAACTATGTTTTTCTTTGTTTTGTTATGACAGCACTAGGCAGAATCAACTTTACTTGTAAAAAGCGAAAAAAATTACCTCAAACTGTTTCATTTTATAGTGAGAATTAATCCCAGGGCATTTGGTATGAACCAAAGTGCATTCCTTTTCTACGTGCCTGGCTCCAATAGACGTAGCCAGGGGTTTTTACAATTTGGGTGCAAGGCATTTTAATGCCCCTTTTACCTTGATGGGTGGTTTGGGGGTCATGAAGGACTCCTTAGGAATGTTTTTTTCTTCTTTTTAAAATGGCGCTTCATGGCTACCATCAGGCAGCCTCCATTTATTAGAATGGGACTTGTGTGAAACCGTGTGGAAGTGCCATTGAAATGAATGGAGGCTGGACAGCAACAATTGCGGGAGGGTTGTGTTTATTAAAGTAGCAACGGGCTGCGTTATAATCTTTAGGCACATGTCGGAGTTCTTCGATTCTGTCTATTTTTCATAAAAATCTTTGGTTTTCCAAACAGAGGTAGCTGGTAAATACAAATCCGTTTTAAGAAAGATTTTTATGTAAGTAAATATTTTTGCATTGCCCACTTGAGATGCTACAGTAGCATTGAAATAAAGAAAGCATTTGTGAATTAACATTGTTTCTAGGGGGCTTGTACATCTGTGCTACAAAATACAAAGTAATATGAAAAAAGTCATCGCATTTACTCAGCTCAACTGCTACAAGTATGTCTAAGGTGTACATTGGATTTCTTTTTCTTGAAAAATAAAGAGCAACAACTTAGACACGTGACTGTAATATGCTGCAACTGTGTGTACTGAAAACATGTGAAAAAAAATGACTGAATGTGGATTGTGTATATATGTATGTAAAAATTTATGTGAGATGCTGCTGCTGTCGACAGCCACTTCACATTAAATATGTTGTAGTGGGTTTTAATTCTAGTGGCCAGTTTTATAATACTTACGTATTGTATAGCTGATGACAGGAGTTAAGACTGTTTTAGTGAATGTTTGTTACATTTATTGTTGTGGCCAGAGATCATTTCAGAATAAAAAATTATGTCCTACATGACTCTCTTTCTGTTTTAAAACTAGGTTTGTTTGTTTGTTTGTTTGTTATCAGATGTGCTAGTGGACCTAGAAAAAATAATAATGTTATTATCAGTTATAACTGATAATTTTTATTTTGTGCTAATCATACCAAGAGTGGCAAGGAAAAAAGACATTTTTAATGCATAAATTGGCAGCTTCTCTCAACCATAGGTTTGGAGAAGCAGACAAGCAAGAAGTGGACTCTCCTGAGTTTGAGAACTATGTACAATGGACCAAGCTGGTGCTGGTTCTGTTTTGTCAGTGGAAATCCAGAGTAAATTGCTCCAATTAATGTAGCTCAATTCAGGTCAGGTCAAATTTTGATTGTTCGTAGCAAAAGAAAGCCACGACGAAATATCAGATGAACTCAAGAAATCAAATTTGCAAGTAGAAATATTGCAAATATTATGTATATGAAGCACAGCAAATAAAAGGCAGAATCAAGGATAAAGAAGCAATACAACGAAGGGTAAAATAGCTATAAAGTAAATAATAAAGCTAGGAAATAAGGGTGTTATCAAAACTATTGACAGTTATCTTTGGAAGCACATATGGAGGACTCTTTGCAGCAGCCAGTTAAAAGAGACCCCCAAAAAGTCAGTATCTGACAATAGGTAACATATCTTTTCTTGTCAATTAATACATTTGTGGAATGTGCGAATATCCTGGCATCTTTTCTCTCTAATCTGCCCAAACTCAAGCACCATTAAATCCCATTGCTTTTAATGGGTGAGATGAACATCTGTTTAATTCTACCGTTAAAATGAGTGGGGATTATGAATACCTATTAACTTTTACCTGTGTAAATTTACAGTTTAAGAAAAAAGGGGAAGCAACTTCCCCAGTTCATTGAAACTGGATGCCCATTTCACACAATGAATTTTGCGGTGAAATCTGCAGTAGCCACAGATCTTAATGTTGCTTACTCTCAAGTAAGTGTGTTAATGACTGGAGTCCAAGAGACATTTTGTGTTTAATGGCAGTGCTTTTTTTCAGGAGCTACTCATGGGTAGGCAGTACCTGCACCACTTTTGTTGTTGTTGTTAAAAAGTGTGGCCCTTTTTTAAAAAAAGGAGACTTGAAAATCTGCCATTTTCTCTTCCAGCAGCTCATATCCTTTGATGCCAAACCCAATATTGCTGTGTTTTGTTTATTTTTAAGGCTTCCCTTTGCAGGTTCCCCTTTGTTCATTTTCTGCATCTTGCACAGCCTTCTTTTCTGCAGACAACTCCGTTGCCTCTTTCTTCTGCTCCCTCATTAGCACATATCAGAATGTGTTAAGTAGCATTTTCAATACAAACAAGAACAACAACCCCACACATACAAAAAAGGCAGGAAGAGGAGGGGAGAAGAACAATTAAATGTCATTCCTGCTGTTATTTTTGTCTGAACCAGAACCCTTGCCAAGATGCTTTCTAAATTATTTCCCACATTTTGTTTTCTTAGGTGTGGTGCATGGTGGAGGGGTAGTGAATGTTGTTCTAAGAGGGGCCTCCTCCTGCCCCTTTGCAAAAGCCCAAATGTTCAGCAACGCAAAGAAAACAATAATCAGTGTATCCCAGAGAGAATGGGCCTGGAAGTTGCCTCAGGGCTTTGCATGGCTTTGGAGGGAGAGAAGGGGCAGAGTCCAGATTCTTACTAACAATGAGTAGTTGGGATCTTTTAATAAGCACCCTTGTAGAGGTGCGTGTAGTTTTAAAATCGACCGATACAACACAGAAATACAGAAATAATACCAAACTAGCAGGTAAGTCACACAATCACCTTGGGGAAGGTGTTAATACTTTCTGTTTCTCTACGGAGACCCAACCTGAACTCTTCTGAGGGGGGAGATAAAAATCTATGCAGTGCTTCATATTCTGAGAATATTATTATTATTATTATTATTGTTATTATTATTATTATTACATTGCCTCTTGTTTGACTGGACTCAAGGCAACTTACAGATAAAAACAAGAAATGCTAAAAACTTAGAAAAAATTATCATTAAATAAAATTAAACATTGATAGAATTAATACTGTATACATACTGTTAGCATTTCATCCCTCTGATATGCCTATAATGTAGTGATTACTAATATTATTCCCAATTTAAAAATAGTAAACTGAGGCTGAGAACTGAAATATAAATTACCTTCTAAACCCATCATTCTTATCTGCCTAAATATGCTGGTGATATTAGTTTATACAATATTTTTCACAACTTCCCTTTATACCTTTCAAGAGTTGTTTGGCTCCACTAAATCCACTGTGGTACCTAAATACTGTGGTACTAAATACAGTGGTAGCTCAGGTTACAGACGCTTCAGGTTACAGACTCCGCTAACCCAGAAATAGTACCTCGGGTTAAGAACTTTGCTTCAGGGTGAGAACAGAAATCGTGCGGCGGTGGCACAGCAGCAGGAGGAGGCCCCATTAGCTAAAGTGGTACCTCAGGTTAAGAACAGTTTCAGGTTAAGAATGGACCTCCAGAACGAATTAAGTTCTTAACCCGAGGTACCACTGTAGATGGGATACGATTCAACAGTTTTATGGTGGAAATATATCTGTATGGGGAGAGTGTTGGCCACACAAAGATCTTTGATAATAGTATGCCTTTATGGGGAAAAACAGAACAGACCCACTGCACCCACTGCTGATCCACAAAATATTTCCCAAGTTGAGGTAATGCATTTACTCTGAGGAATTGTGAGCCAGCTTCTAAGCAGTGGCTTAAAGTATTTAAGGCTGCAATCTTACTTGGGAGTAAATCCCATTGAATTCTATTCGGTTTAATTTTGGTAATAGTACTGGTGAAGGTGGGAATTTGGCAGATTATTGTGGTGTATGGTAGATATGTATAGGATTGCCCTCTTTGTAAGGAAAGTGAAAAAATCTTTTAGGGTTACTGCCGCCTCCTTTTAGTGTGATACAGGTTGACTATGAAGAAAAGGCCCCTCATTGAAAACTCAAGTAATGACAGAAGATTAAAAGCTGAAATGTTGCAATGCTAAAATGTTTCAAGTAGAGAAATGTTGTCAGCATTGGTGAACTGTCATTTTACAGCCCACGCTAATAATTAGTTGGTAGTTATAAAATTTGTCTATGGGTGGAATTATAGTACATTTCTCATTTTGCTGCTAAATTATAATTGTCTTTCAGATAATCATACTGTTAGCATATTGGATGCAATACTTTAAAGGAGGCTGCTGGATGAATATGAAACTTAACATTGGTTTAATCGACACTGTGTGATGGGAACACAGTTTTTTTTTAGGTTTAGATTTCCGTTTTTAGGTTTAGATTTCCTACTGAAAACAAGGCTCAACAGGGCTCACAAATTGGGGAGAGATCAAGTCAACAAAAATCAGAATAAAGGCATATAAATAAACATTTCAATTCCCAAATATTTCAGTTTTAAGCAAAATCAATGTGGCAGTCTTTTTAAAAAGTAGAAAATGATGGGGGCTGTTTATCAAGTGCAAAGAGTGGTATTAGACATCTTTGGTGTAACACTGCAGAATTAACGAAGGCAATTCAGTTATTATTTTGAGTATGTTTATCTGGTTGTAATTGTTGCATGTGCCTCAAAATACAGTTTCAGGAAGGAACTACTATGCTCCTTATCTTGGAAGTACTTTTGCATTAAACCCCCCCCCCCCAAAAAAAACCCCTCTGGGAATACTTTGCATTCAGATCCAGCGTTTAAGTCCAATATCTAGAGCAGTGGTTCCCATGATTTCCTCACAGACCTCTTGAAAAATCACTGAGGTGGATCACTTAATTATTTTTCTGTCTGTTGCAGCAATTGTAATGCACCGTGCTAGATGCTGTATGATTTTTAATTGCATTTATAGCTATAGAATTCAGACTGGTAATAAAATTTAAAACGACACAATTAAATTTTTACAATTAAATATAATTGTGAATATTTCATATAGACATGCTGTGGTCTACCTGAACGAAGCTTGTGTGCCACAGTTTGAGCATCCCTGATCTAGAGCCATTAGTCACCTGATTCCTTCCAGGGTGTTCTGAAGAAGTTAAGTACCAGTTGATGTGAGGCACTGAGGCTATGTGCCCAAAAGGTCCAAAGAGCATGACAGCTACATTTACACGAAAAACTTGAAAACTATATGGTGGTCATTCTGGATGTTTTGTGTCTCTCAGAAGTCTAACAAACCTCTCTCATAAGGCCAAATATGAATTGAGACCTCCTGACTAGGCTTTTTGTGTGTGGCGGTGGGGAGATACTTGGGGATTGACGGCCATGTCATCATCTTCCATTGAAGGGCTATCAAGTCTGATGACTTGATCTGCACATTCCAGGCAGGACCACCTTCTTCACATCTCTGCTATGAAACGTGCAGCCTGACTCCTACAACATAAACATATTCTATTAAATTACTGTCATAGGGATTAATTGTGGCTATCCGAGGGCATCAAAGCTCAATGCTCAAAGTCTCCAAAATGCCTGCTTCCTGCCAGAGTCCTCAATATCCTGATATCTCCTGGACTAAAATTATGAAATTGCTTTAAAAAATAAATAAATGGGAAGAATGAGATACTTTAAGGAAATTTAATAAGCAACCATGGTGCTTTGGCACAGTCATTAATTAAAACAGGTGACTGTTTTGTTTCAGTTTGGTTTGTAGAGAGATGTTAAACCAGTTTTGGACTTGACAAGCAACCAGCTGAAGAAATCAGGAAGTCTCCACTAGAGGGAGGAAATGGATGTGGGAGAAGGACCACTTGAGCTTGTCACTCAACTATGCTCAAATAAACCATGGTTTGTGGGAACAGCCCCACTGCATATGAACTGGACCATTGAGCTTGGTTTTGACATTGGTATTTGCCTCTCCAGATGACAATGTAAGTGTCTATTTTTAAAAATATTTAAGGCTATATTTGCAGGAAGCAACAACATATTTTCAAATTTGACATCAGCGAGTAGCTTGCGGATCTGCTTGATCACATAAAATGCTGGATGTGCATACAGTACTTCTTCAAGTGTGGTCTGAAGGCACACAAGGCTGAAGCTGAGCAAATCTGGGTCTAGTCAGCACCTCAGTGAGTGGCTTCTTGGTCACTGTGTGATCATCGCCATGTTCCATGACAGAAGATGGGTGGGATATAAAGACAGGGGAATAAAATTGTTCGATGTTTCAAAGCAAGTAAGTTACCAAAGAGATGTGTGTCAAATCCTGTCAGGAGCTGTGCTGCTAGTGAAACTCAGTAATAATCTGTGAGCAATAGAAACTATAGGAAATACAGGTAGCAAATCCCCAGGGTGATGAATACATAAGTAACTTATTTGAATCCATTGTATTTGATGGATCAGAAACAAAAGGAATCTGAGGGGTAACACTGATTTTTCACGGCTGCATTGACACAGCATCAATGCGAATTCTAAAATATACAAGTTGAGTAAATGATACCTTTGCCTTTAAAGAAAGAAACTTCTAACTGGGCAAAGGAAATGAAGAAGGTCTAGGTTGAAAAACTACTTTAAAGTAATCTTTTAAGAATGGACATGACAATGGGCTGGTCAATATGTGAAACCCTTCCCCCCTCCTTTATAATGCGTCCTGTCTTTCTTGCTTTTTAAGACACCTTCTACAAGTGATGACCAATGTGATGGTGTCATGACATGGGATAAGTTATGGGGGTTACAAGTTTGTTTTTGTTTGTTTTGTTGGTGGGGGAAGCAGTATTCAACACAGGGGACCCCTTTTTGGCCATGGCCTCATGGCAATTGAAAATGTGTAGATTCACCCTGATAAGACTTGGGTGTTTTTTTTACAGTGGGATTTTCCCCCTTATGCAAAACATGGTTAACCATATCTTGACAAGTTTATTTTCCTCACTTATTGGAGGTGGAAGCACATGGAAGAAATTAACTATATCCACCACTATCTGATCCTTTAATTAAAATTTCCAAAAAACCAGCTCTACTTCTAATGCCTCATCTTCATGTATGATATATACAAACAATGTCTTTCAGTTTCCCACACAGGAAGCAAGACAGGCAGCACATTTCTGTTCCTATAAAGAAATGTATATTGCTGGAATGAAAGAGATCTGAAGTAAGCACTTTGGTCTGGAGGCCAGATAAAGCACTTATCTCATAGGGGCCAGAGCTTCCAAAAATAATCTCCTTGGCTGTCTACTGAAAATATTTTACCGAGAATGTAGTTCAGCAGAAAGCTGATAAATCCTTTTAACACATGCAGTTCATTTTGCTTTGCACATTATGCGAGGTTCAGATCATCCATACAATACAGGTTTTTTGATAGAGTCAAGATAAAATATTAATTTAGATTTCCATGTGCAACAGTCATGACTGTCAATGATTTGATCATTTTTATATCAGCGTCTTCCATATAACTACTGCTTGGCTTCTCTTATACATTCCACTATCTATGAATTTGAAAATTGACCTAGTGCCACATAAGAATACACATATTTGTACTTTCTCAGCTACAGTCCCTCTGTAGCACTAGTGCCTAAGCTGTGGCCTCTCAGATGTTATTGGACTACAACTCACCACTACGACAACCAGGGGCCAGGGAAGATGGGAGTTGTAGTCTAGCACCATCTGAAGTGCCACAAGTTTACCACCCCATCTGAAAGCTGAACTCTGCACTGGTATTCCGTGCTCCTAAGCAGTGCTCTTCCCCCCCCCCCTAAAAAAATGTTTAAGGGTACTCTCATTTTGACTCAAGAAAATCACCATTTTATAGTTCAAATCGGCAAAAATAAACACAGTAAATGGACAAAAGTACAAAGATTCACAAAATATTTAGGGGTATGCATACCCCTGTGTCTCCCCAGAAAAAAACCCACTGCTCCTAAAACTCAAACTGCAATGGGATTACTTTAGCTTAAAGAATGTAAGGGATTTTAAAAGACTACAATGGTTCTTGTCTTTAAACAGTGATCTCTCACATCTTTCTGCCTGTATTGATCATGAGAACCAACTTCAAGTTTGAAGCCTTTCTCACTTGCTCAAGTTGTAATGAATGGTTTAATTTACAAAGGTTCTCAAATTGATCCCATTAAATGTGTGTGCCGTTTGAGAGATCAATGCTAAATAGCTAGCCTTTCCTTTGTAATAATTTCACTAAACCAAAAAGTCCCTTGTTAAATGAACCCTTCGCCCTCATGGGGGATGTAAATGCAGTGCTGTTTTAACTGTCAAGGAAAATTGGAATAATAGGAAAATTATCTGGGAAACTGCAAGTTCAGCCATGATGTGCCCCTATGCAACTCTTTTGCAAGGCACCTGCCATTTCTGAAATAGCTCATTAATATAGGTCAGCTTCACTCTTTCTTATGCATAATTATTTCAAATGATGTTCTGTATTTTAGATACCCAAAACAATTAATAATGATGATAATTATAATCATATTTTTTATATTTAGTTACTGGGTTAAATGGACGAGGGTGGCGCTGTGGGCTAAACCACAGAGCCTAGGACTTGCTGCGACGGGGTGAGCTCCCGTTGCTCTGTCCCTGCTCCTGCCAACCTAGCAGTTCAAAAGCATGTCAAAGTGCAAGTAGATAAATAGGTACCGCTCTGGCGGGAAGGTAAACTGTGTTTCTGTGCACTGCTCTGGTTCGCCAGAAGCGGCTTAGTCATGCTGACCACATGACCCGGAAGCTTCACGCCAGCTCCCTCGGCCAATAAAGCGAGAGGAGCACCGCAAACCCAGAGTCGGTCACGACTGGATCTAATGGTCAGGGGTCCCTTTACCTTTACCTTTACTGGTTTAAATAGCTGATTATAGATTCTGGACATGGCTGGCATCTTTCTGGTAATCCAGCAATATGCAATTTTGCAGCCTAGCCATCAGTGCCAAGTTTACTGAGAGTTGTCTCTGCGAACTGGTAGGATCTAGCTCCTTATGTATTATTTATTTATTTATTTATCATGTATTAATTCATACAATTTCTACACTGTTTGATTAAAAACACCTCAAAGCAATTTCCAAAACAGAATAATAAAGAGAGAGAAAATGTGAGAAGGGGGAACACACTAAAGAATACACATATATGTACTTTCTCAGCTACAGTCCCTCTGTAGAGAGGAAGAAAACAACATGAACTGAGGATGCAAGTCAAACATGTTCTCAGAATGACAATTTAAGCACTGGCTTAAGGCTTATATCAGAATTCTGAAAGCTATGAATAGGCCAGTTTTATACATATTTCCCCTTCGCAAAATGTTTGAATACAGATCTCTCTGAGGCAATGTATTCGGTACCAAGACTGAATCATCATTATTTTAGTTTTAAGAAAACAGCACATACACAACAATGATTCCAGAGTTGGCAGAGAGTGTACTTTCCTCAACAGAGTTCTGTTGCTTGGTGCAGAAACAGCAGTGACATGGGAAAGTCAGGCTCCATATAGCCTGTAGGAATTATTTTTGTTCAGCAAGAGCAGGCACAGCTGCAAATCTGAAAGCCTGCAGAGAAAGTGTTCTTAATGATTCAGCTGCTCCACCAACGTTAAAAATATCAAAGTCACACATTGCAAGAGATGCCCACATCCAAAATGGGTTCTAGATTAGTCTAAAGAAGGGTTGTCTAGTTTCATGATGTATGCAATCACTCATTGCAGGACTATGTGATAGCTCATGAAAATGGGGGGGGGGGGATGAGGAATATGGATGGCTAGACTCAAGGACTGAGCTGAAGTCATGAATAATTGGAAATTATTGATGTCCCCTCTCTCCACCACTCCCTGCTCTAAGAATAGATGTGGGTAGACACCATAATTAATCTTATCTGACTTTTCACTTTCTCATCTGGCTTTTTGACTCAGGTTTGACCTCTATTAAGAGAGTTTGGGCATTTCAATGTAGACGTTAAGGTGGCAGAAACATACCCTCCAACATTCCTCAGATGAAAACAGGGATATTATCAGCTGCACAGACACCTCAGCCCAGGCATCCCCTCTCCCAGCTGCACTGGGACTCCCCTTCACCCAAATGCACAAAATGGGGAGACTCATCAGATTTTAAAAGTTGCCTCTGATTCAGCTCAGGGGAGAGATCAATGCCCTTTTCCTGCCCACATAAGAAAAAAGGCAGGAAGTGGCTTTGGAGGGTGGCATTTTTGCTCTGAAGGACCCCTCCCCAAATCTCCTTCCTCTAGGAATCTAGTCTTTCATTTTAGTCATAGAATGAGCCAAGCTGCAGGATTTGATCTCTGCATCTCCCTCAGAGCAGGAGCCAAAGTGGAAATGACCGCTATACACAGGCAGTGATGACTCAGTGACATTTCAGGTTCTCAAATGAAACCGGCAATGAAAGGTGAGGTAGCAATGCGAAGAAGAAGAAGAAGAAGAAGAAGAAGAAGAAGAAGAAGAAGAAGAAGAAGAAGGGGAAGGGGAAGAAGAAGAGAAGGAGGAGGAGTTTGGACTAGATACCCCACCTTTCACTCCCCTTAAGGAGTCTCAAAGTGGCTAACAATCTTCTTTCCCTTCCTTCCCCCACAACAAACACTCTGTGAGGTGAGTGAGGCAGAGAGACTTCAGAGAAGTGTGACTAGCCCAAGGTCACCCAGCAGCTGCATGTGGAGGAGCGGAGACGCAAACCCGGTTCACCAGATGACAAGTGCACCGCTCTTAATGGCTGCACCACGCTGGGCAGGGACCTAAGAGGTTTGGATGCAGAGCAGATCCTTCCCATTGTGTGTGTTGTTGTGGAGCAGCTCATAAGAGCAAGCAAATGAGAACCCAAAGTACAAAGTTGCTGCTTCTCTCTTTCCCTGGCCAGAAGACGGAAGGAGTAATGAATGAAAAGGTGGGGAAAGATTTGAGTTTCTTTTTGCAGGTGGGGTGGGGGGAAGGCTTGCATTTGGGAATTTGGGATTCTGCATGACAAAGGGAGAAGCAGTGATGGCTTAGGGGTTTTTGTAACAGTCGTCGCATTTCCGGGGCAGTTGGAGAAGGTGCAAATGAAGTTGTAAAAGTCTCCAGACTATTTTGTAGTCAGAAGAGGAGGAGGAGGAGGAGGAGGAGGAGGAGGAGGAGGAGGAAATGTTCCACTTTAAAAAATACAAAAACAAATTGTAAGTACAGGAGCAAAAAAGACAATAAAAATATATTACATAAAACAGGCTGTCAGCCAGTTTCCAGGTCCAATTAAAGGTGCTCCTCTTGGTAGCTAGAGCTGAACTATATGCAGCAACGTAGGCCTATACCATCTGAAAGAATATCTCCTTCCCTACAGACCCTCTTGGGAGTTAAGATTGGCAGAGGGTGTTCTCTGTGGAATTCCCTCCCCACAAAGGTACATATTTTTTGTGGTATGCTGAAAATACACCTCTTTATCCTGGCCTTTTACACCTGAGGTATATATTTTAGAACTCTTGCAATCTGTTTTAACTGTTTTCTGGTACTATTTTTTTTAATAGTCATAAGCTGTCCTTGAAGGGTAAAAATAATAATATTTAAGAATAATGATAATTCTAATAAAAAACATAGCAGGATTAAAACAAAGGAAGACAGCAAAAAAGTAGGAGAAACAGATCCTAAAATGCTTGATGAAATTAAAAGGGCTTTCTAAAGCACACACCCAGAAGCAGAGAGGGAGCTTACTAGGAAGACACAGTAAAAAGGTAATTCTGCCCCTCATGCTCCTTTCCCCAGAAGCCACCTCTCTTTCCTCTTTTCACTGAACCCTTAAAAGCAAATTAGAAAGTCATTAGAATCAGCATCGACTCCCTCATAATTAGATACATGATGTGTACCCCAACACAGCATGGTCAAGCAAATCCTATTGCTTGCTGACCCTGGGTGGCCTGCCATGGTTGATGTTGGCATCCCTTAATTAATATTCTTTCACTTGTGATGCACAGATGTTGCAATATGTAGATATGGTGATGGATGTGGTAAATCGCTCCAGACTCCACATCCTCCCATCACCGAGGCAAGACTTTGGAGCAGAGTTACAGCACGCTTTCTTGAATCTAAATATGGCAAGCCCCGGTTCTGACTGTGTGAAATTGCCTGCTGACTTCCTTTTGACATACTTTTACCGTGTCATTTTTGTATTGGCAATGTGCTGACATGACATATTGCACTTTTGTTAGATGGCAAATTGGGGGGGGGGGAAACTCCCCTCCATTATTTTATTATATTATCCAAGGAGCACTCAGCAGGTTCAGAATTCACATAATATCCCCTGCCCCCTTTCTTGGATTAGAGGATGAGTTCCCTAAATTATTATTCTCATGGTGCTAAAATGCTTCCTTTCTCTGTCTGTGTTATTAAAATGTACAGTGCTGTATAGTTATGGTTAGCCTAATATTTTTATTGAATTTTGGCATATTACAGTTGACTGCACTTGGGTATTACTCATTCTTATAACTGTAACGAACTCCTAAAATTAATGCAGCTTCGTTTTGTGTAATAAGCCTTTGAGTCAGTCTCTGAAAGGTTAACTTCTTATTAAATTCAATACATTAAATAGAAGGGGGAGCTTTGATTTAAAAATATACTCCTGCAGCATAAATTGTAGTAATTCCCCTTAATTATTGTAGCATTTTTCTAATATGTACACTAGAGTTCTGTGGTAAAAATCGGAATCTAAAGCCATTATCTAAAGCCATTATGTAGGCTTTCATTAACACTTGATAATAAGCTCTAGGGTCACACTAAATTTTCACAGAAATTTTCTATTTCTGTGTTGGAATTAATCCTTGGGTTTGGATTCTTCACCCAACTATCAGACAAATGATCTCACAAAACTCTTTTATACCCTGCATTTCACTATAGTTGCCTTTAAGTTCTGTTGTTTAATTAGACATCACACGAGACCAGGTCACACCAAAGAATGCCTATCAAAAATGAACCCTCAACGAAAGTAAAGCCATCACTATTAATTTTCTGCTGCTCACATTCGGGGTGTCCACCACCACTGGAACCAAACCCATGAGATCATCTGTCAGGGACCGTGCTGAGGAAGGCTGCATTGATTAGGAATGGTGGAAGTCTCTGCCTCCCGCTGCTCCTGATCAGGATACTAAATCTTCCCAGGAGCAGTGGGACGGTATAGATTTGGAACAGTGGTTCACAGAGGGACATAGTTCAGAAGACAAAAGTTGGGAAGAACTGGGTGGTGAACAGCTAGGAGAAGAAGAACTGGGAGAGAGAGACTTAACAGACTCCCTTTCACTGAAAAGTGTCCATCCACTCAGCCCAAGGTCAAGGAGGGCAGATAAGGTGGCTGCACCGAAAGCTCAGTGGTTGCGAGATCAGGTTGCAAGATGCGGAAGTAACTCGGGGGGAAGTGGGTGGAACCCTTAATTGGGAGCACCTTCATTCCTAGAACTGGATTATTTGTTCTTTCGCCATGATAATTAAAATCTTTAACTGGTAAGAGCCTCTTTTTGTGTTGTTCCGCTTATCTACGGCCAAAGGGGGGCAGGGGTGGGGAGGAAGCCATGTCCCAGAAGCCTGACACCATCCCTCCAGAAATATCTGCCCGTGACAGATGGATCTATGTGGCTGTGAGGGTTACTTACTCTAAACCACCACCCTTTGCCACACTCGCACCTGTGCACGTGCACACACATGTCATAGTACTTTTGAGATGAGTTTGCATGAGGGTGAAAGCTTGGGGTGCATGAACATTACAATATGCCGACCATTATTATATATATTTTTAGAAGACACGTGGGACCTGCAACAAAAAGCTCTGATGGTGAAAGAGGCAAAGCAATATGAAAGACAATGTGGAGAGTTTGCCTAGGCAAGCATTAATGGGACATCGGCAGAAGCGAATTTTAGAGGGAAGGATTTTGAGCTTCCTTGAGAAATAACGCAGCATAAGCTGACCTGACACTGAACTTGTGAAGAACTAATGAGATTGTCTTGCACCTGTTACCTGCACATTCCAATCTTCCCTTTTCTGAAATATGTTCACATTCTCCCCCATCCTATTAGACTAGTCCTGACCATTAAGACGGATGACTTATATTTCATTGTCAAGATAGGTGCAAAGTATGTTGAGAGGGCACTGAAACGCTGTACTAACATGTAGCTGAACACATAACAGACTGTGCATGAATGAATGATTGATTGGCACACATGGTTCTGAATTTGAGGTAGCTGCTCATAAAAAGAATTGTAAGTAGGGCAATCTCTGCCCATTTTCCTATATGGAAGGCAAACCAGCCACTATGTTTTCTTCATATGCTATCAACTGCATATGTTGCACTCTGGATGCTTCCAGATACATATTTCTTGTGGAATTGATGCTATACAGGCTTTCTTTCTTTCTTTCTTTCTTTCTTTCTTTCTTTCTTTCTTTCTTTCTTTCTTTCTTTCTTAGGATCTAACAGATGCTGTCAGCATCCAAATGCTAGTCTGTATTTCCCCCGTTTAACCAGAAGCTACCCATTTCACGCAAAATCTCCTAAGTCATAAACCAAACAAACCTGATGCCAACTTTCTGCTTGTCCTATCTGAACGACCCTTTTTGTATTATTCAGCCTCTGGCTGGTAGGTCCTTCAGTATAGTGCATCTGCTGTGATCCTGTGCAGGATATTCAATGAGGAATGGGCTGCTTGTGCTATTTTCATGCTAAAATTAGCTAATGGAGACGTATCCCGAGAAAGCACAAGGAAATGTGTTTGGGATGCTAGATTAATGCTGCAATTCTAACCCCACCACCACCAGCCGGCAGGGCTTTGTTGAGTGGTGGCGTTTGGGATGGTAAGGTGATCAAGCCTGGTTCCTGCACCACCTCCAGGCTGGCACAGCAGTCAGGTCCAGATCAGCCCCAAGAGTGACCAGCAATGGTTGTCAGACCAGCTCAGGAGCCAGCAGATTCTGGGTTGGCTTAGTCCACCTACTCCTCACCCTCAGAATGCCCTGTTTTGGATTTTCCACTCAGCTCCGCTGGTGGGGATACTGCTAGCAGGACTCCTGCCTGCCCATACATTTTTGTGTTTTTATTTTGTAAACCACCTTGTGACCCTCAAATGACAGGTGGTATAGAAATTTAACACATAATAATACTAATTTTCTAAAGTCATTCCATTTATTGATCTGTCTGAAGGCAGAGCTACAATTTCATCTTTAACACGCTGTGTTAAGGATTCTGTTCATCATTCTTGGAAGAGATAAAGAATGTTCCATCTAGCAATAGTCTTTCCAAGTTCTTTATAAATCACAGGGAAAATGAGAATTGCTCAGTGCAGACTTCCGGGTTGGTGCCTCCGGCAATGGCGGAGTTCCTCCAATCGGGAGAAATTTGCTCCGTGGAAATCAGGGTCTGACCGCCACGGCGAAGGCGGAGACCCACTAAAATCACAGGCGGGAGAAGCTTGTGAACGTGGGATTCGGCTGGCACCCTTTGCGCCTCCCTTGCTCGCTGGGAAACCCAGTTTTGGGGATCCGGAGCGACGTGGGGTGAGTGGCGCGGTGCTTCGAATTGATTGCTTTTTTCACGGAGTGAAGCCGCATTGCTGTTGCCAGAGAGCACTGACTTTTTCCTGTGGACAATTTGACTTCAAACAACTACCTGTGAGTAGAACGGAAAATTGGATTTACAAACGTCTTAATTTGGTACCGAAATGGGAAGGTCTCAAACAGGAAGTCCGCCTTCCCCTTTTGTAAATAGATTGAAGCAAAGAGCTGCAAGCTAAGGTCTTGGAAAGCCTTATGTAAATGATGAAACTTCCATCGATTGAAATCATTAAACCCCCCCCCTTTGAAGCAGGAGAAGGGGGAAATTTTGGATTGTGAAGCCTGCAGGAGAGAGTGATAAAAATTAAATTACCACTGCTCTGAACCTGGAAACGGGTTGCCAGTAGATTGACGTTTTGGGAGAGTTCATTGACAATGAAGAGAACGTATGTTGACAGTTAGTTAAATAAGAAAAATATATTGTTTCCATTGTCCTCTTCTGCGTTAAAAAAGGAGGAAAAGTAACTGAAAATTGAAACTAACTTTACTTTTTGAACTGTGCTTGAAAGGATTGATACAAGTGGAGACTGTTTCCCTCTAGAGGGAGCTTTTGAAACTGTTACAAGAGTGGAGCTGGGGAATCTCTAGCTGCATGATAAGAACTGTGAGAATCAGGGATTGACCTTGGACCATTTAAGAATGTCGACAGGAGAAGCATTATGTAAGATAAGCTACTCGTTGGAACAACTTCACAAGAAGACGGATGTTTGACTACTAAAATTGATAACTTGGGACAAAAAGCGATTAATTTGGGACAAAAAGTGAGCACCAATACAGAAATTACTCAGGATTTGGTACAGGAATTTACTTTAGCAGGACAAATTGTGGAAAAGGAGAAGGAGAAAGTTGTTGTTGTCGAACCTAAAGTAATACAAGTGGGAGCCTCAGCCTTACAGAGGCGAATTGAGGACTATAAGTTGAGGCCTTTTATGATTGAAACTAGAAAAAGTCAGATTTTGAGGATCGGAGCCCGGCCTGGACTGGAAAAGGAAAGTTAGAAAGATCCCTCCATGCAGGGATTAACTGACTTTTGGGACATGGACTAGGGTCAGGAGGAGATTGGAGTTCTGGGGGCCTTTGGATTTGGAGGAATCTTGAAACATGCCCTGAAATACTTTATGGATCTTAGCTTTAACTTTGGAAATTTGGCTGACCTGTCGAGAAGGAATAAAAGCATCGTTAGGTCGGAGTTTCCCCGAGATCTGCTCTTTAGCATCAAAGAATATGAAGAAGACTTGCAGAAGGGACGTGGAAAAGAGTTAAGAGCCTCGGACATAAGATCTCCAGGTTGATGGACTGTATGGAGTTGACGGAAGTGACTGGCAGAGTCCGAGACTGGGGAGAGGAGATGGTGGAAGAAGATTGGAAAATTTAAAGTTTATATATAGAAATATTGTAAAATTAATGAGTGATAGAAAAATGTTGGAATGAAATTTTATGGCCTTAGTTGAAATGTTTTAAGGAGTTAAGCTTAAATAAGTATACTAGTTTTAATGGAAAATAAGATTTAAAATATGTTAAGACATTTATATGACAGAAAATAGAGAAAGAGGGAAAGGAATTGTTAACAGAAGTAGAATACAAAAAGGGAGGTGAGAAGAGGTCGATGAAACAAGGGAATGAAAGATAGAATATGGAAAAGGTATGATGTATGCTTTTAAATTGTTTTTGTATTGTTTTGTTTAGTTTATTGTGTTTAGTTTAATGTGTTAAGGTTGTGTTTTGTATAGTTTATATATTGTATTGCATTGTTTTTTCTCTTTTTTGTTCTTTTTTTTCTTTTGTCTTCTTATTTTTCTTTTTTGTAAGTTTTAAAAGTGATAAATATTATTTTTTTAAAAAGAGAGAGAGAATTGCTCAGTGCAGCTACTCCTTTCTGATCTGGAAGAAAAGTAGCCATCATGTGCCCATGTGTCATATAAACAATTCCTAAGGCTGCAAACCTCTTTTGGTAAAAAATGGACAAAGGACATAAAGTCAAATTGGAAAAAGCATGAATAAGCTCTTGACTTAAGGAACAATATAAAGCCTGAACTTTAGTAAGCGAAGAAACGTGACTATAAGCCTTCATTATCTTGTATTGTTTATTGATTGCACACAAGGATGGCTGTTGCTGACTAGAGGTCAGATGAGGGCACAGACTGTATGCACTCAAATAAGGTCTGAGACTACTGAGTGGAACTGCCAGCAGCAGGGCTAGTCTGTGGTTTTCACATGTTATTTAAAGCAAAAGTTTGCATTCACAGACCTGCTGTCAGCTGAGTAAAGGATCCACAAGAACATATTGCAAACCGAGCATCCAATCAGCTTAAGAGTAAAATGCATTGTCTTGGGTAAACCCAGTATTTTCATCCGTGCACCCAAAGTGCACATAGAAAAATGAGTGACTTCAATGATTTAGTGCATGTACAGTGACTGGCCTTTTGTAGTTTCCAGCTGGTCACCCTGGCTCCCTGGACAGTGCTTGCTCTTCAATTCATCACTTAGTACCAAAATCTGAGTACTGTTTTGGAAAGATAGGAACCGATTTCAGACAGAAACTGATTTCAGATAGAAAATACCAATGCTGGAAAATACAGCAACTGATTCATTATGACCTATTTGAGGCTTGCCTAAACTTCTAAGGAAGTTCAAGTAGGTGTATCGATAGTGACATGACTATTGCTAAGCATGAAGCTTCATGACTGAACAAAGATCTTAATTGGAGTCTCCCTTAATCAAATCCTGCACCCAAGTCACAGCACCAAGGCTGTTTTTCAGCCGGATCTCAGTTCTGGCACCTCTCAGGTGGGTGCCATCGCCATTATGAAAGTACAAGGGAGGCGTTCATGGTGAGTTCCAGCACCTATTTTTCTAGAAAAAATAGCACTGCACAGCACTGAATGGTTTCTGAGCAAGGGCCACTTCACACATTACATTAGGTGTATATCATTGTTACAGTCTAAAATGGATTGCTGTAGATGATAGGCAGAGACTGCATTTCCATGTCAAGGTATCTACCACAACCATTAGTATAGGAGCTTAGCAAAAAGAACTGCGCACTTCGTGATGGCAGGACGTCACAACACAAGGAACCATCTCCTAATTTTATGACTTATCATGGGGCTGGAGGGTTTGGTAGTTATCTTAGGTAACTGATTTCCAGCCTAAGTCCAGGGGAGAAGTTTGATTCAATTTGCATGTGAAGGTGAACTTTTCAAAATAATAATACAGCCACCCTTCAAAATTCACACCTGGCTAAACTTCACAGTGCAGGTTTCCAGCCAAAGATACATATACTACAGTAAAGTATGCATCAAACGCATATATTAGTGGGGAAAAACAAAACAAAACATTAACATGCATTGTATTATATAGTGCAAAATGTATGCAAGCATGTATATGAAGAGAAATGTGATGAATTCTTATGAGGACTTATAACAGATACGGAAATACAGACAACTGAATACAGGGAACTGGTGCTTAAGCTTTTATTCTGTTTTGTACTGTTTTGTACACAAGTTCAATTCTCCTGCAAAGAAAAAAGCACCTTGGGGGTGGAGGTGGGGGGTTTACCAGAAAAAAATATGTTTGGGGGAAGTATTAAATACAGGGCTGGGCTGATTGTGGCTTCCTGCTGGTTGGACATGTATGTCTGTTGCAGTGTAATGTATGAAATAGCTCTTATTTTAGCCTTGTTTCCTTCCTGAGATTTGCCAACACTTATAGTTGTGTGTGTGTGTAATTTTTTTCCCCAGCATTGTGTTTACTAGTGAGAGCCATCGCCTCAAGCAAAAAATGAACAGATTTGACAGCAGCTGTGTGGAGAACACAGCTCACAGTTCCATGATGGGGGAGGATCTGCAGCTAGATAAACAGTCCTAGAAATCCATTCACCCACAGTGGAAGCAAATATGAAATGTCAGCAGGAAAATATGAACAATGAGCAGTTTTTAGATGCTGGTGGTTGAGGCTGTTGTGCCTTGCACCATTATGAGTGAGACACATGAAAACTGAACCATGAATCTTCTGTTGAGCGTTGGCTTTTGGGAATATCTGTCGAGAAGCCTGGGGACTGTTTGTCCTATTCAGATAATTTGATTCCAGGAGGGGTGAAAGGTAGGCAATGAGTTCTCCGGCTTTCAGACTTGCTAATGCCAGTAGGCAGGAACCACCTTATTTTTAAGACTGCAGAACTGAAGCTGACATGTTCATCTCAAAGGAAGACATCAGCAGTCCAATGATTTAATATTTAACCTTACCTCTGGCAGGTTGGCTCTGCTGTAGATTCCCCTGCCTTAGCTGGTTAACAAGATGTACCTTCAGGGTGTAATGGAAAAACACAGGAAACCACCTCTTGTGAAATGAAAAGAGGCGTGTGTGTGTTTGTTCGCTTCCAGGTAAAGCAACACCCCCAGGGGTGAAACTAGGCTTTATTTCACCCAGGTCAAAGATCCAGTTTGGCACCACACCGCTTCCAATTTGCGTAGACACACACAGGCTGGGAGCCTCAATGGTGCCCCTCTGGAGGCTTTATCTGGGGCAAAAAAAAACCAACTAGCCCCCTTCCCCCCCCCACAACTATGGCACTGAGCATCCCCATCATGATTTTAATGCCACTCTTTATGCTGTTCAGGGCAGTTTGCTTACCTAGGCTTGATTGTACACCTTGGAAAGCATTTGGGATAAGGAGGGTTGCATGAGGTTAACTTTATGCTGACTCAGGAGATTATCACACAGTTCACAGTAGGTTCAGAAAATTCAAAGGACTTGAGAATCAGTCCCCTGTTAGTGCTGATTGGTGCCTGGGTTTTACAGAGAGTAAGTAATTAAGTCTTTTAGATTCATAGCCTTCTGCATCCAAGAGGTTTAGATAATAATTTGAAGCATAAAGTCTCAGCCAAACAGACGTTACTCTGACCTGTGGCCTACAGAAAGACAGGCAATCATCATGACTCCAGCATAAGCCGCCCAGAATGGTGGGGCAATCCAGTCAGATGGGTAGGGTACAAATAATAAAATTATTATTATTATTATTATTATTATTATTATTATTATTATTATTACTATTATTTTCAGCTGCCATGTTCATGTGAATTTTTCACATGGTTTTTGTTGAATATATATATTGTGTTGTAAACCACTTTGGTTTTTCTTATGACTTTATTTATATTTATATCTACCTGATTTCCATGAAAAGGTGAACTGTGCAGCTGTTGTTGAACTCCATTCCCCATCAGCCTCTGCCAGCATGGTCAGGGATGATACAAGATGGAGTCCAACAATATCTGGAGGGCCACAGGCAACACAAGGAAAAATGATGGACCATAGAGTTTACATTTATCTTGGAAACAACACAAGCAGTCATTCAGCAACTGAGATCAGGTTCTAAATAGCTGCAGTATTTCATGGCCTTAGTGTCATTTGTTAAAATCAAGCTGTGGAAAAGATGAGTCTAATTTGAATGGATACAATGCCTTAGGGACAATAGGTTTCTTTCTCTTATGGGTTCTCTTCTAGGTCCATTGCAAGCTGTTTAACAGTGCAGTGGGGCATAATGGTGCTAATTTGATGGCATAATTTTGTAATGTTCTGACACAGTGCCAGGTGTGCCTGCCACACACGACCACCCAGATGCTTTTTAAAAAAGAAAGAAAAAGAAAGGAATGTATATTTCATTTTCATAAACAAAGGTATTTTCATAAATACCACATTCAGCTGCTTCTCATAGTTCTGAATCCCTGCTGTACAATCCAGCATTTTTGACACCTTCACTTATCTTGACAATTTACTGCTCCCAAAGAGAGAGAAAAAGATTACTGCCCCTCTCAGTATTTTTATTCTTTTATCCTTGACTCTGACTACCAAATAATTGGCTCTTGCTTTCACTTAAGCTTCATTTTGTTGTAGCTTAGATGATGCCTCACGGCTGAAATCGTCTTTCTAATCTTCCTGTCATTTTCTGGACCAGTCATCAACAAATTGCCCGCTTTCATTTGCAGAGAGCATCTTCAGAAACTCCCTGTCTACATTGTTCACCACCACCACACCTTTCGCTAGATCTGGCAGCAGAGTGATGTATAAAAAGATGTCACTGGGGAGGCACTCAGCTTTGAAATGCTGGAGCTAAGGCTGATTAGCTTGGCTCTTCAGGGTTGCTAGTCCTTTCTAATCATTTTAACAGCTGTCTTGCAGAATTGATAGGTGCTTTAATGTCCCTGGATGTCATATTTAAGACAAACACCCATCTTCAAAGCTCCCAATCTGACAATAACACCCCCAAGGGTAAGCACTCAACAATGTGACATTATGGAGCTTTGCGCACCATAGCATACGACGTGTTATGGCAAACAGCCTGCGTTCAATTTGCCGGATGTTTTTATTTGTTGTGTTTCGACTTTTGATTTTCCCGCTCTGGTTTTCCCACTCTTCATAACCTCAGTGCTATGCAATGATGAAAATTAAAATACAACTACAATTCAGTAAATTAAGAATCTCCATGCAAATATACATAGGATCGTGGAGTTTCTAGGAGAAGCACTAGTGCCAAGAAGATAGATAGATATAGATAGATTAGATAGATAGATGATAGATAGATAGATGATAGATAGATGATGATAGCTAGATAGATGATAGATAGCTAGATAGATAGATAGATGATAGATAGATAGATAGATAGATAGATAGATAGATAGATAGATATAGATAGATAGATATAGATAGATGATAGATAGATAGATAGATAGATAGATAGATAGATAGATGATAGATAGATAGAGAGAGATATAGATAGATGATAGATAGATAGATGATAGATGATAGATGATAGATAGATAGATAGATAGATAGATAGATAGATAGATGATAGATAGATGATAGACAGATAGATATAGATAGATGATAGATAGATAGATGATAGATAGATAGATAGATAGATGATAGATAGATGATAGATAGATAGATAGATAGATAGATAGATAGATAGATGATAGATAGATATAGATGATAGATAGATAGATGATAGATAGATAGATAGATAGATAGATAGATAGGTAGATAGATGCTTTAAATTTATAATGCAGACAAGGCTTCAGATGTAAATGTACGCGAGCACGCAATTATGAATTATAAATAGTTTTCTTTTTAAGACCTGTGTGAGATTCTCGTGTGTGAGATTCTAAAAACCATTACTACTCCAGTTGCACAGTACTGAGGTAAATGGGGAAATGGTCTGATGTGGTATATGGCAGCTTTCCTTATGTTCTATGTATAGACAATATTGCCTGATGCTTTTATTAAATCCCAGAGTAAAATGTATGGAGACACTGTAAACTCATCAAGCTGTCTTATAACAAGGGTCATTCTTCCCCTTGGTCCCACATTCAGTACATAAGTTAATGAATAGCTGTTGCCAAGCCAAAACAAACATTGTCCTTCCCAGATACTGACTTAGGAACCACTGTTTGTATTTCTTAACATTCCTGGCTAAGTTGCTTCTGTGGCATTGATGCAAGTAGTCCTGTAATACTTCTGAGAGAAACTTCATTTGAAAATATTCATATTTTTAAATACATTGTTCAAAACATTCCCAAAGGATTTATTATTTGTTTGTTTATTCACACGTACACACACACAGCTCAATTACAATCTTCCCTAAGCGGTGTACAAGTAACTCCAAACAATGAAAATAAAAATCAGTTAAAGCTTATCTTAAAATGAAAGTCTTCTAGCAGATTTTGTTGTTGTTTCAATTATATAGCTAATTTGTTGGGTTGTATAAGCACAGAACACACAGGAGCATTATATGTACTGGAAAGAAAATAAGCACAGATACAAAAAATGGAGACTAGACTGATAAATAGAGTAATACACACTGAGAGCCAGTTATGCAGAACAGCTAAAGAATGGAGGCTGTAATCTTGCTCATTAAAATCAATCACATTGACTTCAACGGAAGGGGGATTACACCCTGTGTCCATCAAGGAGTGGAAACTAGTAATTTTCATCTAATTCAACTGAGGCTCCGCCATTAATAAACCTGTATTGGCCTTCTCCCCCTTTGTTTCATGTCCAATTCCAAGCATATATAATACTTTCCCACCCTAAGAAAGACCAAAGGGATAAAACAGTTGTTACTTTAGGTTTCATCTTCCATTTCTTATTCAAGGGGGATAAATTTTGTGCATTTAAAAATTAAAACAAAGGTAAATGTTTCTTTTGGCCAGGAAACAGCTATCTGTTAACTTACGCATTGACTAAGCCATTTATGAGCAAGTTGCTTGAAGGGAAACAGATTAAACCCTGAATTTCTCTGTCTGTTTGAAGTAAGCTGCCTTTGTCAGCAGTCTAAAAAATATTAATTATAGCCCCAGCTTGGCCAGTTGTTAGCAGTTATGTTCAAGATGGTGCACAACAGTTGTGCCTATCCTGTTCATTGATACATTTTCAATCTTCTAAGATGGCTTTTCCAAAGGATGAATGATTTGTTCAAAAGACCATGAACTGCATGTGGATTTTTTAAAAAATTAAAAAAGTGCTGCTCCAAATAGATGAATAATCAGGAGCTTGCTTTCACTCAGATGTCCTCTGGTAAACTGTAGGCACAATTTTTGGATTTGTAAATAATTATTTGGCCAACAGATGGCATACCTAGAGGGAGGCACTGAGACGCAATCTGTGTGAGTAAGCTGTCTTGCAGTGATAATTAGCAAGGTAAATTACTAAGTGTTACCACTTATGGCCACAGTAATTTGTTCCTATCAAACTACTTATGGTAGGTCTAGTTGCTGCCCAAACTAACCTCAACTCTCTCTTCTGCAACCATATATATTGGGCCCATGCTGACGCCATTATGCGTCAACCTGTTGCTTTCACAACACACATGACCACTGAGGGAACAATCAAGAATGAAGACAGAAAAATACAGAGGCTGAAATTCAGTTAAAAATAAAAACTTGAGAGGGGACAAAGCATAGCGATAATAATAAATAAATAGCCTAGTGCAATAGTAATGATACATAGTGTGTACATTTCAGATGTTGTGTAAAGTGCAAGGTAGAAAGATTTGTGGTTGCAGCCTTAATATGCATCTGTGAATCAGTTGGAGGAGCACGATGTTCATGGACAGCCTGAATATCTATGACAGGGGGTGGGCAACCTTTCTTTTCTGTACAGGGACTTTCCCTCAAGGGGAAACCTGTGGAGACCATGATATTGGTAGTGAGTGGGGTTAGATCCAATGGTGTGTGGGACCACCAACTTCTCTCTCTCTCTCTCTCTCTCTCTCTCTCTCTCTCTCTCTTCTTCCTCCTTTTCATCTCTCTTTCTGCCATTCCTCTGCTTCCTCTCTCTCTCTCTCTCTCTCTCTCTCTCCTGCCTCATCACTCTCCCCAGTTTCTCCCCTTCTTCACCCACATTTAATTATGCTGAGGTCTAGGGCATCTCATCCCTGCCCACCCCTTAGTCTATGTGAAAATAAGGACCTTCTTCAAAAGCTATCCACCTATGAAATTGGAAAATATTTTAAACAGTACATAACCATGCCTAATACTCAACAAAACTAAGTACAATATTATGTTTCACGCCCATGTTTTAAAATTGAAATGTGAAACAGCATAAACATCTAAACTTTGTTCATATTACTCACACCCCTTAACTGTCCCACTTTAAATAGGACACCCGGGGGAATTACAGAAGTCATCCAAGCTTCTGACTGGATCTGGGGATGTCCTGTTTTGGCTCCCACGGGAGTGCAGCCCTGAAAGATGCACATCCCAATTTTCCTCTGTGGCTTGTTGGAAGATATGATTACTTAGATGTTGCTAAACTACAGCATTGGCCATGCTTTGTGAAGCTAATAGGCAGTGTAGTTCAGCAAGATATGGCAGGCCAAAGCTTCAATTCAGGGGTAAAGGAAATATCTGTGAGCTGCTAGGGTGAAAGAAATACCCCTCAGGTTATTTATAAAATGGGTTTTCACTTTCCAGGAGTAGTTTGGAGCCATATAGAATTAGATGTTATGGAACAGCTTTCACTAAGGATTAGAGTTTATCAAGTGAAATTTGTTTCTGTGTAGGAAGCGACTCAAATCAGGAATCTGTATGTTCAAGCAGAGCCCATGCACATCCCATTCTGTAGGAAATGAAATGCTTCCTTCTTTCCCTGTTCAAAAGCAAATGGAAATACTACTTTAATGGGTTGTAATGGCTTCCTGCGGTGCTCCTTTCAAAGACTTCAAAAGCGGGGGAGACAGCAGAAGCAGAGAAAAGATGTCAGTAGGGGAGAGGTGTGTGGGATCATTGCTGTAAAAGTCAAACAGATACAAGCAAATTCCCTTCAAAAGCAATTTTCTTTACAGATTTCTCTTGCTGTCTCAGAAAGATGTGAGGAGTTGGGCGGGGAGGGGGGGCATTTGATCATTGCTCCTGACCCGTGCGAAGTCACATGGCACCTTGACATCATTCCACAATGGTTCTCTCTGTGTTGACATTACAGAAGGGAAGTCGCAGCTGGAACCAGCATGGGGTGATACCACCCAAGGTGCAATGCTGAGTCGCTTTGCTTTCTTCCCAGCAATGTTAAGCCTACTTTTTGCAAAGCTTCCTGTGTGTCTTGTTTTGCATTGAATCACCAACAGAACATGTCACCCAGATGTTCCATCAAGAGACTCCAGGCTGGCACCTCAGAACTGGTAAAGGCCTCACCCTCATGCCCTTGTCCAGCCCTTATTCCATTTCACCTGGGCCATAGGTTAGAAATTCAGCGCTTGTCAATGCCCTCCCTCCTGTTTATGCTTGCATAATGTATATGTTGCAGGGTGAGACAACCCAGAGACAACCTGGTAATGATGATAATTTTATATGCCGCCCATCTGACTGGGTTTCCCCAGTCACTCTGGGCATCTTGCAACAAATTAAAACATGATACACCATGTATCAGGCAGCTTCGCTGAACAGGGCTGCCTTCAGATGTCTTCTAAAAGCCAGTTGTTTATTTCTTTGATATCTGGTGGAAGGGTGTTCCACAGGGTGGGCGCCACTACTGAGAAGGCCTCCTGCCTGGTTCCCTGTAATCTCACTTCTCGCAGTGAGGGAACTGCCAGAAGGCCCTCAGAGCTGGACCTCAGTTTCCGGGCTGAATGAATGGAATCATAGGAGCCAACTCCTAGGGGCCGTGGGAGCTTTGGCTCCCACAATAAAATATTTGAGGGGGCCAGGCCCCCACAAAGTTGATGGGCATTCCCATTCAAATGGTCTGTGTGCATTGTGACATGTGATTGATTATGCAGGGCTGGGCTTACCTGGGCCCTCACAATATTTTATTCAAGTTGGCACCCCTGATGGGAATGGGAACGCCAAAGTCATTTAGGTGCTTTAAAGGTCAGCACCAACACTTTGAATTGTGCCCGGAAACATACTTGGAGCCAATCTAGATGCTAACCCATGCTACAATCACAGAGGAAACTGGGTCCTTCTAAGGTGCAAACTGTGTGGGTCTCATCTGTGTACAATGTGCTATCAGAACTGTGCTCTTTGCATGCTGATTGCACATAGGGTTGTCATATGCCCAGATCATAGCTGTCAACTTTTCCCTTTTCTTGCGAGGAATCCTATTCGGAATAAGGGAATTTCCCTTTAAAAAAGGGAAACGTTGACAGCTATGGCCCAGATTTTTCCAGACGTATCTGGAATATTGCAGTCAGCAGCAGTGTCCGGGTGGAAATTGGGGAGATGTCTGGGGGGGTGTCTTTTTTGTCCGGATTTTCGCTGTTTGAAATATGGCAACCCTACATACAAGCTATGGGACAAGGATAACTGTGACTTTAAAGATGAATGGGAACCCTTTACAAAGTATTTGAAGATGCAACAAAGTGAACTGGACTCCTTGGCTGGCTTTGAATAAACATTCACAAACCTTCTATTGATAATAATCAGCTAAATAGTTTGAGGATCTATACAACTGTGTAACATGCAGAAAACAGCACTTTTAGAGAAATCAAAGACTGAGGGAAGTCGGGTGGTGGTGGGGTTCTGTGGGTGGAGGGAGGAAAAATGGGGGGAATAAGGATAATATGTTTCTGGATAATATGTTTTGTTTTAGTTTTGAATAAAAAAGTTATTTTTTAAAAAAGAAGAAATATGGCAACCCTAGTTGCAGATCACCATACGGCATCAGATCTGCAGCTGACCTGTGGAGTCGACTCAGCTGGAATTGCAGCTATTTGGGACTTCCACAGTCCAACCAGTTCATACGTTTGTGAGAAAATGCAGCTTCCTGCAGGAAGATGAGCTGGTGGCCCAAGAAAATCAGGTTAATGCAGCCGCAGAGGCTGAGAGCCTTTTGTTACAGCTGCTGCTGTGCTTCCTGTAGAGTGGTTAATCTGGAAGCTGGGGGGGGGGAGGGGTGATACAGAGCAGCAAACCCACTTCGCCTGCTAGGGTAATCACCCGGCACCTGATTGGCTGCCGCTCTCTACCATATTAGGAGTGTGCGAAGCATAGATTAGGAGCCCAGTCCAGGCAGCAGCAAGTCTCCTGCCAATCTGATCTATATTTAGCAACAACACACAGGGAATAGCAGTTATAATGTGGGCAGGGCTGGCCAGGAAGCAAGAAATGCATGGAAATATCCCAGACGTGAGATAATGCAAGCCAGAAAGGCAATAAATTTGTATCGTTTACGGCAAATTCTTCCCAAGGGTTTTTGTGTACAGATTCATTTTCATTACATATAACACAGAATATCTTTCAGCTTCGATAACAAGCAAGAAAGAATGAAAGATGTTTTTGAAATGGAGAGTACTGATTATAAGCACTTTGGCAAAGTTTTCCATGTGGATTTCTCAAGGATATAGAAGCTTATGATGCTTTTCCATCTAATCACTTTAGACTCGGGAAAGGAAATACCCTTTCCATTATTATTGTTGTTGGTATTATCATTATTAATTGTTTGGCATGTTTTTTTCTGTCAACAAAGCTTCCTGCCCTTTTCAGGCATTGCATCTAGGGCAGAGGCAGGGGGTCATGGAAGACAGACTCACTCATCACCCCACTCGGACCTTTCTGCATGGAATGGGAAGGTCTGAAGGGGGCGGTTGAAAACATGTTCAACTGAACACGTTTGCAATCTTCCCCAAGACCAGCAATCCTGCACAATCAGGATTCCTGATTGTAAGTACACCCAACCACATGGAACCAACCCCATTTGTGGCCTTCCTGGTCAATGCAGAAAAGCTGAGATAGAAGAGGCAAGGCTAGCTCACACAGTCTTGCACCCACTCCATGGACACAAAGTATGCACAACATTTAAAGCACATAACACAGACCCCGTCCAAATCCTGGGAGCTGTAGTTTGTTAAGAGTGTCGGGAACTGTAGTTCTGTGAAGTGTCATCCTAGTTGCGGTTGGGTCAAGCTATGGGGCGGAGCCAATTCATATTCCCTTTCCTTCAATCAGTTTCCCTTGCAGCGATGCCAGGATTTAAGCTTTCCAGTCAGGCTTCTACCATTGTGCGTGGGTGCATTTGTGTGAGGGCCCTTCCGAGCTGCCCTAGCCACCTGCCTGAATCTAAGAGAAAAAGGGAGGTGGGGTGCATTTATTTGACCTGCACCAGAACCAGGAGAAACCACCAAACCAGCTAGGAAGACAGCTTGCCATAGCTTTTAGCACCTCCATGGGCAGTGAATGTGGCTGTTGTCAAACTGGCATTTGTTCAGGGCTGCCCCAAGTCACGTGGCAACTTACTGTAACAACTTCATGGTGAGTCCCAGCACCTATTTTTTTTTGGCGTAGGGGGGAAGCACTGTTTACACATAACTGTTAATACATTTCTCTTCACATACAAGCACTAGAAAGAAGTATTGCCAAAATGAAACAGCAATAAATTTTTAGATGACACAGTCTTATATTCAAGCATTCTACATTTTCTTATATTGACGCCAAAAGGTCAAAGAATATGCAAAGATGTCTGTACACAACCCAGAGGTGCACACATGCTGCACAGGGATTCTTGTGGAGCTTGTGTGTGTGTGCTTCACCCGGTTTTTTCCAGCTAGTCTGCTTTGTAGGTTAAAAGATTGTTCCAAGGTCAGCTACAAATAGCATCTGGGATTCCCTTGTCTTCTACTCATTCACAACCACAAACCACATAAGCTGCTGTGAAAATGATTCCCTCTGATCTTTTACATCCAGGTGGATAGACTTGAGATGAGACATTTTTTCTAAAGCATTGTTGTTGTTCAAAGCATCCAATTGGGACAAGGCCAGAGAATATTCCAGGCGTGGTGTGAGAGGTGTAGAGACTGGTTTCTCCCTTGAAATGAATGCATACTATCTGCATCCACATGAACTCTTTTTGTGAGATGTCGCAAGTGTAACCAAGGAAAAGGATTGGCGATGTCATATTATAGCAAGTTCCCTGAAAAGCATTTGGAATCTTCAGCTGCTGCAAAATGCAGGATTTCTACCTGGAACCAAATATTTAGAGCATGTAACTCCAGAGTTATATGGTCTGCACTGGATTGCTGTGCATTTTCTGAGCACAGTTCAAGGTGCTTGTTCTCATCTATACAGCCTTAAACAGATTAGGACTTGGATTAGGGATGCGGGTGGCGCTGTGGGTTAAACCACAGAGCCTAGGACTTGCCGATCAGAAGGTCGGTGGTTCGAATCCCTGTGACGGGGTGAGCTCCTGTTGCTCGGTCTCTGCTCCTGCCAACCTAGCAGTTTGAAAGCACGTCAAAGTGCAAGTAGATAAATAGGTACCGCTCCGGCGGGAAGGTAAATGGAGTTTCCGTGTGCTGCTCTGGTTCGCCAGAAATGGCTTAGTCATGCTGGCCACATGACCCGGAAGCTGTCTGCGGACAAATGCCAGCTCCCTCGGCCTATAGAGCGGGATGAACACACAACCCCAGAGTCGGTCACGACTGGACCTAATGGCCATCTTTATTATTACATCTTTATTATTAACCTATCCAACAGAAATCAGTGCAACGTTGCTTGGCATTTGAACCTTCACAGGAGCAATGCAGCAGGTTGCTTGGCACTGCTGAACCCTCACCATGCTGAGCTCCTCACTGCCTTGCCCCTCTCCCTCTTTGAAACTAGCAGCAACATGTGGAATTGGGAAGCCAGGGCAGAAATGCAGCCCCAACGCTAAAAGCCCCAACCGCACTGCTCCACGCTGCTGCTCCCAAGTAGAAATGGTGAACCTGCCCATTCAGGCCTTTGAGCCACAGTATATAAATAGTCAGCTCCCGATTTGTCTATGCAGTTGTCACATAAGGGCACACATATATGTATTTCAAGACAGATGCAGTCAAAATATAGCTGACATTATTAGGTTCCCCAAAGGTTTCAAAATTTGGGGCAACAAAGGGTGGTTGTAACCATGTCTCCTCTTATGCAAAAGTCTTCTGCACCACGATACACTGTAGATTAACGTGGCTATTTTTAGTCAGTTTAAATAAATTGACACAAATGTGGAAACTGAAAGTATGGTTCTCCAGCACATTTAGATACTATTGATTTCAATGGGAAAGAGTGGAGACCCTGCTGTGAACATGGAACCCAGCCCAATCACAGAATTCAAGTGCAGAAGCTTGCATGACTTTCTCATGCTGGGTCAGAGCTATTGTCATTTAGGCTGTCGTCGTACTGTGCTATATCTGTATGCAGGAAAGAATTAGAGGCATCTCTTAAAGTCTCAAGGGCCGCTTAGGAATTTATAACCAACTTGCCTGTTCAGCAGCTCATCCATCTCTACCACTGAATTCAGTAAGGAAGAGGGGGTTGGGTGCTTCATAGCCAGGACAAAACAGGTTGGTGGAGGTGAGGAGTTAAAGAAAGGAGTGACCAAGGTAACAGCAAGGCTGAGCTAAAACCTCATAGGGAGCCTAGGAACAGGAGAGGCTGTGGTTCTGGGGGTTGCTTGGGCACCTTTCTACCCAGATGGTGGCAACTGTCACTGGAAAGGCAGAACAGTGGCTGATGGTGGTAGGTGAGGTTAAGAGCAACCCGAGCCTCTCTGGGACCTACTCTACTTTCTTTAGAGCAGGGTTGGAGAACTTCAACCCAGGGGCCAGATGCTGCCCTCCTGCCCTTAATGTAGTCTTCACACCTCCTCACCAGCCCTACCTTGCAGCCTCCTTGAGTGTTTTTGCCTGGCTGGAATGTGTCCTTGAACTCTGTTAATGCCTCTTGCTTGCCTGGATGGAAAACAGAGAGGGATGTGCGAGTGTGCATAGACACTAGCTCACTGTACATAGGGGAAAGTTACATTGATTGCTCAGCTCACTGTTGCCTCTGACCCCATCCACCGCTGACATGTGGCACCTTGAAGGTTGCCCAGAAGTTAATGTAGTCCTTGGTCTAAAAAAGAAAGATTCCCTACCCTTGCTTTAGATGTCTAACCCATAGGCAGGCTATAATTGTGGCCTTGGGCGTCTAGTTGCCTTTTAATTCATGTATCATCTGCCTCTTGAGATGTTCTCTTGACATCTGATGACTCTGTTATGTTGTTGGTTTTTTTGTTTCCTGGATTTTGCAGGGGAAATTCTTTGTGCTAACAGTTATTCATATTTGGTTAATGGACAATCATGTTGGAGTTAATAATCTCCTGAAAGCTGCTGTGTTTCATGTAGCTTGGAAGGAGGCAATTACCTAAATAAAAACATTTTTTCCATCAGGCAATCAGTGTTACAACAAGTATCATACACATGCTCTCCCTTCGCTGTCTGTCACACTCTTCATTGGTTCAATTATAGCACATTTCCCTGTGTTCCCTTAGCAACACCAAACGAGAGGTTGCCTGAAAGCATTTTGGTCTGGTTCATGGGACGTGGCCTATTAGACTATTTTTATGGGCTCTGAATACCACTCAGAATAGAGATTCAAAGCTTGGGGCTTGTACAGAAAATGCTCTCTCTTTTGGAGTGCTGAAAGCAACTTCCCCCTCTAGCATTAATGTTCTCACTGGCTTTGATTCTGCAGTGGTAGCATTTTCAACTGCACAAATTTGTTTATTTGTGTATTTAAAACCCACACTTTTATTTAAAAAGAAATTCAATGTGAAGTACAACACAGGAAAATAAAATCAGCATAAAAGCAACATTAAAAACATCAATAAATATTGGTTAAAAAGTCCTGTCTAAGCAGTATAATTTTCAGAAGACAGCAGACCCTCCAAGTGTCCCTATTTTCCAGGGACAGTCCCGGTTTTACAGAAGCCTTCCCAGTTTCTGATTTGATCCTGGAATGTCCTGCTTCTCCTTAGGATGTCCCTATTTTCATCTGAGAAATGTTGGTGGCTTTGGAGTTATGTGACTCCTGAACCAAGGAGATACAATCTTTAGAACACACCTGAAGGCAGCCCTGTATAGGAAGCCACCCAGAGTTGCTGGGGCAACCCAGTGAGATGGGTGGAGTATAAATAATAAAAGTATTATTATTATTATTATTATTATTATTATTATTACTATTATTATTATTATTATTATATAGGATGTCTCTATTTTCATCAGAGAAATGTTGGAAGGTATGAGTCATCTGATTGAAGTGAGAGATGGTTCTTACTGAACATCTACTGTTGGAGAGTTCCTCAGGGCTGGGCCTGCCACATTAATGACCTGTCCCTGGTGCTGGCCAGCTGAACTCAGGAATGCACAGAACTACCATAAAGTGGTTCTCTGGCTTTCACCTCCCTTGTGAGGGGTTGGCTGCATGCAATCCTAGAAGGCTCTGTGGCCAACAAAGGCCTCATGCTGTCTGGGCAATGGGAAGGTAGGGCCTCACTGGATGTTTAAAGATGGCTGTCCTTTGGTGAATCATCTAAGGACTGACACTCCTGTCCAACACGTGATCAGCGTGAGTTGAGCTAGCCACCTTTGGAGGGGCAGGTCGGTATTGTTTCATAAACACATTAATGGTCTGGAGGCACGTGTGGATATTTCCATTTGCTTTTGTGTTTTCTCCCAACTTTACATGGCTCTGAGGAGGCACTGTGTTAGAGATGGGGAGTGCTTTGGTCAAGTCTTCAAGAAGATTTTTGAGCCCAAGGACCCCATTTCCTCAGAGACAACATTCTGGGAACCGCAAGCCAGAGACAAAATGGGGGGACCAACAGATAAGACTCTTGTCTTTGTACTGTAAGCTACATTCCAGGCACACAAAAGCTAGAGGTTTTTACACACACACACACACACACACACACACACACACCTCCATCCAGGCAAGGAAGAGACATATCACAGTTCAAGAAGATATTCCAGCCAGGCAAAATAACCCTCAATTAGCATGTGGGGCAGGGCCAGCAAGAGGCGTGGTCTGGGGAGAGAGGGGTGTGGCCTGTAGGGTCCAACAACATCTGGAGGGTCCCCGATGACTCAGAGGGGGGCAGGGCTGGCTCAAGACCCTTTGCTGCCTGAGGCGAAGCAGCAAATAGAGGCCCTCGCCACAAGTCAAGGTGGATGGTACCCAAGGCCAGCCAAGTTATTTTGGCACCAGAGGCAGAAAATCTCACAAGTTTCTCCCCCTGCCAACAGTGAAAATACAACAATGACAATTTAAATAACTATTTGCTGCCCTTTCATGACAAGGAAAAAAAACCCTGCCTGAGGCAACTGCCTCACTCTGCCTAACAGTAGGTCCGGCACTAGGAAACTTGTTTTTCTGCGGGCCAGCCTTTTTGTTTCCTTCTTAGTTTTCCCATTTAAATCTCCCTTAGAGATAGATAGACAGACAGATAGACAGATCAAGGTTATATTGAGTGCTGAGGTCTGGGCAGCAGTGTTTAAATTTGATCCAGGTCAAAGGTGCTGCCAAATATAGATCAATTCTGACAGTCTATTGACTACGAACAAGAGTGGCCAGCTGTTGTCAGCACTGAAGCCATCCGGAATATGTCTGTTGCTTGATGCAGCTTGCGTTTCCCCACCGCTCTGCACAAGTAAGTGACAGCTGTAGACAAATCTGTGGATGGGCTGCATGCGCCTTTCTCCATTTCCAAAAACAGAACTGGCCTTCACTTGTACCATCTGAGAGCCACATTGATTTAGATGCAGAATGCTACGGCCCAAAAACTTTTTTTGGTCCCAGACAGTGCATAATGAGATACAAGATTAGACTTGATACCCTATACATTTTAATTGCCTCTTTCCACTGCAGCACATGTTGCAAATATATTTAGGTTGCAACCCTACACCTACTTACCTGGCAGAAAGTGCCACTGACTTCGGTGGGACTTACTTTTGAGTTGACAGGCATAGAATTGTATGCTAAGTTGCTTCTTCCCCATCCTGGCCAACTGATGGGTAAAAGCTGGCTTTTATAATGGGGGTAAGGAAGAAGCAACACTTACCTTTTGGGATATGAGGTAAGTTGTCCCTTATTAGGATATTACTTGGTAGCGCTAATGTTAATACATATCAGTTTTAATACACCACCCTCCAAGCTGCTGTAGTTCACCTCTTAGTGAACAATTAAACACACTGTTTTCTTCCAAAATGTTCTCTTTGGCTCTATTGAAACTCACATCCCTGAAAAACAGAAAGAGTCCTACGGTTTCTTATGATCAACAAACTGGAATTTCTGTTCATTGAATAGGTTCCTGCCACCTAATCTGATCCTAGTTCATTTTTTGTTTTTCCTTCTCCAATTGTTTTCAAATAACAAATATTGCGGTTGAAATAATGTTGAGTGTAACAGAGTAATCCATATTTATAGAATTCATGTGCCTTTGTTTACAAACAGAAAATGAATTTGGGAGTTCCCAGTGGATTTCAGGGACCTCTTGTACTTGACATTTTGTGTCAAGGGTTATTTAGTGATATCAGTTATTTAGTTATTTTTGATTTAGTTTGCTGCATGGCTTCTGATTCATTCTGAACTTGCAAGAGTGTTGAAGACCCAAGACTTGTTGAAGAATGTGAAGCAGGATCCGTTTCTCTGTATTGCTGATGAACAGAATGGGGAGGGGAGCCTGTGATGTAAATACAGAGTAACCTAATTATTATGTGGCCATTGCCCTGAAACATATAATTATTGGAACAGCAGCAAAAAGGAAGTAGAAGGGGAAACTCTAAGACTGGGATGAGGACATTGCTGGGCTTTGTCCTACAGTTTCTATAATTCCTTACCACTGGACCATGCTAGCTTGGACTGATGGAAGTTATGGCCCAACACCTTCAGGGGACTCAGCTACATAGGTACAGAAAATGCTTTATATGCATTGTAACACTGTAACACTAGATGGCGCTGCGGAGTCCCATCTTTTGCCAACTGGATTTCCCTTTATGAAGTTTACAATGCATTTAACTGAATCGTTTTTTTGATGTGTCCAGATCCAGCCAGGGTCTTTTAACGGCACTTTAAAGACTTATTGTACTGTAAGCTTCCATAAGGTACAGTCCAAAGTAGGCTTGAAGTGGACTCTAGTTCACAAAAGCTTGTGCAACAACAACTCTGCATAGGAGGCGCACGAGGGAGGGTGGTGGCACCCTCCAAGCTGTAAGGCATGTTGTGGGAGCTTCCTTTTGGCAGAGCTTCCCCAACCTCACCTCGCCCAACCTCCACGCTGGCAAACACAGTCCTGCCACCAAGAGGAAGCCACTTCTGTTCCACCCTCTCTCACCTGCCACTGCTGGTTAGCCGAAGTTAGAGCCCAGTGACTTAGGTGTCATTGATTTCTGTGGGAACTGTGTTCAACAATTAAGCCTAGATCCAACATTTTAAGGTGCCACAAGATTCTGTTGTTTTTCTACAAACGTTTCACTCAACTTTCATGCTCATGATGCTTTGCGCCACCACTCACTTTAATCACCTATGGCACTAAAAGTTCTTTGTCAGAATTAGTGGATGGAAAGGAGGATTTTGGATTTTGGCAAACACAGGGTGGAACCCTTCTGTATATTACTGAAATTTTGCTAATAAAGGTAAAAGGTAAAGGACCCCTGGACAGTTAAGTCCAGTCAAAGGCGACTACAGGGTTGCTGCGCTCATCTCGCTTTCAGGTCGAGGGAGCTGGCGTTTGTACACAGACAGCTTTCCAGGTCATGTGGCCAGCATGACTGAACTGCTTCTGCCACAACGGGCCACCGTGATGGAAGCCAGAGTGCACGGAAACGCTGTTTACCTTCATGGTACCTATTTATCTACTTGCACTGGTATGCTTTCAAACTGCTAGGTTGGCAGGAGCTGGGACAGAACAACGGGAGCTCACTCCGTCGCAGGGATTTGAACCGCCGACCTTCTGATTGGCAAGCCCAAGAGGCTCAGTGGTTTAGACCACAGCACTATCCGCATCCCTTGTAATAAAGATGCTTGGTACCCTCCATGTAGTAACCCATATGTGGTTTTCCCCTAAACCCTCTCAGCATGTTGAAGTGGCCACACACTTTACAAGTATTTCTATCCTCCACCGCAGATCTCCTTTGCTATTCCTGTGAGCTGCAATTAATAAGTCAGAAACCAGAGCTCTTTCAAACTGTCCGTAGCCCTTCTCCTTCCTTGGGTAGGTTATATTAGAGCAGTACAGTACCAGGAAACAGGGAGTGGTTCAAGGCCTGAATTCTATTTTTAAAGCTTAAACTTCTTCCAGATACTATAAAAGAACCAAGGGCACCATTAGATGTGTCTCAAGAAGCTCTTCTTGAAATTATTACATATATTTCAGTCTGGGGTCAGGACCTTGAGTAGCTGGTATTCTCACGAAAAGGTCAGTCCCCAGAATGGATTAGTCCCTGAATGCAATATTGCTACAAATGTCTAGCAATATTAATGAGAAGCTGGAATGCTATTGTCTACCTTTGCTTATTCTGCAAAGGGTGCTTTCCAGAAGTAGCGGGGGAGGAAGAGTAGGCAAGGAATAGTTGTGGTTTGTTACTGATTTTGATTCTGCAACTCAAGTGCTTTGTTGGATTGTCTTACTGATTGTAGGCAGTAGCAAGCAGATGATTTGAGCATATTATTGTTTTAAAGAATAATTCATTTTCCCCTACATGGCTCCCTCTCTAGTCAGTGCTGGATTTATGTATAGCCTAAGAAGGCTGAAGCCTAGGGCCTCTAAATCTAGGGGGACTCGCCAGCCCTCCCGCTCCCCAGTGGGCAGTCTCCCCTCTCCCAAAATTGCAAACCCAAGACTTCATGTGAGGGCAGGGCAACTCAGGCTTCTAAATATAGGGGGCCTCACCAGCCTGCCCTCTCCCCAGCACTGCAGTCTCCCCTCTCCCAAAATTGTAAACCCAAGACTTCATGCAAGGGCAAATCAGGCCCAGCAGCTATAAGACTCAGGGCTAGCCAGTGGGGCCCAATTTGAAGCAAGCTTGGGCTTCACTCAATTTTGTTTATAACATTCTTCCATTTTCTTCTAGTTGTGAGGGTGGGGGATGGGGAGGGGCCTCACAAGTGGAGTAGCCTAGGGCCTTTCTTCATCTAAATCCAGCCCTGGCAGCATGTCCCTGTGCTTGTTTATATTGTTAACATCCATCTGTCTTGAGAGACAATGGAGTGTGCCTCCAGGAGTGAAGTCAAGCCACTGCACTTGGCAGTGCTGAAGTGATCTCCCCAGAGTGCAAGCCTGGGCAGTGTGTATGGAGGTCCTGGGATGCCCAGGCGACAGGACCCCACCCTTGGCCTCGCTAATGCGGTCCAAAGGAAAGCAGAGCAATCCAGCTTGGCTGCAGGAGTTGCCAGAAGGAGGCAAACAAGGCACCATGGTTGTCTTAGGGGACTCACTCCAGATTTGTGTAGGGTTTATGCCTTAGCCTTTTCTTCTTCCAAAGATATCCCACTGTACATATATGCCTGTAAATATATGCCTGTAAATATATGGCATTTTGCAGCACATTCAATATGGGTACACACTAAAGTAAGAACAAAGTATGAAGCAGTCAAGAGTAACTCAGAACTGAAATGAGCTTGCAAGCTGTCATACTAACAGCTGCTGGTGCAATAAAAAAATATCCCCTTACCAATTCTATGCTCTTTATTTTTGGGGGCCAACAGTGGTATCGAACAACTGTTTGCTAAACCTCCTATCAAGTCACAGCTGTTTGATCTATTGGAAGCTCGTAATGAAAGATCCTATTACAGTACCTGAATTGATTATATGCTGTCACACTCTAATCTAGCCTTGGTTGTTTGTATGTAAACTAAGATTCAATTTAGCAGACTAAATTCAAGGCAAAGTCTATGAAAGCTGAACAGAAGTTAGTCCAGTAAAAGATATCAGCTTACCATCTCTGGCTGTGATTTTGAAAACACCCTGCTAGAATAAATTGCATTGCATTCAACAGCTTTCAGTCCTTCTCTCTCCCCCCCCCTCCTTTCTCTTCGCACCCACAAAAACACACAGACTAACAACACAACATTATGCATGGTCATGTGAAACTACAAGCATCTATTTTTAAGGCAATATTTCAAAGTCAACCCAAAAGGATATGGAATTTTATGCACTCAGAATGAAGTTCCACTGTATCCAATAGAACTTATGGTACTCCAAAGCAAGTTTGCATGGATAGGATTGCATCGTCAATTCACAGTGGCGTAGCGTGGGGGGTGCAGGGGGGGCCGGCCGCACCGGGCGCAACATCTGGGGTTAGGGCAAATCCACGGGTTAGGGGGCGCAAATCCACGGGTTAGGGGGCGCAAATTACTTGCCTTGCCCCGGGTGCTGACAACCCACGCTACGCCACTGTCAATTCACAGAACTCTGGGCTGGAGCCAATACAGCTGGCCCTGGCCTGCTGCTCAGTGGGGGCGAGGGAAGACCCCCGCCCTCCAGCTGAGTGAGCCCCAATATCCCTGTGCGATTGTGACAGGCATATCAGGGCTACTTTCTGAGGCACAGTGCTAAAACAGACCATAAAACTTGTGATATTACCATGCAAAAAAAATAGTTGGGAGGGAGAGAGATGGCGCGGTGGACACCCTGGGTGCGTTCTGCAGACCCCCAGGGGTCCCCGGACCCCTAATTGGGAACCACCAATCTAAACAAATAACCTACATCTTATGTGCTTACATAAGATAAAGATGAGATAAAGATTACTGCTGCTTCCTCTCGTGATCCTTTACAAGCATGGGGTTTGGGGTGCACTACACACCACGAGTCTTCAAAGGAAGGGGCAGCCTCACTTGTATTCCTCTTCCTTGTACTGAGCAGGAAGAACCAGGCAAAGCTCATTTACACAGAATCGCCCCTTCCTAACAAGGCATTCTGTACTGAGCTATATCAATATTTCAAATGCTGCTATATACCACCTAATCAAAAGCATTAAAGTGCTGCTGATCTGTTAAGAACTATTCAAGTAGTTATCCGTGAGAAAAGTTGCGATCTGTCTCAATAACCATTCCTATTTTGTCAGTGAAGTGTTAGAATATTTGGCATTTTCTTATTGTTAGTAAGTGTCGTTTTCATTCTTTGCCTTACGGCTTTGTTTAGCCTTAACAGAGAATTCTCTAAAATGCATTTCATCTTTCTAATTTCTATAGTAAGTTCAAAGGGAAAACATTTCTGCAAGTCAAACAGAATATACCATCTTGGAAAAGTTCAGCCCAGTTTCTTTATTTTCAGCAATTTTGTCTGAGGAAACATCTCCTCTTAAAAAAAAAACTTTCCAAGAAACAAAAGCAATGTAACATTTTCCCATGCTGAGGGCTAAGAGGTATGGAACTCCTGAAATAATAATTAGGAATTAAGATGAATTAATCTAAAGATTCACTAGACAGGAAGAACACATTCTCTAAGCAGGTCTACTTAGAAGTAAATGTCATTGACTTCAGTTAGGCTTATTCCCACGGTAAATGATTGCAGCCTGAATCTAAATGCATTGAGTCCATGGATTATTAAATCATTATAGTATTTTCTAATGCTTTCCAGTGACATTGTGAGAGTTTCTGTGGCCATACTTTCCCATTATAGAACTGGCAGGTGTGCCAACTTGAATAAAATATTGGGGGGGGGAGTAAGCCCCACCCTGCATAATCAATCACAACACCATCTGAATCACAATGCCCATCAACTTTGTGGGGGACAGCGCCCTCAAATATTTTATTGGTGGGCTGAAAGGACCTCAACCTCTAGCTCTTGGCTCCTATGACTGGCATACATACAGAATACATAAGAATTTGGAGTTAATGCATAGCCTCTTCTAGGAAACCAGATGTTAAATTGTGAAAGCATATTTCCATGACATAATTGTTTGGAATTCCCTTTTTCCTCAGTGAAGAAGAAGCAGAAGAAAGTGCAACTCTTCTTAGTGTGTTTAGAGCTATAACTTGAAGTACAGTTAGTCGTCAGAGTCTTTGGAAAGGACAAAGGCCAGGGATGGGGAACTTGTGGTTCTCCAGATGTTGCTGGACTCCAACTCCCATTAGCCTTTGCCCTATCCAACCAATTCATTGTCAGGGGACTGATGGGAGATGTAGTCTAGCAACACATGTAGGGACACAGTTTCCCTACGCCTGCTTCAGGCCCACTTCTGCAGGCACCCAGTCATCATGTCCAGCAGCTTCTTCCCCCTTTCCACCCGTTGTCAAGCATTTCAGAAAGAAAGAGGCAGGAAAGAGAGAGATAAATTGGCTTCTGACAGCTGGTTTGTGCTCCGGGGAGCAGCGATCAATGAATCTTTCTTCCCTTACTGAGCCTGAGAGGTGCCTGGCCAGGCTGTGCGTAAATCATTAATTGCGGCTTCCGTTGGGCTCAGCATTTTCTTGAATGCTCCTGCTAGGAGACATATTTATATGGCAACTTCTTTAGATTCCTAGAAGGAACTGGAAGGATATTGGTGATGTTTATAAGCGAAGTTAAAAGGTGGTGATTTATCTGTAGAAACACTTTGATAATTAAGCGCACTTTTTTGCACAGTTGCGTGGCTCATATCTCTCTTGTTTGTTGCTTTTTGCACCAGGTGTCTCAAAGCAACTTACATATTAAAAAAATAGAAATAAGAAAAAGCATTAAAAGCAAATATAAAGCAAGTGCTCATCCAAATTTATAGGACCAGATTCAGCTAAATAGCTCCCACTACTGCAATAAGTTCTGCTAGTACGACTGGACTTTCCCCTACTTCCTTCCCCTGTGAGCTCACCATGTCCCCCCCACATGTCTGTGGGATCAGGAGATTCCCCCCTCCCCGAACAGCCTGCAGTGGGGAGAGGAAGGATCATTCTCTCTGGAAAGCTAAAATGCTTGTGCTGGTACAGTGGTACTTCAGGTTGAGTACTTAATTCGTTCCGGAGGTCTGTACTTAACCTGAAACTGTTCTTAACCTGAAGCACCACTTTAGCTAATGGGGCCTCCTGCTGCCGCTGTGCCGCCGGAGCCCGATTTCTGTTCTCATCCTGAAGCAAAGTTCTTAACCTGAAGCACTATTTCTAGGTTAGCGGAGTGTGTAACCTGAAGCGTATGTAACCTGAAGCATATGTAACCCAAGGTACCACTGTATAATGATTCTAATAGCAGAACATTCAATTGCACCCATATTATTTATACTCAGTCTGTTGGTGAAATCCATGGCACCCTTTTATACTATAGGTCAAGGGTTGGCAAACTGTGTCCCTCCAGGTTGATGGACTCCGACTCCCATCAGGCTCAGCCAGCATTGTCTGGGTTGATGAGAACTGCCCATCACTGCCGTAGGTTACTTTTTTTTTTTTTTTTTTACTTTGGCTGTGATCTTGGGAAAACGCTCAACAGAAATGAATTGGGCTTACGTTCAAAGAAATCAGCTTTGGAACGAATGCCAGCAAATTGTGTCAATAGGATACGTGCTGCTGTCCATTAAAGGAAGATCTGTAACGCAACTGTAGTCCATTTTATTTACCTTGGAATAAACTGAAGTGTGCCCAATATGTGATAAACGATTATCTGCGAAAGTGCTATACCAAGTTGCAAAAGAAGAACCCTACCTAAAAGAACAGCTTTGTTGCGCTTGGATGTTCTGTTTGGTGGAAGCTCTCCATGCCTGTTCTACTAAACCAAAAACATCTAGAGGTTAATAGTGTGCTGCTAAATATCTGCCCAGCAGGTGTCTGCAGACATCAGTGATGGGAACTGCTTCTAAAGATGCCTTGGAATTCACAGGGTTAGCTGGCGCTGTGAAATAAATGCCCTGCCTCCCAGGAATGCTGTGAAAGTGAAACTTAACTTGAATACTTCTGTTCACGGCCCTTGCTTGGATCAGCTCTTAGGAAGGCCCTTACACCAGGCAAACATTCATAGTGGAAATAGGAAACATGCCTGTAGATTTCTGATTGGATGAAGGCTTTATTTGGTTGTGCTGTGCAGAGGGAGTTGGTTTTTGCTCAATAGCTGCAATGGAAAAGGAGTACTTTTTTCAACACTTCTTACCATTAACTGCTAGATAGTCATATACTCCTGTTCCTTTCCTGATTTCCTGTGTTTGATGGGGCTTGCTATTTCTGCACTTTCCAGAGGAGTCAGCATGGCCTGCTAAATCAAACTGAGATTGCAGTTAGATACCTAACGCCTCAGTCTCTGTTTTCTTTGGTTTGAATGAAGATTGTAGTGCTTCGAATGTGTGTGTGTGTGTAACCCCTATGAATTATGCAGTCCCAATAAATTATTCACTTGCATCATTTCTCTGGTTTGCTGTTGGCTTGGCATAGCTCCCAACCACCACTGTAGAATTATCCAGTCTTCTTCTTTCTGGGAATCGTTACATGGACAATCCCAGCTAACTATGGACCCCAGAATGAACTAGATGATGTCATGAATCTATGTTACCAATCAGACTTGGGCGTGTGAAAAAAATTGCTCCAGATACATGGAGCCAATCCAGAGTGGGGGCATTGTATTATTACCTGAGCAGTAGCCAGGACTCTAGTACAGAGGGATAGAACCAGCAAGATCAGGAACACACGCAGCACAAGACACAGATATTCCAGGACCAGACACAGAGCCTTAGCTGCAGCCAATCAGCCAGGACCTGCCTCAAACTGTTAGGGGGCTCTTTGCCCTTTGGGAATGGGGTGGAGCCTGGGAAGGATAGTTTAGCCCAGGGGGAAGTACCTCCTTTCAGCTCAGCCCTAATGTGCAGAACCTGGAGGGAGCAGGAGCTGGGATTCCTAATATATAATCTGTACTCATGTTATATACTGTAAGTTATGTTAGGAACTGCCTTGCAAAACTATTTTAAATTTGTGTGAAATAATAAAAGCCACCAGCTTATACAGATTGGCATCTTCTTGTTCCTTAAGCCTACAGGGATGACTTAAAACAGATTTATAAAACCCATGAATGTAGCGGGATTGTACACATTCAGCAGATTCCTTTTAATGCAAGGTGCTTTCATCTTCTACTTTTGAAAGCTGGAGGGTAAACTAAGAATAACTGGTTCCCCTTCTTTGTTTTATAATTCAGGATCCTTTGATAACCCACTCCTTGCTAGCATCGCTTTAAAGTGAATGTATGGCTGCTATCTTCTGCCACCTTTGTAAAAAAAATCAGCATATATGCTGAGCTCATAATATTGTAATGAGCATTTATGAATCAGTGTAATTGGCTAGCTTACTGACACACACTCCGCCACCTCTGGTAAATATTGCAACGATGTAGTTCCGTCACCCCACACTGTATGTAATATTCTTAGCAAGTAATGTATACAAAAAATGCATATATGAAGGCAAAGTGTACGAAAAATGCTTATATTGTTAAAAATTACATTAAAAAGTGCATTATATTGAGGAAAGTAGAAATATTATGGAAAATACGTTTATATTAGGAAAAAGTTTGCACTAAAATGTTGATGACTTTGCTTGAGGGGAAAAACATAAATTGATATGAAAAGAGAAAGAGAAAGAGAAAAATGAGAAAGAGAAGCCAGAATTAACAGATTTGGCCATCTTTGGAGGTGATACAGTGGTAGTGTCGTTCTGGACATAATAAGTGAAGTTTTCAATAAATAAACCAATTTTTGCCCATTGTAGGAATGTAGCAAGCTCTCTGATGCTGACTGGCTGCGGCTCTCTACAGTTTCAGGTATGGGACCTTCCCGCTCCCACCTGCAAAAACTGCAGGTGGAACCTGGAATCTTCTAACGCACAGCAGATGCTACACCACTAAACTATTATCATTCTCCCAAATATCAGAGAAGGCAAGTATTACTACTGTGACCCACACGTCAGGCCCACACAAAGATGTTAAAATATATTTAAACTGACTGTTGGGCTGCCGTCGGTTGCTAGGCAACAAGTGCTTTGTTTATAAGTCCCCGAAAGATAACAAGTCTTGCAAATTCTGTAAGTGCCAGACTTTGGAAATGGCTCCATCAATCTAAGCAGGGCTCCTCCGCCAGTACAAATATATTTCTGATGTGACCCTCAGTTCTGGCACTCCCACTTAATGGCTGCAGCTGACTTATGTGGGACTCTGCCTCTTGTTAGGTAGTCAGTCAATTGCTTTCAAGAGAATTGAGTGGGATTTGCAAGAGATGTTGCTTCTCAGGGTGTATGTGCATTATCACTTTTGTGCTGCTGTTTGCCTTTGCTCAGACATGATGGGCAGGCTTTGTAAACCATGCATGCAACCAAAGAAGGGCAAGAGTACACAACAGGAGTACTGACGTATTTAATTCTTGGGATGAGGGGAAGCAGTGCCCATTTCCAGTTGCATTTGCTGTATTTTACTTCTGTCAGAATTATGTTTTTCTATGCACACTTTATCTTAGTACAGTCGTACCTTGGAAGCCTGCCAACAAAGGTCTGTATAGTTAAAGCTATAGTTTTCCCAGTAGTGAGAGCTGGACCATAAAAAAGGCTGATCGCCAAAGAATTGATGCTTTTGAATTATCGTGCTGGAGGAGACTGTTGAGAGTCCCATGGACTGCAAGAAGATCAACCACATCCATTCTTAAGGAAATTAGCCCTGAGTGCTCACTGGAAGGACAGATCGTGAAGCTGAGGCTCCAATACTTTGGCCACCTCATGAGAAGAGAAGACTCCCTGGAAAAGACCCTGATGCTGGGAAAGACTGAGGGCACAAGGAGAAGGGGACGACAGAGGACGAGATGGTTGGATAGTGTTCTCAAAGCTATCAACATGAGTCTGACCAAACTGTGGGAGGCAGTGGAAGACAGGAGTGCCTGGCGTGCTCTGGTCCATGGGGTCACGAAGAGTTGGACACGACTAAACAACTAAACAACAACAACAACAACACCTTGGAAGCCAGAAGCCTTGGCACTTGGTACGTTTTGGCTCCCGAACACCGCAATCCGGAAGTGAGTGTTCCAGTTTGCAAACGTTCTGTGGAACCCAAATGTCCAATGGGACTTCCACGGCTTCCAATTGGCTGCAGGAGCTTCCTGCAGCCAAACGGAAGCTGCGCCAGGGTTTGCGAATGTTTCGGAAGTCGAACGGACTTCCAGAACGGATTCCGTTTGACTTCCGATGTACGACATCCAGCCTGCCCAGGCCTCCGGGCCGGCCCATCTTCAAGCTTCCAAGAGGTCCAAAGTTTAACCTCAGAGGATGCTGAGCCATGGTTAAATGCCATGAAGGCTGAACTTGATTCCTTAGAGAGGAACAAGACATGGGAACTAGTTCCAGGCCTGCCCAGGCCATAAAAGGTTTACAAAGTTCAGTTATTGCAAAAGTTTTTCAGTATTAATTTTATGCATTTTTTAAAATCACCATGGTATTTAACAATAATGTCTTATGTCCTTTAGAGGAGAAATTGTAAATTGTAGAATTTTTAATTCCCCTCATCATCCTTGTCTTCACCCTATTTTGTGTATAACACTCTTCCATTTTCTTCAAGTTGTGAGGGTGGGGGAGGGGGAGGGGCCTCACAAGTGGAGTAGCCCAGGGCCTCTCTTCATCTAAATCCGACCCTGAGGATGCCAGATTACTCCTTGGTCCCCATTTTGTTTTTTAAACCGAATTTGAAAATGCAGTTTTGTTTAAGAAGAAGAATGTGTATATATGAATGAATAAAAAATATTCAAAGTATAAGCCCAGATGCAAAACCTTGCACTCACACAGAGATTTGTTTGTTTATTTAGATTTTAGCACAAATTCCAGGTTCTGGGAAGGCTCTGGAATAAGTTTCTAAAACAGGGCATATTACAGCAGCAGGCTGCTAGAATTCCTATGTATTGGAAAGCAAAGGACTTGCAAATATTCTACATGAGAAAGGAAATCTGGTAACTGATTTGCCTTTTGGGAACTAGCTGTCATGACTGTATGTTATAAAGCAATGTAAAAGATGCCTACAGAGAAAAATATATCAGCACCAAACATGTGTTTAAAATTGACTCTTCATTTAAATGTGTCTGGAGATTAACTACTCTCAGTGTAGTGGAAAATCATCTCCACTTTCAGATACTTTAATGAGGGAATTTGCTCGCATAGTCGATCAGGCAAAAATTTAAATTCACATGCAGTCTTTGAATGCCCAACATATCCTAGTAAGAGATTTGATCGTAAGACCTCTCTTTTTCAAACTGAGATGCATGATAGGCAGGTATCCTCTGGTTTATTTCCACTGAATAGCTTGAAGATAGCTTAATTGAACTCATTAGCAAACCTAGTTTCTAATTTTATGCTGCAATAAAAAATCATTGCAAAGACTGGGTGAAATTCTGTCTGCAGAATGGCATTTGATTCATTAGAAGCATATGCTAATGTTAGAGAAATGAAGGTGATTTTTTATTATTATCCTCTATCTCCTCGGCAGCCCCCTGGTGCCATGCTCCTTACTTTTCTGGAGGTTCCTCCAGTCTTCTGGAACTGATTTTCAGGAGATGCAGGGGAAAGGGGAACTGGTGAAAACTGCCTCTCCTTCCCTTACATTCGTGGGCACTAGGGATGGTGTTGAATTTTGAGCTTGCACTCAAGCTGAGCCCTGTTCAAGAGCTTTGTGAGTCAATCAGGTTTCATGTGAGTAATAGCAATATTTAGAGATACAAATCTCTTCTGTCATGAAACAATAAGGACCCGAAATAAGCTTATCAAACCAGGCCATTACAACTGTGCATTTGTACAACTGTGTGTTCCCTTCAACTGTGCTTAATTGAGGACATGACTGTAGTCATTAACTGTAATGGTTACATTTCTAATCCTGTCTCCAACCTTGACTGTGTGTAGAGTGGGGAGTAATGTTTATACAGTGGTACCTTGGGTTAAGTACTTAATTCGCTCTGGAGGTTCGTTCTTAACCTGAAACTGTTCTTAACCTGAAGCACCACTTTAGCTAATGGGGCCTCCTGCTGCCGCCACACCACCAGAGCACAATTTCTGTTCTCATCCTGAAGCAAAGTTCTTAACCCAAGGTACTATTTCTGGGTTAGTGGAGTCTGTAACCTGAAGCGTATGTAACCTGAAGCGTATGTAACCCAAGGTACCACTGTATTAGGACATGTTGAATTTTTCAACTTTCAAATTCCAAAAAGGATGAGTGCTAAAAATTTGTAACATGACTTGGGAATTCAAAAGATATTTTGGTTAAATTAATATAATTTAGTTTTCTTTGGTAAGTAAAATTTGTGTAAAAATGCATAGAAATCATTTAAAATGATTGCTAAGTACTTGTAGTTATGTAGACATTTTCAGAAGATAAATTTAAAATTCTTGGGTTTTCTGAAAGCAGTTTATGTATTTATTCATTAAACATAGACTTATCAAGCCAAACATTGTCTGATAACAAGAATAATAGCAGATTTTGAATTCCCCGCACCCTAAAACATATTTTTAAGACCCCTCACTGAATAAATTTTCAAAAAATAAGTTTTACTGCCGAAAATGACATGCCCTGTTATTGTATTCCAAGGTACATTATCTCAAACCTTTGGTGCAACCTGCAAATCACTGGTGCCGTTTGACCTATTCATTGAGAAGGGAGTTATATAGCCACACTGAATATCCTATGTTGGAATGAATGGAGATCACACAGCAGCAGTCCATAACTCCCTTTTATGCCCTACTATTTATTAAATGGGATGTGGGTGGCACTGTGGGTTAAACCACACAGCATAGGACTTGCCGATCAGAAGGTTGGCGGTTTGAATCCCCACGACGGGGTGAGCTCCCGTTGCTCAGTCCCCGCTCCTGCCAACCTAGCAGTTTGAAAGCATGTCAAAGTGCAAGTAGATAAATAGGTACTGCTCCGGCGGGAAGGTAAACGCCGTTTTCGTGCGCTGCTCTGGTTTGCCAGAAGTGGCTTAGTCATGCTGGCCACATGACCGGAAGCTGTACGCCGGCTCCCTTGGCCAATAAAACGACTGAACCTAATGGTCAGGGGTCCCTTTACCTTTACCTATTTATTCAATAAAAAGAACTACAGTGGTACCTCAGGTTAAGTACTTAATTCATTCCGGAGGTGCGTTCTTAACCTGAAACTGTTCGTAACCTGAAGCACCACTTTAGCTAATGGGCCTGCTGCTGCTGCTGCTGCTGCGCCGCCAGAACACGATTTTTGTTCTCATCCTGAAGCAAAGTTCTTAATCTGAGGTACTATTTCTGGGTCAGCGGAGTCTGTAACCTGGAGCGTATGTAACCTGAAGTGTATGTAACCCGAGGTACCACTGTATTAACTTTCTTTTTGGCATTACTTTTTGGCATTACTTTTGAAATTACTGAACCAACTCACGTAAGCCATGCACCTGGGGCATCCCAAGGTAATAGCAGCCATTCAGAAAGGATCAGATCTTGAAATAATATTCCTCAAGAGTGTGTGTGTGTGTGTGTGTGTGTGTGTGTGTGTGTGTACATGTGCCAAAGACTTGTGGTGTAATTGCTCCTCTGAGTTTAATAAATGCTTTCACTTCAGTAAATATACCAGAGATTTAAAAATTTCACAAGCTGCTTCAGGGTTACCATTACCATTCAGGGTTACCATTCAGGGTTACCAATCCAATGCACGGGCGAAAAGAGGAAGCCCTAGCCTCGTGCAAGGAGTTTTACTATTTCTGGCTGTCAATCAATAAATGGCAACATTAACTTCTTCCCAACAACAAGGGAAGCCCCAATCGCATCAGTGGCCAACGATCAATTAGCCCGCCCCCCAACTTTGGAGTGTCCTGGCGGCCCCCACCGCAACACGTGCTCTCCATGAAGGAGAACACGCTTTACCATTACATCTTGCGCACTGTGATGATGTGCTGCAGAGCCAAATGTAGCACACTCTGCAACAACAAAGAATCTTGTGGCATTTTAAAGACCAATGTATTTTAGTCTGCATTTAAGCTTTTGTAGGCAAGGGAGCCCACCTCATCCGATTCACAAAGTGAGGCCGAAAGGTCAAGCAATGCAAAAAGGCACCAGTACGCAGGACTACACCAAGCACAAAAGTGAATTCAGAGACCAATCAAATGGATGCGCTGTCCAGTCTGCTTAGGAGCAACCCATTGCCCACTACTGGTGATAAATAGATGTAGCCAGATCAATAGCACAGAGAGGAGCAATTAGGTTCTGCAGCCAGCTAGTCATTCCCGAGATAAATAGAGGCCAAATTCCACAGGGTCAAATTTGCTAATTAATTCCAATCCAGTGACTTCACCCTGGAGTCTTCCTTTGACACTTCTCTGTCGGTGCCTTGTGTGCCTTTAAGGTCTGCTACAGAATATTCTGGGAGACTGAGGGCCAAGCTAGATGGTAATATATCTGTACCCTTAAGCACAGGCTTGTTTTTTCAAACTCAAATTGTCAGTGTGGATGGGGCTGGCCCAAGGCATTTTTTCTGCCTGAGGTGAAGGTCTAGATGGTGCCCCCACCTGCATTCCAGACACAGAAACCTGTTGGACTGGCAGTTGAATCTTATGTCAACACTGGCAATGTGTTTGTGTCCTCCATGCACCTGAGGGTAGTCGGCTTGTTGTGGGAGTCCAAGACAGGTCACGTGGTACATAAGCGCATAAGAGCACAACTTCGTCCTCTAACAGAAGGGAGCACTCAGGAGACGTAGCTGTCATTGCTGACCCCCAGCGTCTGCTGCCCAAGGTGGTTGTCTCACTTTGCTGGTTGTTATGTACTGAGTTGAATAGGATCCAAAATGCAGCAGTCTGATTGGTCCTAGAACAATAGGATTCAGAATGCAGCAGTCTGATTGGTCCTAGAACAATAGGATTCAGAATGCAGCAGTCTGATTGGTCCTAGAACAATAGGATTCAGAATGCAGCAGTCTGATTGGTCCTAGAACAATGCAGCACTATGATTGGTCCTAGAACAATACAGCACTATGATTGGTCCGCAGGAGCCACCCAATCCAGCTCCAGGTGGAAGTGAATCCACAACCTGATTGGCCTATAGGAGAATCCCGGAATTAGCCAATCATGTGCAGCCCATTGTGTAAATAATGTATATAAGCAGACATTCTGGGGGAACTTCCATTCCTCTTCACCACTATGAGCTGAATAAAGAGCATGAAATCCACTCTTGACTCCAAGTATATTTCACTGGTCCTGAGTGCAGAGGGTCTGACTTGGGGAAGTAGAGGGGCATTAACCTTTTGCACTCAGTATGGTCTCAATTTTTATAGGGATTCCTCCCTGACACTGACATTTGCACAGGGATGGGAACACTCACTTGCATTGCAATCTCTGTTGTTGTCATGCCCCTCTCCCAATCGAAATCAATATCATAGCAGGGAAGAAAGGACTGAAACCCTCTGCCCCTCATGCTAGGGACACAATCAAGATCAGGCCACCCATGCTAGCAATTTGGATTGTTGTTGTTTTGAAAAACAGCAACCCTGCCTCAAAGGGCACAGGCGTTGTCTAGTTTGTTCCCAAAGTGCTACCCCCTGGGCTTTGGCATGCTACCCCAGCCATCCCTAACTGGTGCCTAACTCCAGGTGTTTTGGAATCCAACTCCCATCAGCCCCAGCCAGCATGCGGAAAGCTGGCAAAAGCTGACCTAAGTTTTTAGTGGTAATGCTGAGTATAGCGTCTTCAGAAGAGCTATTGCTCAAAGTTTATATGTGCTGTTTCTATGTAACAGAAGTTTCTATGCAATTTGTTATCAAGCAGCCATGCTCCCATAGGTGGGATTAGACACATTCTGGATAATTTTACGCCCCAGAACTTGCAGTAACTGGGAAATAATACGCTTACAAACAAATCAAACGAGGCAAGTAAAAATGATGTCAGCAGCTGTAATTTCTAATAGCTGCCATTTCTTTCTCACACACATTTTTAAAACATCAAAATTTTCCGGATCGCACAAGACATTTCACAAGAGCCATTAACCGAATCCAAAATGTAGCCGAGCAGCCTGTGTTTTAAGCCCGTCCTCCTGTGTGCTGCAAGTATTGCCTGTCCGCTGGAATAGAGACCTGTCAGTTGAGATGAGAACAGCTGCATCATAAATCACATGGCACAGCCTTAGCAGGGACCGGTGTTAACAGGCCTCTGTCACAGAACAAGCCTTTCTTGCCTTGCGAATAATCTTCCCGGTGTAGCTTTGATGTTCATTTTGAGAAAATACTTGGCTTTACATTACGGCTTCTCTGACAGTTGATTGCCTAGCAGCTATGACGAGTCTTGCTGAGGGCTCTGCTGCCACCATGAGAGTTTCAAGCCACTTATTTTGGCGGATCTGTTAAACTGCCCGGTGGACTGAGTTTATCAGAGCTTGTGATGTGCTTGAGTTCAAGAGACTTTTGCATCCATAGTTCCTGGCTAGACTCCAAAGACTGACTTTGGCGCACGCTAAGGCTGAGCATGATCTGCGGTATTTTTGGACTTCTCTTTCTTTAAACAGAGGATCCAATGCCATATCACAAACTGCTTCTGAAAGTCTCCTCAGGTTCAAAAGTGGTTTGCCATGTGGTAGCGCTGGGAGGAGAGGGGGAGCAGCTGCTGGAGAAATGGAAGCCTAGAGCCTCCTTGGACATATGGAACAATTTGAGGACTACTCTGGATCCCAGTCAATCTAGTAGATGAAACTAAGACCCCCAGCTAAATATTACATTATTCAGACTCCTTCAGGATTTAGAGATGAGTGACTGACGAAATAAACTACGAAATGTTTCGGCAGTGCTGATTTACTCAATTGTTATTTCATTAAATGGAAGTTGGCACTGGGCTTATTTATTTATTTGACCCATTTTTGGCCCATTGTTCAGCCAAAAAAGCTCCCAGAGATCAATAACAGGGCTTTGTTTACCTCAGGTTTACAGTCCACAAGATTCAGAAGGTAATTGGACTGTGGGGGGAAGGGGAGGAAAAAACTAAGGCAAGGAGGAGGAGACAAATTGAGCTGGTCTCTCCTCTAAGCCAGTGCAATGGGTCTGCTTATCTTCTCAACTCCTTTGCTGCAGTCTCGTGGAATGGCTGCTGCCACATGGCAACTGAGGGAAGACCTGTGTGGAGCTGGTTTCTCAGCTGAACCAACAGAATGGCCCTGCTTCCCATCTCTTCCTCTGGTGCAGCTTCATGGAATGGCTGCTTCCAGGTGACATTTAGGCTTTCCAAAAGGACCACCTGAGTCTCTCCTCAGTTGGTTCAAGTATGGCCTGCCTCTCCCATTGGTGAAGTCTTACCTGGACCTACTAGAAAAAGTCCCAGCTTATTTCCCACCTAACAAATGGAGGGACTTTGGCCATCCCTAAGTATGTGGTGTTGTTGTTTTGTGTTGCTCCTGGAGCCTTGTAGATGATGTATTCAAGTTGGAGAACTTGGGGAGAGATTTATTGTCATATAAAACCTCCTGAGTTAGCGATGCAGGAGAAGTTTGATTCAGGTCACATCTAAATGCAAAACTATGTAAATAAAGCTTTTTGAAACAATAGGCAAACCTAAACACAGCCATCCTTTGACATTCATGCTTTTAAGAATTTTGCAATGCAGTTGTCCAACCAAGTCATGTGCAAGCAAATGCATATACTGGGATAAAGCACGCATAAAAATGCACATATTAGTGACAATAACATACGAAAATGCATCACATTAGGGGAAATGGTTTTGCAAAAATGTTTTGTGTAAATGGTAAATTAGGAGAAATTGCTATTGAATTTTCATGAGGACTTTCTTTTTTTAAAAAAAAATCACAAACTGATGTGGAAATGCAGAGAACAGAATTTAAGATTGTGTTGTGTTTTAATCCGCTTTTAGTCTATCATTGGTTTTAATTATTTTTGAATGTATTAAATAGTGTTTTTAACTGCTTTCACTGGTAATGATATTGTTTTATTCTTTTTTAAAACTGATCTAAGGTTTGTTCGTGGGTTTTTTTACTTCTAAGCAGTATACAAATTTTATGAAATTGATAAATTAAATTAATATGGGGGGAAATGAGACGCTGAGAGATTTGCCCACCTCTCACTCTGGTGATGTGCTTGCAACTGTTTTATTGTTGAACACAACCAAGTTGCATCTTTTCCCTTTAGTTCCCAGTTACACAGTCCCGTCAACCCACTTAAACTGAAGTTTCAGCTTCCAGTGGCAGCTGAACAGTATTTCTTGGGTTCATTGGGCAGGGCTTCATAATTCTACGTGATGTAATGAATTATGCAAAATGAGGAAGAAATTTGTGTTAAACTTGTATAATTTATTTTCACAGCAGAATCCTTTATTTATTTATTTGTGCAGAATACTGATTGACTTGGCGCAGCTTTCGTGTTGTATTTTTAATGCAAACTAAATGCTTCTCTGTCTATCCCTTTGCTCCTTAAACATTCTCTTTACTTCTGCTCTTAGATGGGATTATTTTGTGCACAGACGGTCTCTTGCTGTATCTGTGAAATTTCCCAAAACACATCCTGCCACTCTCCTTTCTTTAGCTAAATGACATTAGGCCTGCAAATGTGCTTACTGCTCTTCCACACAGGAATCTACTGCATTCCGATAAGATGGAAGACCAGGAGGACACTTTAAAAGCCTTAAGATGTTCTAAGGACTGAAAATAACTCATCAAAGCTTTGCCACTTATATATTAATAGGATTGGAAAAGTGCAGAGGAGGGTGAGCTGCAGATAGAAACCTGGATGCCCGCTTTTGGAAGGAAAAATACAAGCAACAGAAACCACTAAAAAATAAAATAAAACCCCATATGTTTCATAAGACAGAAGGTACATGTGATAAGTTACATGTGTCATTAATTTTTAAGTGATCTGAGGAGTGGGGTGGCATTGATTCATTTGTTTGCCATGAGCTCAGCAAAGGAAGGCCAGTCAGGGAGGGGGAAAAGTTGCAGCCAATTTTTTAGGATTTTATTTCACTGCAGCAACGTAGCGTTTAATTTTTATTGTTTTGACTGCAGCATGAACTGAGATGATGGATTAGACTAGGATGTGCTGGATATACTTTTGCATATATGAATACACAAGGGAGAATACACAAGGGATATCATCAATAATATAAACTGAGATTGAGGCATCAGGGGCAGAAAAATGCTTGAAGTGTACAACTCTTCATGGCTTCCATGAGATACTTTGGGATCCTTATGGCAATGTGAACATTTCCATGAAATTAGCTCCTGCTCCTATGTGACCTGCTCAGTTCAGACACAGGGCTGTAGCTCAGTGGCAGATCAGCTCCTTTGCAAGCAGAAGGTCCCATGTTCAGATCCTGGCATCTTTGGGTCAGGCTGGGAGACACCCCTGTCCAAATCTTAACAGTAAGTGAAGACCCTCCACCTGTTTTGAGACTACAGTTCCCATCATCCCTGACCGCTGGTTCTGCTAGCTAGGGATGATGGGAGTTGTAGTCTAAAAACAGCTGGAGACCCAAATTTGGGAAACCCTGGTGTAGACAATACTGAATTAGATGGTCTAAATTTGATGGACTCCGTATAAGACAGCTTCCTGCGTTTGTTTGTTCATAAGATTTCTTCCCTTCCCTTCAGCTTACGGTTCTAGGGCAGCTTACAACAATATGGTGCCAAAAAACAGATAAACCAGTTAGAATTACAAAAAGAAGTAAAATCCTTCCAGCTAGAAAAGTGCAAATTCAGCAAAGAGGTAGGTCCCACAGAACAAAATACTTAACTGTCAGTGCCCAGGGTAAAGGGTAAAAAGCTATTTCCTAGGTCACCATTCCCTGCACTTCTGAGGGCTGTGGAACTACCAAGAGAGCACCCTTTGCCAATCTTAATACCTGAGAACATCAGGAGGGATGGAGACACTAACATGAGCACCTTGAATTGAACCTGGAAACCAAATGGAAACCTGCACAGTTGTTTTAAAACAGGGATTTTATGAACCTCAACCAGTCATATATATGCATATCCTCCAACATTTCTCTGATGAAAATAGGGATGCCCTATTCCATTATAATATTCATAATAATAATTTTTATATTCATATCCAGCCCATCTGACTGGGTTGCCCCAGCCACTCTGGGTGGCTTCCAACATATATACAAGCATACTAAAACATGAAACATTAAAAAAACATCCCCACACAGGACTGCCTTCAGATGGCTCAGGGGTTGAATGACTCCATAAAGGTAAAGGTAAAGGGACCCCTGACCATTAAGTCCAGTCACGGACAACTCTGGGGTTGCGGCGCTCATCTCGCTTTACTGGCCGAGGGAGCCAGTGTTTGTCCGCTGACAGCTTCCAGGTCATGTGACCAGCATGACTAAGCCACTTCTGGCAAACCAGAGCAGCGCACAGAAACACCGTTTACCTTCCCACCGGAGCAGTAGCTATTTATCTACTTGCCCTTTGACGTGCTTTCGAACTGCTAGGTGGGCAGGAGCTGGGACTGAGCAATGGGAGCTCACCCTGTTGCGGGGATTCGAACCACCAACCTTCCGATCAGCAAGCCCTAGGTTCAGTGGTTTAGACCACCCGCGTCCCTCTTGAATGACTCCATACCTTCCAGCATTTCTCTGATGAAAATAGGGACATCCTAAGAAAAAGCAGAACATTCCAGGATCAAATCAGAAACTGGGACAGATTCTGTAAATCCAGGGCTCTCTCCCTGGAAAATAGGGAGAATTGGAGGGTCTGTGAAGTGTCTGTTGCAGATGAAGTGTCTGTTGCAATTTCTTCACTTATCTAAATAGTTCTTTTCTTTTTGCTTTTTTGCAGCAAATTTGGAGCTTACTATCCACACCTTCAGTCAATTGTACATGGGAGAATAAGTGTGCTTTTCCCCATCCGCACCAATGACTGGATGTGACCAGTCTGAGAATAGTTCCATTGGTGGGCTCTGCAGATTTAGGGGAGCATGACCGGTTCAATTGAACTGGGCATGAAGCCTCGGGGTGCCATAACTATGCTGTAGAATGGAAGGGGAGAGGCGGGGGCCATCAAATTTTGGTGTCACACAGGAAGCCACTGAAATTTGAGACCCCAAGGTCCGCCACTGCTGCCAACCAGTAAATGGGCTCATTCCAAGACCCCATTGCATTTCTGGAAATCTACCCCTGCAGATTAGGAGAATGGAAGGAAGGGGCTACTTGTGTCCGCCTGAGCTGTGATGAACCTGGTTATTGTGATTAAAATTTATCTGCAGCTAATGATCACTGTCATGGGCAATATGTTGGAAGAATATCAGCATCTGTATGCATGACTGAGAATGAGACAGCGGTTTCTCAGTCTTCTGTCGTGCCTGACAGAAAACATGATTAAAAACCTTCCACAGAGAAGGGGATTGATGTTCAAACAGTTTTCACACAAATGGAAATTTTGAGGATCCATTCCAGATCTGTCACAAATGCTGGATTTCTTTTTTCTTTTTCTTTTTAACAGGGTCATTCAGTTGATATCTATGAATGATTATTAAAAGCATTTTTGTTTTATCAAAGAGTTGCTGGTGTTGGGAGTTGCTAATATCAGTACAGTCTCCAGCCTACCTTCCCCCCCACCCCCACTGATGTTGTTTCATTCTGGGGTTTTTCCTGTTTTATATTATTTTATCTCTCATAAGCCGCAGCGGGAGCTGTATGACTGATGGAGCAGGTTAGAAATGTCAGGAATAAACAAATAATATGTCAAAATGACTTCAAGTTTGCATTTATTGCAAATTGGCAGGGCATAACGAATATATAATAAAATGGAGCTTAGACTGTAAGTAATGTTTCATCATCAACAGGATTTTAATTTAATCTCCTGTCATTTTGAGTCAGCTAACTAGTCTGTATATATCTGTGTTTGCGTGTGTATTCCTGAGAAAGCAGTGCTCATAGACAAGTTTGCTGTTGCAAGCAGCGAGAAGGCAAAAGGGCAACACTGCCAAAGGCATGAAAGCTGAAAGTGACTATGTGGGGAAGTGGTTAATTCCAGCCTTGCCTTCAGGAAAGGATGAGTCCCAAAATATCACATTTTAACAAGCAATCTTTGGTAACTATATAAAGCTTCCAGGCACTTTGCCAAAGAGTTTGCTCGGAGGTCAAGTTGCAAGCATTGCATGCCTGATTCGACATATTTCTGCAGACAGAACAGCCACACACACACACACACACACACACACCTACCTCAATGGCTAGAGGTTTTGACACATGCGTGGCCCACCCAATACTTAGGAAAGGGCCATAGCTCAATGGAGAACACATGCAGGCGGTCCCATCGTCAATCCTTGGCATTTCCAGGGAGGGCTGAGAGATACCCCTGCCTGAAACCATGGGGAGTTGCAACCAATTAGCATAGACAAGACCAGCGGCGTAGCGTGGGTTGTCAGCACCCGGGGCAAGGCAAGTAATTTGCGCCCCCTAACCCGGGGCAAGGCAAGTAATTTGCACCCCCTAACCCAGGGCAAGGCAAGTAATTTGCGCCCCTAACCCCTAACCTGCCGCCACTGCCAGCTTCTTCTTGCTGCTGCCTGGGCTGGGGTATTTATGGTAAGGTAGCCACAGCGGCAGGTCCGTGTCAGGTGATCTGAGGCGAGTTGCCGCTGGTGCTGCCGCCCAAACGACGCCACTTGCCCGGAGGAGGTGGGCAGAGAGGCGAGGAAAATGCAACATGGCCCAGCAGCTGCAGCAGCAGCGGCATCGACGGGGCTGTGAGGAGGGGCTGCCTGGCGCGCCCTCCGCGGCCCTGATGTGCGGGGACCGCGGAGAGCGCTGAGAGCCGCTGCCTGCCGGACACCTTCAGCCCAGATGCGCACACAGCTCATCGGTTCCGCGAGACATGGGGCTCTGCTACAGCCTGCGCCCGAGCCTCTTCGGCGACTCCAGAGGTGGCGTGCGCCCCCCCAGATGTTGCGCCTGGTGCGGCCGCCCCCCCCCCTGCACCCCCCACGCTACGCCACTGGACAAGACTGAGCCAAATGGACCAGTGGCGTGAGGCAGCTTCCTATGTACCTTGCATGCTTATTCAGAAACAAGCCCTACTGAGTTCTTTGGAGTTAATCTCCAGATAAGTGCATATATGGCTCCAACTTTTAAGGGGCAGAAAGAGCGGCTTATTACATCCCACCACAAAATTGAATACTAGCTATCGATGCATTAAAAAAAGAGAGAACATATGCCATCAAGGTATAACTAGGCATTTACGCATTTCAATGTATCGTTCTGTTTATTAATCATGGCTGTGCAGGAAACTAGTTTGAATCATTTTCTTTAAAAAATAAAACTGACTTTTTGCAATAGCATATCCTCCAACATTAGGGACGTGGGTGGTGCTGTTGTTCTAAACCACAGAGCCTAGGGCTTGCCGATCAGAAGGTTGGCGGTTCGAATCCCCACGACGGGGTGAGCTCCCGTTGCTCGGTTCCTGTTCCTGCCAACCTGGCAGTTCAAAAGCATGTCAAGTAAAAGTAGATAAATAGGTACCACTCCGATGGGAAGGTAAACGGCATTTCCATGCGCTGCTCTGGTTCGCCAGAAGCAGCTTAGTCATGCTGGCCACATGACCCAGAAGCTGTACGCCGGCTCCCTCATCCTATAGAGTGAGATGAGCGCCGCAACCCCAGTCTCGTTCATGGTCCGCCCTAATGGTCAGGGGTCCCTTTTTATCCTCCAACACTAATGTGACAAAAATAGGGATGTCAATAATAAGAATAAGAATAAGAATATCCCGCCCATCTGACTGGGTTGCCCCAGCCACTCTGGGCGGCTTCCAATGTATTAAAAAATTATTAAATTGTGCAGGACTGCCTTCAGATGTCTTCTAAAGGTTGTATAGTTACTTGTCTCCTTGGCTTGGGGGTTGCATAACTCCACACCCTCAAAAAATTATCCAATGAAAATAGCGGCGTTCTGAGGAAAAGCAGGACATATCAGGATCAAATCAGAAACCAGGACAGCTTCTTTCTGTAAATCTGGGAATGTCCCTGGAAAATAGATACAACTGGAGTAGGAGTTTCTCCATAAATGTGAGCATACTTGCTCAGACATTGAGTGCTATTACTGCACCACAGAGATGCACTTGGCCATAATAAATTATACAGCTGGATTGGGAACACTTGTACCTTAACTAGGCCATGAAGCTTTTATCTGACTATTTAGCTGCCTGGGTGCAGTGAAACAGTGACCCTCATGTGGCCTTGGGAGATTCTGTATGGTTGCCTTCTTCTGCCAGTCTGCTGGAAATAATAGGCCATGCATAATAGTTCCGCAGACGTATGACATCCAGGAATTGACAGCCTGTTCTCTTTCTGCTCTGCTGCTGCATGAGTTCAAAGCAATAAAAGAAAATTAGCTGTAGTGAATACTCTTGTGTGAATGTTAAGGTGGAAACCGAATACTAGCTTAAGATCCACAGTTTTAATTCCTGTACTGTTGCCTGTTGCTTGACAAAATGGTAAGTCCCCCTCATAAGGAATAGCTGGATATCAGCCACGAAACATGTGAACCATTTTTAGAATATGACATTGTGCTAAAATAAAAAATAATTAGATGACAGCTGGCAGAATGGTGAAAGACTCTATGCAGCTAACAGTTCTGTAAATAAAAATGCTGAGTTGGGCCATTACTTCCCTTGCTAGCAAGGTTTTGGGAAAGGGGAGCTAGGGCCTTTTTAACAACAAATGTGCAACCATAAAAAATATTTTCACTGATATTCTGCAGGCAAGATGATGCTTTTGATACACAGCCTTCCTGTTTGAAGCAGCTGCCGTTCAAGCAGAGAGCAAAGGCAGACAGAATGACCCCAAGTCATGAACAATGACTAGCAAAGAGTGGGCTGGAACAATTCAAACAGTCTGCAGCAAGAAGGTTATTAGCTGAGACTGTAATTTTATTGCTGTGTGGCGTCATTGCTTGCTTCCTGCTGCATGCATTTCTTCCCCTCTGTTCCAGGCAGATCACTTGTCTGGATAACTCAAAGCTGAATTAAGCGCACCAACCCAAAGTCTGGTTGCATATTGGATAGGCAACCCATTATGTGCCAGATGCAGCAGGTCCAGCGGGCAATTGCCTTGCAATCTGCAGGTGAGAGCGATCGCAGAGATGCTCAAGGTACTAGTGTTTGCACTGTGTCAGGAAAGAGCATCAGCCCTGGGTTACCCCTTCACCACACCTGTCTTCTTTTAAAAGGCATGTTCTACTGAGGCCCATTTTGCGGTCCTTCCAGCTCAACCGAAGAGACAGATGGAGACTCTGAAAATGCTCCTTCTATCAAGTTTGAGCAAAGCAGTGTTTCCAAAGCTGCTGGCAAGTGTGACATGCTCCCCCACCCTCCAAGCCCATTAAAACAGAGAGACAACACACACACACACACACACACACACACACACACACACACACACACATTGTGGTACCTCAGGTTAAGTACTTAATTCGTTCCGGAGGTCCATTCTTAACCTGAAGCACCACTTTAGCTAATGGGGCCTCCTCCTGCTGCTGCGCCGCCGGAGCACAATTTCTGTTCTTAATCTGAATCACTATTTCTGGGTTAGCGGAGTCTGTAACCTGAAGTGGATGTAACCTGAAGCGTATGTAACCCCAGGTATCACTGTATCCAATTGTACATGTATCACTCCCAGTGTACCTTAGGCTGAGAGAGAGTTATAGGCTCAAAGTCAGCCAGTGAGCTTTACAGCTGAGTGTGAATTTGAACTTACCACTCAATTAGGAGAGCACACCAAGTCATTCTTGGGTTGGATAACTAATGGAAGGGCCATAGCTTAGCAGCTGTCATAGACCATTTCCAGGTTCAATCCCTGATATCTCCATGAGAGCTTGGGATGTCCTCTCTCTGAAATCCCGGAGATCTAGTCAATAAACACAATATTGAGTTAGAAGATGGACCAAAGCTTTGACTGAGAAACTTCCTGTGTCCTCCTGAGGTGGAAAGCAGGATACTTAACACGCCACCTGCACATGATATGTTTTGGAAATGAGGGGAGGAAATCACACGAGGACTCAGCACATCACAAGGTTAGTGTGCCACCCTTTCTCAAGCTGGTGTCCTCCAGATGTTTTGGATGTCAGGTCCCGTTATTCCTGACCATTGACCATGCTGACTGGGGCAGATGGGAGCTGAAGAAATTCAGCAGCATCCGGACCATGTCTCATATTTCCTAGATTGTGTAGACAAAGCAAAAATCACAACATGGGATATCTCCCCTATGCAGCGTTAATTCCATAGCTTCACTCAATTCAATTAGATGGAAAGCAAGGAGATGGGGAGTGGAGGAGAGACAGCATAGTCAGATGAAAACTAAATAAGAAAGAGATGAAATTAAGCTAAGTTAGATACATTTGTACAATTAATATTTTAAGTGCTACTTGGATTTCTGTTTGTGGCCTCTTCGAAATATCAAAACTTCTTTTTTTCTTTTTCTCTTTTACAGCTTCCAGAATGTAACATTATCAGGAAGGGATTCGGTGCCAGCAATTTAGATTTGCCAGTTGCTAAAATATTTCTGGAAGTGCCACAGTCCAAGATAGAGTTACAGGGTAGTTAGGGATATGGCTTGCCCCTTCCAGGAAGATGGTAGCTTGGCTCAACTCGTTGCTCAAAGTCATAAAAGGCACCTGCAATGTTCCCAATTAGATTCCACTTTTTGGAACTAAAGGCCTCCTTTGAAGTGATACCTCCTTTGAAGGGTATCACTCCCTCTTCTCCTGTTATTCAGAGATGATTGCCATCGCCCATGTAGCCAAAACACCACCACCCCAGGCACAAAACAACCCAGCTAAGACTGAGGGTGCTTTGTGTTTACAGGATGTTGAATGACTGCTTAGGGCAGGGGCTAAAAACCAGGTAGGAGGAAGGATTGAATGGGGGGAAAGGTTGAGAGAAAAACAATCCCTTTGTCTGGATAGTTCATTTCCTGATTCACACGGAGGAGCTATTTTTAATGTTCCCGGGGGTGGGGGGAGTCAAGGCTGTTTATAAAAATCAATGGAGAAATCTATTAATGAGTCTGGGATTGAGCACCATATGTACACCTTACACCTGCAAAAAATAAATAAATTCTGAAGAAGTCCCGTGAGTACCGAGTGTGCACTAGAACGCTAACACATTTTTCCAATCTTAAATTCGGTTCTCCACATTCCCACATCCTTCTCTTAGAATGCCAATGGGGCCTGGAATGTTTTAAACAGTTTATATAGTGCCCTTTATTGCAAGACCACAGGGCAGTTTATGACATAGAACATAATCAGCAGTATACATCCATACATAGCTTAATATCTATTGTTGTTGTTGTTGTTGTTTAGTCGTGTCCGACTCTTCGTGACCCCATGGACCAGAGCACGCCAGACACTCCTGTCTTCCACTGCCTCCCGCAGTTTGGTCAAACTCATGCTGGTAGCTTCGAGAACACTGTCCAACTATCTCATCCTCTGTCGTCCCCTTCTCCTTGTGCCCTCCATCTTTCCCAACATCCGGGTCTTTTCCAGGGAGTCTTCTCTTCTCATGAGGTGGCCAAAGTATTGGAGCCTCAGCTTCAGGATCTGACCTTCCAGTGAGCACTCAGGGCTGATTTCCTTAAGAATGGAGAGGTTTGATCTTCTTGCAGTTCATGGGACTCTCAAGAGTCTCCTCCTGTATCAAGAGTCTCCTCCAGCATTAATATCTATACAATACCCAAAAAGTTAAATACAACTATAATCAGTGCTATTTTTTTCTAGAAAAAGAGTTTCTGGAACTCACCATGAACACCTCCCTCGTTCTCTTGGAAAAGCAATGGCACCCACCTGAGAGATGCCAGAACTGAGTTCAGGCGAGTACCAGCTGAAAAAAAGCCCTGATAACCCTGGGTGCCCAGACCTTGTTGTTGGTTCCAAAGGGGCCCACACAACAGTTCAAGCTTCAGGGCCTAAAAAATGTAGGTCCTCCACTCTGCTAAGGTAGGCAAAATGCCACTATCCACCCCCAAAAGGGAAGTACCAGAATCAAGGTTTGCAGAAGCACAATAATCTTTATCATTGAAAAGGAGAAGAAGTAAAGCTGGGAGGACCCCCCCCCCAAAAAAAACCCAATGAGAACTGAGCATGCTCAGTGGCATTGGGTTGTTGTCTGTGTTAGAGGCAGGGGAGGGGACATATTTTGTTGTGTATTTAAGGGATGTTGGAGGAATCTTCTCAAAATGGATATTCAGCTAGATTTCTTTCAGTACACCCATTCAACCCCAATCATAACATGGACTCTTGCTGTTAATGATTTTCAACTAAGTTCTCTACAATGTTTTGCATATTATATGAAAATGTGTATGTAAATTGCTTTGCAATGTATGTCATTGCATATTCATTGATGTACAATTGCCACTGTCGGGACCAGTGGCGTAGCGTGGGTTGTCAGCACCCGGGGCAAGGCAAGTAATTTGCGCCCCCTAACCCGTGGATTTGCGCCCCCTAACCCTAACCCCCAGATGTTGCGCCCGGTGCGGCCGGCCCCCCCTGCACCCCCCACGCTACGCCACTGGTCCCGACAGGTGCCTTATTGCTTTTCTTTTTTCCCTGAAGAGCTATTTATTGACTTTGTGTAAGTTGTTCATTGCTAGAAGAAGACCATATGCATGGAGGCTGCAATCCTAACCATGCCTGTTCCAAGGTAACTCCCACTGAATTCAATGGGGCTTGCTCCCAGGCAAGTGGGGTTAGGATTCCTGGCTGAATCCGTTTCTTACTGTGAATTTTAAAAACCAATAAAATGCATTCCCCGTTGTTGTTCTTTTCATGTGGAAGGATTGTTCTTTTGCACAGAAATCATCTCGAGCTGTCATGTTTCAGCAGACACCTATACAGGATTATTTTCCGAATAAAACATATGTTTATGAAATAAAATGCAATTTTCAAAACAGACGTGCATGCAGTTAAATGACAGGAGGAAGTCATCCAGTCCAAGACACAAAGGACAAAATATTGACAAGGAGCTGAGCTGTCACTTCCTGATTTTAGGGGGAGGCTGAGTGTGTGGTTAAAAGGCAAGATTTGAACCAATGACTTCTTGGTTCTCATTACACTTAAAGTCACTACACCAGATCTAAAATGAGAGAAACATTTGACAGGTCCCGGTTGTGAGTCTGACCATTCCAAATCTAACAAACCAAGTTATAAATAACAGGTGTCTTCATGTTATTCCTCCCCAGGAGAGGGGAGGCCTGCTGCTTTTACTCAAACGAAAGTCTATATTTACAGTGAGCATCTCCGCAAATAGACTTTAAGTCATTTACTTTCCCAGAGAAGGGGAACTCTGGGAATTGCAGTTTCATGAGAAGGCTCTGGGGATATCTAAGAGAGAAGTCAATACACTTTTAGCAAACTACAATTCCAATAATTCTTTGGAAGAAGCCTAAAGTGGCATAAAACATGTATAGCCTGATAACGTAGCTGGGGTCATAGGAGATAGTTAATTGTTCCGTGCTTGTTCACTATTGCAGCCAAGCAAAGGGTCAAGTTACAAAATGTTGATAATTAATATTCAGTCAGATAATTTACATTATCAGTTAATGAGGCATTCAGGGTGCCTCACTGTGTGCTAATTAAACACCTAATTGTAATTTGCAGATCAGCATTAATATATCAGCGATAAGCACACATTTCTCTAATTGGAAGAGGTCACATTACCAGTATATTGTGGAAGAGTATGCAGTTACAAAGTGTGTACATTGATCCCTGCTTTACACCTCCATTTAATCACATCCAGATACATACTTGGCAAAAGCCATAGGCACAGTCAGCAAATAAGGTTTCAAAATGTTGCAGTTTTTGTAAAAGAAGAGTCTTAACAGCCACTAGCAAAATCTGTAGAAATTTTGTCTTTCTCTCATGGAGAATTCTTTCTTTCTCAAGAATTTATGACTTCTAGTCTTTCGTAAATTATGGCTATCCCCTTATGCCCTCTGTGCCCATGAGAGTTCTGAATTTAGGGCCACATGACACATGCCAGGAGAGATCAGTGGCCGAAGGGTTGTTTTTTTTAAGTAAATGCATAATTTGATTGCAAAAACAGCACCAAGTTAGGGACTTATCTAAGCTGTTCAATATGTGTTGTTTTCCCAGTCTGCTTTACTATTTCAAGCTGTGGAGGAAAAGAAACACAGGCATCTTTATCATGTCTTTATCTCTCTCCCACCCCTTGCAAAGCAGTAGAAGATTGGAATAAGGTGACTGTAAATGGAAGATGGTGGGGGAGGGGTGGATTTCTCTGCACTGCTCCGTAATTATATTAGCAGCCCCTCTCCCCATGTCTGAATTTAAGAAACCAAAAAGATATACAATATTCTGAGAAATCAATCATGGTACACCCAGTATGACATGTAGTTTGGCACTTGCTTGTAAGATCTTCTGGCCTGGAACCCACAATTTAACGCACTATATGAGCTGATAGGTAAAGGTAAAGGGACCCCTGACCATTAGGTCCAGTTGTGGCCGACTCTGGGGTTGCGGCGCTCATCTCGCTTTATTGGCCAAGGGAGCCGGTGTACAGCTTCCGGGTCATGTGGCCAGCATGACTAAGCCACTTCTGGTGAACCAGAGCAGTGCATGGAAACGCCATTTACCTTCCCACCGGAGCGGTACCTATTTATCCACTTGCACTTTGATGTGCTTTCGAACTGCTGGGTTGGCAGGAGCAGGGACCGAGCAGCAGGAGCTCACCCCGTCGCGGGGATTCGAACCACCGACCTTCTGATCGGCAAGTCCTAGGCTCTGTGGTTTAACCCACAGCACCACCCGCGTTCCTTTATATGAGCTGATAGTGCAATATAATTACTAATTAAAATAAAAAAATAAATTGAATCAACAGGTATCTTTCTCATTTGTTGTAGATGAATCACAGCCATCCGTCTTTTCCTAGAAATTATATTCCCCTGGAATAGACATTGCATGGAATACATGTACTGTACGTGCATCAGATTTTCACCTGGTCTGTAATGTGTGAACTGACTCTTTGACTGACTGTGAAGTCTCTTGAAAGGGAATGTGCCACTTCTGTTCAACGTCAAGCACACTTCGCCATAAGTTTTACATAGCAGTACTGGAAGATAAAGCCACAATAGTTCTTGCGCTGCACACACACACTCTCACACAAACACACACAGCTTCAGAATGAACTTATCTCATCTATCCAAGGATTTTAAAAAAGTAATTAATTTTTTCTTGTTCTCCAAAGAAGAAATTTGATTGTAAAACTTATTATTATTATTACCTAATTATTTCCGGCTTCAAATTAAGTTCTCCTTTATTTGCATTTTCACAGACTTAAAATGACGTTGGCTGATTCATACATCTTTTGTTTCATAATCTAGGGCTGTATCTGGCTATTTCTCAAGTAGCATTTATTATTTATGTTATGAGCTTTTATCCCAGTGATACAACTGTATCCTTGCATTAATGACAATTGCTTTGCATCCACACACACCCCCAGGCTGTCACTGAACTGTCATCAGTCCTCTAATTAAATTGTCCAGTGACACCTAGTGACCAAGAGTGGAATTCAAAACAGCACAGACAATATTCTCCGAAATTAAATGACACGATGCAAAACAACTACACACCAGTGCTTTCCTGGGAGTAAGCCCCCTTCGCCACAACAGGTCTTACTTTTGAGTAAAGGATTGTACTGTTTGTAGTGTGGCCATGTGTATTATACTTCACACAGAATGTTCCTCTATTTGAAGAGCTGTCACTGGATAGTCCTTTATTCCACCAGAGCAGAGAGGGAATTTTCAGGCCAAAAGCAACTTTCCAGGGACCACATGCCAATGATGGGTGTGGACAGAAGTGAACGTGGGTGGACCAAGGCATGTGATTCCTACTTTTGAACAGTAAACTAATACAGTTGTACCTTGGATCCCAAACGCCTTGGTACTCTAACATTTTAGCTCCCAATTGCCACAAACCCGGAAGTGAGTGTTCCGGTTTGCGAATGTTCTTTGGAACCCAAACATCCGACATGGCTTCTGCGGCTTCCTATTGGCTGCAGGAGCTTCCTGAAGCCAATCAGAAGCCACACTTTGGTTTCTGAACAATGTGGAAGTCGAACGGACTTCCGGATCAGATTCCATTCGACTTCCAAGGAAGGTACAACTGTAGTTCAACCATCAAATACTCTACCTCTCCATCCTCCATGCAGGCAAGCAAGAGGCATTATCTTAGCCAAGTCACGTTCTAGCTAGGAAAAAGCACTTGAGGGCTGTGTGGAGCAGGGCCAGTGAGAAATGTGGCCTTCAGATCAGGGGCTTAGACTGGGGAGAGTTCCAAGGGCCATAGAGAGAGGGGTGGAGGGCCACATTCACACACCCCAGGCCTGAGGTTCACCGCCCACTTTTTGGAAAGCTGTTGGGTCCAAGTCTGGTTTTAAAACAAAGAAGCATAAGAAGGTTGAACAGGGACCTTCAAGTTGCCCATCAGCAGACACCACCTGGAGAGGAGTGGACATACAAGTCAACTGGTCTCAGTCTTGCCCACTATGGTGATATACACTATATTTCCACTTAAACTGCAGAAGTCATTTTTAAATTTGCTTCTGCGCATATAACTTTTATGCAAATTGGCACCTTCTTTTGTCCACTTTTGGTGATGCAATTATTCCTCAGGGAAGTTTTTAACGTGTGATATTTTATTGTATTTTTGCTTTCTATGGAAGCCGCCCAGAGTGGCTGGGGAGGCCCAGCCAGATGGGCTGGGTATAAATAATAAATTATTATTATTATTATTATTATTATTATTATTATTATTATTATTATTGAGTGGCCAGCCTCATAAATGGCTACCCTAGCCCATTAGGCTTGCAATCTCAAACCCTACAATGAATTGCACAAAAGAGCAGTCAAAAATTGCCTGTGTCGCTCTAGGCCAGGAACCCTGAGAGCTCTTGTGGGCATGCACACAGGAATCTGTTTACTTGAGCAAAGTACTCATTTTTCAATATATCAAATTTGTGCGCACACACATACAGAGAGAGAGAGAGAGAGAGAGAGAGAGAGAGAGAGAGAGAGCAGGAGCAGTTCTGTGCAAAAGAGCTGCTTTTAAAAATAAAATACCACAAACAAACACTCAGCAAGCAGGGACGTGACACTGTTCAGGGGGTGCATGACAGGGATCATTGGGGGGGACTCCTCATTTGCACACCCCCAGATTGTGAGACTAGGGCACCGGGCACCGGGCCCCCCCACACTACGCTACTGTCAGCAACAACTGGTGGGAAAAGGCAGGTAGATTCCCTTCCTCTGGGCTGTTGAAAACAAAATGAAGGTAGGGGATGTGCAGACGCAAGGAGCTGTATCAGCGCCCCCCATTGGCAGCCCAAAACAGTGGTGGAATGGCCCAGGGAGTGCACACATGGGTGGGAAGGCTCCTAGCCACTCTGAACCAAAGAATATGCCTACACAAAACAAAACACAGCTCACACAATGTGCTTCAGCGCATCCACAGTTAGGTAACATGAGATGTCCTTATGATCTTAATGCTCTTATAACAGGATCCACACTTAAAAGCAAGAGCACTGTGTATTTGGGGCAGTCTTCAAACTACTTTCTCTTTCCAAGGTCAATTTCACGGCTAGGAGGCAAGGCAAAGTGAGGAGGCAGGGGTTTGAGAAAGTAGACTAAGAGGGCAATGGAGATGGAGGCGGCTTGAGGAAAGGGGGAAAGGAAGCCAGAAGGGGCCTATGAGAGCATATTTAAGGCTGAATCTATTGACAACCACGTGGGACAAGAAGGTCCAAGAAGCAGTGGTTGGGGTGTGTGACAGTGGCAGAGCAAGCCAATTGGGCGCCTGGGGTGGCATGCGTGCCCTGCATCCAGGGGCAGGGCCAGCCACCTGTGGGGTGGGGCCAGCCGGGGCAGGACACTCCATGGGGGCCTCTAAGGAGTCTGCCTGCTCCCTCCCACTCAGCCACCCTACAGCTGAGGGGGAGGCAGTGGGCAGACCATTTGGGCAGAGCGGAGCCTGCGTGCATAAGCCACCGCATCTCTCCCAAGAAAGAGATGGCTTGGGCGCGCTGCAGGCCCCGCGGTGAGTGCCGCTTGGCATTTTTTCACACATACCCCTCAGTGGTGACACCCGGGGTGACTCGCCCCCACCGCACACCCCTTCCTCTGCCCCTGGGTGGTGATTAAACAAGGATTGCATCTTTCATATTAATTTTAACTAAGCAGACCGTTCTTTTCCTGCAGGCTTTGAGTGGTCTAATGCTCAGCAACAGCCACATCCATAGCACAGACTAGAATAAGACATGCATAAAAGAATGTCATAACTTTATTTCACCACCATGGGGCATTGTTTGCAAGCCGGTGAGGCCCCGAGAACCAGAAAGTTATCAACAGTTTTGCACTAGTTGCAAATATTTTAAAAATATGAGTCATAACTACCAGATAGTATCTACGGTATACAGTTCTTTAGAACTGCAAAGGACTCCGCGGTGATCTCATTAGATGATCTCCTGTCATTAGAACAACTGTATGTGAGGTGGGTTTGCCTTATTATCCCCAAATCGCCAGTAGTGGGGGTGGGGGAGCGAATGCACAGATGGAACGGCTCGCCAAAAGCAACTTGGGGGGAATTGACGGCAGACATTCAAGTCTACCATTCAGAATTTAGTATGGAAAGGCAGTCTGTCATATATTCTATTTACAAACAAAAACCCACAGTAATTTATGAGACAGAACCTCAGGCTGAACTCATCTTGGGCCTCCATATTGACACTTTCCACATTTTAATGCACTGAAAAATGCAGTCCTCTTAAACACAGGCCTAGAAAAGAAAAAAAAAGCAGAGACATCACCTTGCCAACAAAGGTCCATATAGTTAAAGCTATGGTTTTCCCAGTAGTGATGTATGGAAGTGAGAGCTGGACCATAAAGAAGGCTGATCGCCGAAGAATTGATGCTTTTGAATTATGGTGCTGGAGGAGACTCTTGAGAGTCCCATGGACTGCAAGAAGATCAAACACATCCATTCTTATGGAAATCAGCCCTGAGTGCTCACTGGAAGGACAGATCGTGAAGCTGAGACTCCAGTACTTTGGCCACCTCATGAGAAGAGAAGACTCCCTGGAAAAGACCCTGTTGGGAAAGATGGAGGGCACAAGGAGAAGGGGACGACAGAGGATGAGATGGTTGGACAGTGTTCTCGAAGCTACCAGCATTAGTTTGATCAAACTGCAGGAGGCAGTGGAAGACAGGAGTGCCTAGCGTGCTCTGGTCCATGGCGTCACGAAGAGTCGGACACGACTAAACGACTAAACAACAAAGACATGTCTGTGAATGGCTTAGCTATTCCAGATTTGAATAAGAGAACTGTCCCTGACATCTCTGCTCCTGAAGGGGATTGTTTCACCAGGTAGCGTGCCTTCAGAGTTCCAATAAGTTTTTATTTATTTATTTTATTCATTAGATTTCTATACCGCCCTTTATCACAAGATCTCAGAGTGGTTCATAAGGTAAAAAAATACGAAGTAAAAGCACAAATAAATAGTACAAAACAACAAAACAATAGCCCCCTGCCCTCCCACACAGACATTTAAAAGGATGTAGGACATGAATCAGCCAAAGACCTGGTTGAAGAGGAACGTTTTCACCTGGCACCTAAAGATATATAATGAAGGCACCAGGCGAACTTCCCTAGGGTGAGCATTCCACAAAAAGGGAGCTTTGGCAGAAAAAGCCCGTTCTCTTACTGCCACCCTCTGGACTTTACATGTCTGAAGGAGAGAGAGAATGGCACACAGAGGGAGAGAAAACATTTATACCCTCCAAATTGGTTGCACTCTCCTAAAACTGCCTCTGTTAATAGTTGTGGTAAGGGACTACAGTTCACTGTATATAGAATAACATTTCCAGATCCCCCCAAAGAGTTGAGAACCACATGTATGGAAATGGTGTTGCACACTTTCCCCCCAACACTGGACCTCTGGATCCAGTATTCACAGTTGTGTGCGCATTTCTAGCCACTGGACTGGTGGAGTACAAAGAAGCTGGTTTGTGATATAATCACCAATCACTTGTTTAGAGGAGTTAGGGGACTTTTAGAAGACATCTGAAGGCAACGCTCTTTAGGGAAGTTTTTAATGTTTGATGTTTTATTGTGTTTTTAATATTCTGTTGGGAGCTGCCCAGAGCAGCTGGGGAGACCCAGCCAGATAGGCGGGGTATAAATAAATTATTATTATCATCATCATCAACAACAACAACACTGACACTGCCAAATTCCATTTGGTGGGTTTCTATTCACCACCAAACCTGTTGTTGTTTAGTCGTTTAGTCGTGTCCAACTCTTCGTAACCCCATGGACCAGAGCACGCCAGGCACCCCTGTCTTCCACTGCCTCCCGCAGTTTGGTCAAACTCATGCTGGTAGCTTCGAGAACACTATCCAACCATCTCGTCCTCTGTCGTCCCCTTCTCCTTGTGCCCTCCATCTTTCCCAACATCAGGGTCTTTTCCAGGGAGTCTTCTCTTCTCATGAGGTGGCCAAAGTATTGGAGCCTTAGCTTCAGGATCTGTCCTTCCAATGAGCACTCAGGGCTGATTTCCTTAAGAATGGAGAGGTTTGATCTTCTTGCAGTCCATGGGACTCTCAATAGTCTCCTCCAACACCATAATTCAAAAGCAACCAAACCTAGGGATCTGCAAATCAGGATTATAATGCTTTAGGAGTCAAAGCAATTAAAAAAAAAAAAAAAGTAATCGTGGTCATTCTGAAGCACAGACATTTTTGAGAAATTTCACAAATTGCTGCAAAAATATTGTTGAAAATCAACACCTTTAAAGGCAAGATCATCTTGGACAACAGCAAAAATGCAGACACTCGTAATCATGTATCCCTTGGGGGAATTTACAAACAGGATTTGACTTTCTTGTTATTTTTTCCATGACAAAAGTCAAATTCTGTGAAGACAAGCGAAAGATGTGTTGACTAAATAATGCGTATAGGCTGTTTTAGGTATGACTGGATAAGGTCTGTTTGTGGTAAATGAGTTAGCAGATGGTGAAGCCTCCAAGATTATGGGCTGTTCAATAACCTGTGCTGCATTGAAAAGGTGCCACTTTTGGAAATACCCATCTTTCCTCTTCTTCCCACAGCGATTTTCACTATTACCTGGAGGTGAATATACTGTATTTTTAAAGTTCTACAAGTCTGTGTAAAGTTTTACAAGTCAATGGAGTTTGGCTTGGTTTATCCTTCTCAAATTCCACAAGATAATTACAAAATGCAGCTATGGCATTGCAATGGCCTTTAAGAACTCAGAGCATTTATTAACTCTCATAACACTTTCTGAAGATGTTCAGAAAGGGGAAATAATATGGCCAAAAAACAAAAGCCAAAAAGGATGATGTTACTCTTTTCTAGATAAGAAATGGCCAGGTAATTATTGTAGCAGTGCCAGCTCTAGGTTTTGGAAGACCCTTGAGCAAGATACCCTCCCTGGACATCTTTCCCACAGTAGAAAAGGATAAGGAGGTTCATGGGATTATTAGCAACTGGCTTCCTGCTGGAGTGTGGGCCCCTGGCACATGCTTGATCATGCTGATATTTGGTGCTTAGATGCCTCTGTTAATGGTTATAAAATTGGCAGACTTGCAGTTAAAATGCACAAAAGGGGTGGCTGCTGAAGGCCTAGCTTCAAAAATTCATGACTGGTTGCTATACAAGTACATTTTGACTTGTGGGTTGCCACACTGAAAAGGTTAGGAACCACTGACATACAGCACATAGTTTGTATGTCATGGGTTCAATCTCTGGAATCTCCAGTTAAAAGAATCCGTTACCAAGTGATGTGGAAGTCTTTCTGAGATACTACAGAGCCACTGCCAGCAGAGTAGACCTAGGTGAACAAAGAATTGGCCTGCACAAGGCAGATTTCAATATACTACACTGAGACCTACTATAAGCAGCTATAAAGATACCATAGACACAGAACAGAAAGAATGGGTTAGTGTCTAAAATTTGGAAAGCGAGATTTAATTGTGGCATTTTCTCCCCAGACTATATTATGTATTATTTAAGAAACACTGTGCTGTATGTCGTTTCATAAACAGAAGTTATATAACATTTAACTGATAACCTTAAAGGCTGTTATCTCTCAAAACAAAGATCATGCGTGATTTCTGAAGCAACCAGACTGTCTTACAGTGGTTTTCGAAATGCAAATTAATTTCATACCAACAATATTGCAGTGACTGAACCGCAATCCACAATCTAATGAAACTGGGTCAGATTTAATGGCTTTTAAGCCAACCCAAACAGTGATGAGTCACTTCATAATAACTCTCTTCTATTTAAGCATGAAATGTTGGCTATTATCTCAGATATATTGTGCTATGTTCTTGTGCAAATAAATCCTCCATTGTCTTCCAAAGATATTTGAATTCGGATGTGCAACTGGGAAATTTTAGGCTCTGGGCTTCATGGTCTTATGTGGGGATGGAGAGGCTCTTTAGATGGTAAATAACTTCAAAATATGGCAATCCAAAATATGCTGGGGCCCCTTCTGCTTATTCTACAGTGTGTGGCTCTGGATTTATGCCCTAAAGCCTTCTATAATGGGATTCGGCACTGAATTATTGAAATTCTGAGGAAGGAATGAAGGTAATTCTAGAGCCAGTGAGATACCACTAGGAGTTCTTCTCTGGACCACTCAGACAATGTACTTCTTTGAATGTGTAGAAACCAAACCAATATATAAGCTAGGAACTGTCTCAAGGCACCACTGTAACACAATCCCATCTCCTCCACTGCGTTCAGTCATAACTGGCCAGAGTTGCCACAGCCAAGAGGACCCACAGAAGAGGTCATGAGTTAGACCCAGATCTCCTATCCAGCCCAGCTTGATAGGTGCAGTGAGCTTAGCACTGCAAGGCTGAGCCTTACAGGGACAGAAGGTGAATCACGAGAGATGGGCTAGCAATGGCAGTTTGAGGGCTGTCTGTCTTTTCATTTTTTTATTTTTTTTTAAATTTTTATTAAGAGTTTTGTTAATACAGTAAAGAAAAAAGAGAACAGAATACACAGAAAACAGACAAAAAAGAAACAAACACAAAATTTAACATCTTGTAATAACCATCTTTTCTTCATTTTTGGACTTCCTCACATCTCTCGCTCCTGCGTTCCAAATTTATAAAACTTTAGCCAGCACCTTATCACCTTGTTTCCATTCTTATTGTACACATTTCCAATATTTTGTCCCTAACTTTGAATATTTTTATCTAGGTCTTAGATACCTAATTTTGACATGATATTTATTCAAAATTTATTTTTCTCATAAAATTCACTCATTCTCATAATCTTTTCAACTAACTTTATGGTGCCCTGTTATTTTCAAATCTCTCATCCTTCTTAACACTCATATAATTTACAGTGTTTTTGTAGATAGTCCTTAAATTTCTTCCAATCTTCCTCCACTGCTTCTTCTCCCAGGTCCCGGATTCTGCCAGTCATTTCTGCTAGCTCCATGTAGTCCATCCGTTGCATCTGCCATTCTTCCAGCGTGGGCAAATCTTGAGTTTTCCAATATTTGGCGACAAGTATCCTTGCTGCTGTTGTTGCATACATAAATAATGTTCGGTCATTCTTTAACACCCTCTGGCCAACAATGCCCAAAAGGAGGGCCTCTGATTTCTTAGGGAAGGTATACTTAAATACCTTTTTCAGCTCATTATATATCATTTCCCAGAAGGCCTTAACCCTGGGGCAAGTCCACCAGAGGTGAAAGAACGTTCCTTCAGTTTCCTTACATTTCCAACACTTATTATCTGACAGGTGATATATTTTTGCTAGCTTGACTGGGGTCATGTACCACCTATATATCATTTTCATAATGTTTTCTTTCAAGGCATTACATGCCGTAAACTTCATACCGGTGGTCCATAACTTTTCCCAGTCAGCAAACATAATGTTATACCCAATATCCTGTGCCCACTTTATCATAGCTGATTTAACCGTTTCATCCTGTGTATTCCACCTCAGCAGCAAGTTATACATTCTTGAAAGTAATTTAGTCTTAGGTTCTAACAGTTCTGTTTCCAATTTCGATTTTTCCACCTGGAATCCTAACTTTTTATCCAATTTAAAAGCCTCTTTAATCTGAGCATAATGTAGCCAATCTCGCACTTTATCTTTTAGTTTCTCCAAACTCTGCAATCTCCAATTGTCTCCATCTCTTTCTAATATTTCCCAATATTTCGGCCATTCGACCTCCATATTGGGTCTTTTCACAGCCTTAGCTTCCATAGGTGATAACCACCTTGGGGTCTTGTTTTCTAATAAGTCTTTATATTTTGTCCAGACATTAAACACTGCTTTCCTTACAATATGGTTCTTGAAATTTTTGTGAATCCTAACCTTGTCATACCACAAATATGCATGCCATCCAAAAGCATTGTTAAATCCTTCCAAATCTAAAACATCAGTGTTTTCAAGAAGCAGCCAATCTTTCAGCCAGCAAAAAGCTGCTGATTCATAATACAACCTTAAGTCTGGCAGGGCAAACCCCCCTCTTTCTTTAGCATCAGTTAATATTTTAAACTTAATTCTGGGCTTTTTGCCCTGCCAGACAAATTTAGAGATATCTCTTTGCCACCTCCCGAAACACTCCATTTTATCCACAATCTGTAAAGTCTGGAAAAGAAACAGCATCCTTGGCAATACATTCATTTTTATAGCAGCAATTCGGCCCAAGGAAAGTTTCAGTCTTGACCAACTTTCTAGATCTCTCTTAATTTCTGACCAGCACTTTTCATAATTGTCCTTGAATAAACTCAGATTTTTTGCTGTTATGTTCACCCCTAGATATTTTACTTTTTTAACCACATTTAACTCTGTCTCTTTCTGAAACCTTTCTGACTCTGAAACTGTCAAATTCTTTTCCAATACCTTAGTTTTTTGTTTGTTTAATTTAAAACCCGCCACCCGACCAAAGTCTTGAATCAATTGTAATGCCCTTTTCGTACTAGATTCTGGCTCCTGTAGGGTCAAAACTAGGTCATCTGCGAAAGGAGGGCTGTCTGTCTTTTCATGCCAGTGCTAGGATTAATATGACTACCAGTATTTAATTAAAGCTGAATACTGAAATTGTTGTTTAGTAGGTTTGAAATATTGGCCCCCAGTATTTTGAGAAGAGTTATCCAACTCTGCTTTCACAAATGCATCAGAAACATTCAGCTCCAAGATTGCAGAAAATGTAGGTGAATGTTTTCATATTTTGCTGTGTTGAGTAATCTGTGTACAGTATGTTGATTCTTTCCTATCGCCACATTTCCTGCAATTTATTCTACATTTTTATTGCTACAAACACCATGATGCAATGTGAAATCTGCAAGGGCAATAACAATGAGTGAGTTCTTTAAAAAGAGGAGTCAAAACTCAAATACGGAACCGATATTTTCTGAAAATGTTGGAAGCCATACACCCCACCCCAAAATCTCAGATGTACAGTAGTAGACCAAGTTTACGCAATGGTAATGGACGTGCTCTCTGGATGTGTTCAGAGGCACTCTCATTATGACATCTCCCCTCAAAGAATGAGCCCTGATTTTCAGTGCAGATCCTGGGGCTGAGCCACTGTAGTCCCTACCATAAAGTCAGCGATGCATTTCTGCCACGAGCAATCTTGCTCGATGGTTGACAACACTAAAGCGACAGATTCCGGAAGCAGAGAGTGATCGTTGGGTAGACAGTATGTCACAGCATAATGGCAAAAGCTGCATGGTGTCAGCGGGCAATGTGGTCGCAACATCTGACTAATTACAGTAACCATAAGAAGCAGACAGATAAAGCTTGGTTCTTTTTCCTTTGGAGGGCTGTTCCAGGAAACAGCGTGTTTCGACTCTGAGCCCTCACAAAGTGCTGTGGTGCAGGCTAGTATGGTGTTTTATTTCTTATGAAGAAGAATTGGGGAGGAAGCATCAAGCAGGCCCGTACAATGTGCAACCCACCACAGTGGACGCAGCCCACCAACCACGTATCTCTACTCATTAGGGGCTCCTTCCTCCACCTGTTATTACTGCTGTAAGCTCCCGGCAGGCCACAAGGGTGGTGGGCTAAGCCCTGCTTGTGCTTGGATGGATGGACCTGCTTATGAAGGCCTAACACTGATGGTCATCGTACTGCTTTAGCTATACAATGGCTTCCACTGCAAGAGCACTTATGGGGAAGAAAGTAAAGCATGGTATGTCAGTCCAAATCTTTAAGAACATAAGAAGAGGCTGTTGGATCAGACCAGAGGCCCATCTAGTTCAGCATCCTGTTCCATAGCTGTCAACTTTCAGATTTGTGAATAAGGGGTCAGCAGCCTTGAAAATAAGGGATCAGCAGCCTCACCTGTCCCGGGGACAGTCTACGGGATATCTAACCATCCGGGATAGCAGTGGGAAGCAGCGGGAACCGGCACTGGAATAAGGGAACTTCCCGCAAAAAAAGGGAAGGTTGACAGCTATGTCCTGTTCTCACAGTGGCCAACCTGATGCCACCTGGTTCTCAGAAGCACTGCTGCCTCCAGCCGTGGAAGCAGAGCATAGCCATCATGGCTAGTGGACAATGATAGCCCTCTCCTCCATGAATTTGTCTAGTCCTGCTTTAAAGCCATGCAAGCTAGTAGCCATCACTGCCTCTGGAGGAACAAGTTCCAGGCTTTGACTCTGCTGCATGAAGAAGAGCTTTCTTTTATCTGTCCTAAATCTTCAGCTTCGCTGGACGTCCACAAGTCCCAGTATTAGGAGACAGGGAGAAAACCTTTTCTCTATCTGCTTTCCCCATGTCATGCCTGTTCTGCCCCCACAGGGGTCAGTTATTTAGTGGTAGCAAATCTGTGTAGTTGTACCTCAGAGGTTGAGCACCTTGTGAGTCGAACTTTTTGGTTTCCAAATGCCGCAAACCCGGAAGTGACTGTTCCGGTTTGCGAATGTTCTTTGGAACCCGAACGTCTGACATGGGTTCCGCAGGTTCCGATTGGCTGCAGGAGCTTCCTGCAGCCAATCAGAAGCCACGCCTTGGTTTCTGAATGTTTTGGAAGCTGAACGGACTTCCGGAACAGATTCCGTTCGACTTCCGAGGTACGACTGTATTGGTATTAGATAGAAGGAATAACAATGTTGACCCTTTAAGGAAAATTAATGCCTTTGCCCCTTTTTAGACCCCAAGGCAGGTTGGGATATGTAGGCACATTTTCTGTTGGCTCTGCCAGAGAATGGGAAAAGACCTCCCTTCCATTGGCTCTGATCAGAGCAGGAAGAAACATGCCTTCCTCCTTTGTAATCTAGTGGCAGTCTAGTTATGGCAAATCCAAGAAGAAAAGCAAACTCACTTCATCCTTATGGAGCTTCACAGAGAACTTCATAAAACGCTTCTAACCACCTTCATTCGGAGCCATACATAGAACAGCCTATTGGAATGTGAGTAATATTTCTACATGCACCTTGACTATCTTCAATAAATCTAGGTATGAGAGCTTTCGTAGAGTTTTGTTAATACTATCCAGAAAGAGAGAAAAATCTCCAGATGGAACAATAGGGAAGAATGAATTATGTGCTCTATTTCTCTAAAACAAGAATTTGCATGTGTAAAGAAAAAGTGCTTTACATCTGTGCATGTGAAACCAGCCCTGCTGGTCTCCCAGAGCAATTTACAAATGCCAACAAGGTTCTTAACGTCTTAACCTGCCAGCTTGCTAGCCTTGGAATTTTCGCTACCCTCTGCATTGAAGAAAAGTGTATCCTGCTTTTCCTAGCAACTCTCTGCAAACTTCTGCAACTCTGTAACTCTCCTCACCCAGTAAGCCTTCTCCATTGCAATTCCACTGAAGTGCTAATTCCCCATTGCAAAGCCCATGTACCTTCTCAAACAGTTAAACTGGAAGATCACAGGAATAAAACCCTAGAGTAAAAGCCACACCTCTAATCTAGTGTCTGCAGCTAAAAGCAGGGGTTAAAAAAGGCAAACTTCTTAAGGAAGACACTCCTATCCCTTCTGCCACAGCTAAGAGACTTTGGGCAGCAGTGCCACTGTTTGGCTCAAAACTGCTATTGCGGCTTTATGTTCTAAATTCACAAAGGCTTCTGCAGCAGCCATCCCACCCAATGTAGCATTTCAAGCAGGTGAACGACCAGAGGGACTCCAGTTTCCATGGGGCCATGCACGCTTTGGAGAAGCACATAAAGGAACAAGAAGCAGAGGCTGACAAGGCTGCTGATGAACCAGAGGTACATTCTCAAGACAGCAACCCAAGCTCCTCGAGGACCAACTCCATCGCAAGTTCATCAGTAGTCACTTCAGGATGTCACACCTCCTCATGGCACAAACACTCTCCTTGTTTTCCCCACTCCTCGCTAACAGGGAGCTCTCACACCCACTTTTCCGTTAGCAGGTCGTCTTATCCAGGGGTCAGCAAACTTTTTCAGTCCACTGTCCCTCAGACCTTGTGGGGGGGCCGGACTATATTTTGAAGGGAAAAAATGAACAGATTCCTATGCCCCACAAATAACCCAGAGATGCATTTTAAATAAAAGCACACATTCTACTCATGTAAAAACATGCTGATTCGCGGACCGGATTTAGAAGGTGATTGGGCCTGATCCTGCCCCTGGGCCTTAATTTGCCTACCCATGGTCTCATCAGTCCAGAGCCTCACATATGGCAGATGAAGTAACCCTCGCGAACGCTGAGGCAGCAGCTGCAGAAAGGTGTGCTGAGGGGACTTCCGGGATAGCGCGAACGGGGTAATGGCGGATTCCCTCTGAGCTCCGGAGGGAATCGGCTCCGCCAGGGACGGGTCTTGCCGTGCCGGCGACACGGGGACCCTTAGAAACCGCAGGCGCTGAAGCCTGCGGACATGGAGACTCGGTGGGCACCTTAAGCGCCCTCCCCGACCCGCGAAGAGCCTTTTTAAAGGCTACGGAGTGGACCGGAGAGTGGCGTGGCACTGAGAGTCGATCGCTGCCCTGGCGGAGTGAAGCCGCGAGCCATGACCGGAGAGCGCTATCTTTCTTCCTGAAATTCGGACTGAAACAAATAACCCGTGAGTAGAAGGAAATTTTGGCACTAAAATTTCTATACCTAAAATTGAGTACGACCGGGGGGGTGTTAAAAGGAAGTCCGCACTCCCCCCCCCCCACAGAAAGATTCAAAGCAAGGAGAGGAGCACTAAGGCAGAAAAGACTTTGGTGTTTAAATAGACACTCTCATGAATTGGATTATAAGTTTTTGTGCTGGAGTGGAAAAGAGTAGAATTTCGGAAGTTTTTCTTTTTTGGTAATCCCCCCCCCCCCTTGGACCCGGGAGCGCCCTGCGTGTGAGCCCGAGGAAAAAGAACAAAGAGTTTGACAGCTGTCAAAGGAGCTGTCAAACGAGTGGAAAAGATTTGGAACTGTGTTGCTAGTCCCCTTTTGGGTTAAAAGAGCTACATTTATAACTGAACTTTTAGAAACAAAGTGATTGGGAACAACAAAGTAGCAGGGAACAACAGTAACGGATTGTTGGAATAGGATCATGATGGAAATCCCCCTGGAGGGAACTAAAGATATTGCAATGGCTGCAGAAGAGAAACTGTGGGCAGAGATTCAAAGGATGTTTTTTCTCGTGGGAACTTTACAAGAGCAAAGTACTACAATGAGTAAACAACTGGAGACTTTTGGTTTGGAACTGGGCATCTCTGCCAATGATACAAAGCTGATGGAAAAAAACTCTGCAGCTGCAGAGGATGAGATAACTTTGGAACTGGGGGAAAAGAAAGAGGAAGAAGGAGAGGATTTTCAGGTGGAAAAAATCAACCAAAAGCCGGCAACCTTTGGAAACAAAGGAAACAAAGGAAATGACAAGTGGATCGCAAATCTGCAAAAGGAGAGAGAGAGAAAGGAAGAAGTCCCTGAAATAACAGGAATACTGGACTATATAAGAGCAAACAAGCATGATTGGGACTTCTTCATCTGGTTGGAGTATGAGAGATTGAGCGGTCCTGAGCAGAAACTGATATTGACTGATTTGGAAGGAAAAAAACATGAGGGGCTGGTGACAGAACCTCTTCAAAAAGAGAGAGCCAACAAAACGGACTACCAACAAAACTGGTGGAGAGAGACTAACTGGGGCCTAAGAGCCTCTGATGTGAGAAACCCGGGCTAAAACAGCCAACTTATTGGGACATTGGTTTGGGAAGGGACAGAACCGGGGCAGGGAGGGAGGGGAGAGTAGAATAGTTGAAATCTGAGATTTAGAATCGCTATATTATGATTTTTGGTGTAATATGAGAAGGGAGAAATTTATGGGAGAAAACTTAGGCCGTCCTTAGAGAAATGACTAATTGTGTAAAGTTATAAATTAAACTGGGTTAAGTGTATGAGATAAACTTTAAGAAAAGATAAGAAATATTTAAGGGACGAGAGAAATAACTTGCTGAGATAATCAACGAAATTGGAATGTGGGAGGGAGGGTGCGGGGAAGTCAATGAAAGAAGGTAATGAAAGTAAGGTGATGAAGTTATGCATGGTTTGTTTTGTCTTTATATGTTTGTTTGTTTGTTAAAAAATTTAAAAACCCAATAAAAATTTATTAAAAAAAAAAAAAAGAAAGGTGTGCTGAGTTCACCAAGAGGGAAGAAATATTGAGGAGAGAAACTGCAGCACTTGAAGCTAAGCTTCATAGCTTGAAACAAGAGGCAGAAGCTTCGCAGGCTCTTGCCTGAGTGTTGGAGGAAGAGGTGATGGGTCCTGAGGATAGCCTCCTACTCCATGGGTTGGAGGACAAAGATTCACAACAATGAGTGCTTTCCAGTATACTCAACCCCAGCACACCGACGTACATACCAGCAGTAACTTCCATGCAACCAACATCGCCTGCAATTCCTGTGTCAGCAGCTGCAAATCACTTTCTGTTCCCAGATCCAGCGATGGTTCAGATTGCAGAATCAGAGATTCCTACACAGCATCCCATAAAGGTGCCTGCCACAATGCCCACTACCAAACCTGAACAGGTTGAGCACCTACCTGTACACCTCACACCCTCTTCAGTCCATACCTTCCCTCTGCAGACGACACCAGTTCATGACAGCGTGGCGGCTGGGACTGGACACCCCACAATGCCCACTTTCGTCTACCTTCCATCTTATCATCATAGCCCCGTGCCTTATAGGTTTCCCCTTTCTTACTCATGCTGCAGGGTGACATCACATTATTAATTATTATTTATTCAATCTCTTTGAATAAATTAATTCAGTGTTGTGATGAAGACAGAATAGATGGGAAGCACCAACTGGTGTTGGATATCGAAATGTTTAAGCACACTCTTCTGCAATTCTACAGCAATATTGTAAATCAGCTATGTTCTATGGTCGTTGTGGCCATACTAAGCTCCACTTTATAACCAAATGTTAATTCATAATTAAGCACAATGTAGGGAGAAACAGAAACAGTAGCCTTTGCATTCTCAGTAATGAAGTCATTGAAGAGCTCTATGGAAATCCTTTTATAACACTTTCCTACTCTTCCCAAAATCATTCATTTAAAATGGTGGCGGGGGGGGGGGATCAGTCATAAACTATTCTGATTGCATGTTTAAATGGATATTGAAGGATAACTAAAACAATAAAGACACCTATGGCACCCAAAAGAATAACCAATTTATTATGGCATAAGCTTCGATAGTCTACAGTTCACTTCATCAGATGCATGAAGTATTATCCTGAGATGTAAACATGACCTGGGAAGAGGGAGGTTGCGAGGTCAGAAGGAAAGGAAATGCAGAAAAACACAAACAGCAGTTGATCGCACAGACATCCTGTCTTGGCTAGACCAATTTACAAGTGTGATTTTTAAAAAGGACACTGTTTCACCAATTAAGCCCACAAGTAATGCCTTTGAACAGCTTCTCACTGCAGTCTCGCTCTGGAGTTCTTTTATACCCGTATGGCCACCTTAAGGTCAGTGACACAGGGTCTTGGATGCTTGGAATACCACCCTGCTCTCTTGTCCACATTGAAGTTTCTGATGTTAAGAAACTTCTGTTGTAGGAGCTAAACTGGATTTTTTCTTAGTATAACTGTATCAGAATAAGCTTGTTTGGGATACCTTCTTCTGACCATGTTAGGGAAAGCCATTCCTCCCCTGGTTGCAGCAAGAGCAGAGAAAACAAGGTAGGGTCCTTTTTAATGAGTGTATTTATTCATAATAGCGAGAGACAAAAGAATGCAGCAAGCCCTGACAATAGCATTGCTCCTCCTCCCTCCTCCCTAGCAACAGCACCTCCCTTTATGGTGGCCGCTCGTGGCCAGTTGTCTCTGAGTCCTTTGTTCCTGCACTCTTAATGAACGACGAGTTCTGGAAGAAGGGGGTCAGAAATACTCTCCAGTGACAACGTGTCAGCTGGCTGCTCTGCTTCTGTCTCCCCTCCTCCTTCTGCTAACACTTTCAAACTCTTCTGTTTGCCTATCTCTGAGCTGTGATCTTCCTCAAACTCCTCAAACCCCTGTTCAGTGCTGCATTCCTCTTCTCCTGCAGCATCAGGAGAAGGAGGGGGTGATCTCCACCATTCCTCCTCCATCTCGCCCTCTTGAGTCCAATCCCTGACAGTTGTTTGCTTTCTCTTCCCCAAATGCATGGAGACTGAATGTACACCCTTCCCCTGCCCATTTGTGTGTTTTTCTGTAGAAATTTCACCCACTCAAAATGTACAGAGGGGGGAAAATGAGCTTCAGCAATATTCTCCACAGACTTTAAAGTGTGATAGTTCTCACTTCCGCAAGTGGGCTGATGTGTCAGCTCCCTTTCCCCTGCCAAAGGTGAAAGGCACCCAGATCTCCGCAGATCCCCGTGAAAAGAAGCTCTTTATACCTAGAAGAGTGTATAAAATGGAAGAGCCCCCAACAATCACAACTATGAAATAATGTAGACTGCCAAAACTCTTCTCGCTTTTCCTGTTGGGTTTTTTGTTGTTTTGATTCAGTTTTTATTGCTTTCTTACTTGTTTATTGTTGGAAACCTTCTCTAAAATGTTTGTATAGATGAAACGGGTTAGTGGCAGATGGGGCCTGAATTTGAACTATAACGATGACAGCACATATAGGGCTTCCCCGTACCTGAGTTTAATGTGTATTTTAAGCTGTTTACATTCCCATCTGCATGACATCCGCCTCAAACAGATCCTAACTGGTGGGCTTCCCCCTATAAATCCAAGGATTATCTGATAAATTCTGAAAAATGCAAGTCCAGACTGCTTCGCTCCAGACATCAAACATATTGCTTCTTTTGTTTCCTGTAGCTGGATCAAGCATCCTTTTTTGGTATTCCCTTTCCCACTCTCCCTGCATCTTTCTAACCCTAATTCTGTTCTGGCAGACCAACGGTGCCTATTTATTGCAAGGTTTGCACCTGCTTTTGGTTATGTGATGTGTGCAATGCAGAAAAACAGAAAAACTATTATTTCTCCAAATCTTAACTTTCTCTCTCTCTCTCTCTCTCTCTCTCTCTCTCTCACACACACACACACACACACACACACACTCCAATTGATTTGACAACTATCGTTCTGTTTTGGAATGGGAAATGACTGTCATTTTAGGATTGAACATAAAATAAACTGTGCACCAGCAGGCTTGCATTGAATTGGGAATTGGGTTTGTCTTATTCCCAAAAAGTCAAAATGGATTATCCATCTTTATGGGCACAAGTGGGGGGGCTGTGGTTCTAGATTAAAAAAATCAACTTCTCTCTCCCCCTTCCCCATTAGGTCTAAGCACACTTCTTCCTGCCCTCAGTAACAAGGGGAACATCTTCCCCAAAGCTGCTCTGTTTCAGTCCACCACCCTTTTCATATATCTCTTCTGCTACAAGGCATGAGGTATGGAAAAATGGCCCATCAAAAAGGTCAGTTTCAAACTGTGGGCAAATAAATGCACACAGGGTGACAGAAGAGAGAGCTTTCATCCTACATAGTCTGCTTGAGAATTCAGTTGTCTATTGTGGTTTACAGTTACATCCGCAAACCCTGTGTTTTTAAAGGTCAAGCCTAATAATAACAATGCCATGTAATTTCCTGAAACCATACACTGCACCAGGGGTAGCTAACCTTTTCTCCAGCTTGAGGACCAAGCACTGAGGGTTTGCCACACCTCCAAGGGCTGCATGCCAGCAAGTACACTCATGCAGACACACTCATGGAGCACACACACATATGCAGTGCGGGTGTGTACAACCATATAGGCACATGCACACATGCACATGCATACAAGCAAACACATTCAAAGAACTTGCCTGAAGGTAGCCACCACTAACACAGGAGCTTCCTTCACCCTCTCATTCCTTGCAGTGGGAGGAGTCTATCTTCTATAGCACTTCCTGTAATATCATGCCAATGTCTGATTAGTAGAAACAGTCATTGTTTCTCCAGGCCAGCCAGTGTTTTGGGCTCCCAATGTAGCTTTGTGCTTTGGCTGCTTTCAAGAACATTAGTTAAAGATTGTAGGTGGTAGAGCAGAGTAGCACCATTGGGATTAATGAACCTAAGTTAGTTATGTTCATTAATATCGATTGACCTCCATTAGACTAGCATTGGATACTAGCCAACAGAGAAGACCTAAAGAGGGAGCTCATATCATCGGTTCATTAAGAGACTACCCATGGCCTGAGTTAATTATTGAGCCAACCCTTCCCCAATCTTTCTTGGCTACAGTCATACCTCAGGTTAAATATGCTTCAGGTTGAGCGTTTTCAGGTTACGCTCCACGGTGACCCGGAACTAATGGAGTGTGTTACTTCTGCCGCTCGCACATGAGCAGACACTCAAAATGATGACACGCACATGCGCGGAAGTGACAAATCGTGACCAGCGCACGCGCAGATGCGCAGACGTGGGTTGCATTCGCTTCAGGATGCGAACATGGCTCCGGAACGGATCCCGTTCGCATCCAGAGGTACCACTGTATTTAAAACCTGTGTGTTCTGAGGTGAAGGCAGTAGAGGAGATGCCCAGGCCAATGAAGCTGAATGCTAGAAAAAGAAAGTACTTCTTCTCACTCTGCATAATTAAACTATGGAATTTGCTCCCTCAAGAAACAGCGATGGCCACCGACCTAGATGGCTTCAAAATAGGATTAGACAAATTAATGGAGGAGAAGGCTATCAATGGCTACCAACCCTGATGGCTATGTTCTGCCACCACTATTAGAGGCAGTATGCTTCCAAGTACCAGCTTTTGGAAATTGCAGGAGAAAAGAATGCTGCTGTACTCCAATCCTGTTTGTTGGTTTCCCATAGGTCAAACTAGGATGCTGGACTGGATGGGTCACTGGCATGATCCAGCAGGCTCTCATGTTCTTTACTCATCTCATCAGCTCTGAGAAGACAACCAATGGACTTAGACAATTCTCCTGTTTTATTGATTTGTTTTTCATATTTTCATGCTATGGCATACTGCCACATCTCTGCAGTGTAATCTTGAAGGTCAAGAGCTAGTAATAACAATGCCATAATATTTCCTGTAACCATATACTACACTCTTAAAAGGCTGCCTCGGCAGAAAAGTGGTATATAAATGCAACCCAAAGAAAAACAATGAAATAAGCATTACTATAATCCATATCTATTTATAGTTATTCATCAGTGGAGTGCCTTTGGTATGTGTACTGCAAGAGGTTGTTGTTTTTTAATTGCTTGTTCCAACACGTTTTATTTAATAATTAAAATAATTCCAACAATTTATGTCTGGGTACTCAGAGGTATGCAGTACCAGCACCTTTGCCCTCCAAATGTTAAAAGTGTGGCATTAATGAAGGCTAAGCCTATCAATTAATGAAGGATAAGCCTATCAGTTGCTACCAGCCCTGATGGCTGTGATCTGCCTCCACATTTGGACGCAGGGGAAAACCACAGGGTGGGGGAGAGGGCTCTGTGCTTGGGTCCTGCTTAAGGGTTTACCACAGGCACCTGTTGGCCTCTGGGAGAACAAGATGTTGTACTAGATGGGCCATTGACCTGATTCATCAGCCTCTTCCCCATTGTGGCTCGGTTCACAAACTTAATTCGTCGGGAAACATTTGATTGGCTAGTACCTTCCTGTGATGCAGAAGCACACCGTGTGGTCTGGGTTGCATGAGATGATTTGTGTTCAGCTGTTGGATGATTAGTCCAGCATTGCAATCTGGTTTGGAATAGACAGTCTTCGGCAACTGCATGATTTGTAAACCCCGAATCCAGTGGCTATGAAGCAAACGAGTAATGATAATTAGCTGTTTAAAGCTTTTAGCTTTGTTTCACTTTGTATTGCTAGGCCACAGAATGTTTTCAGGAAATTCCAGCTCATAAGTAGTAAATTTACCGTATCATCACAATATGCAGTAGACCACAGACTCAGAGAGAAAGAGATGGGGGGGGGAGAGAGAGAGAGAGAGAGAGAGAGAGAGAGAGAGAGATTGATTTACACCAGCAAGCAGTAAATGACAGGAAGCAACAGTACTGTTTGTTATTGCACAACAGAATTATTAATAACATTAATATAGTTCAATTCACTAACTTTTGCAGGAAGGGATTCTGAGGAATAGAGGCAGATAGTGGTGAAAAGATATGAAATTCAAGACCTTATTGATAAAAACTGACAAATTGCCAGGTCTGGGTGACATCTACTTGAGAATAACTCAAATGTGAAGTTGGTGATATTCTAACAAAAATATGTACCGTATTTTTTGCTCTATAAGACTCACTTTTTCCCTCCTAAAAAGTAAGGGGAAATGTGTGTGCATCTTACAGAGTGAATGCAGGCTGAGCAGCTATCCCAGAAGCCAGAACAGCAAGAGGGATCGCTGCACAGCGATCCCTCTTGCTGTTCTGGCTTCTGGGATTCAGAATATTTTTGTTTTTGTTTTCCTCCTCCAAAAACTAGGTGCGTCTTATGGTCTGGTACGTCTTGCAGCGTGAAAAATACGGTAACTTGTGCCTAATATCAATCTCCCTACCTGAGGACTGGAAGTCGCCAATATAACACCAACTTTTAAAAAGGAATTGGGGGCTGGAGGGATTCTGGAAATTGCAAGCTGGTTAGCTTAATGTTTGTTATGGAAAAACCAGCGGAAAGTATTGTTAAAGATAAAATAACCAAGCATATAGAAGAAGAAGCCTTGCTGAAGCAGAACCAACATGGCTTCTAGAAGGATAAATCCTGTCTCACTAACCTATTACAGTTCTTTGAGAGTGTCAACCAGCATATAGGTAGAGGTGATCCAGTTGACACAGTATACTTGGATTTTCAAAAAGCTTTCACAAAGTACCTCACCAAGGACTCCTGAGTAAGCTTAGCATTCATGGAATAAGAAGCAAGGTCCTCTTGTGAAACAGGAACAGGTTAAGTAACAAGAAGCAGAGGGGAGGAATAAATGAACAGTTTTTTAAATGGAGGGTGTGTAGAAAGTAAAGTCCCCTAAGGACCAGTACTGGGAACTATACTTTTTATCTTGTTCATAAACAATCTAGTACAAGAGGGAACCTTGTGGGAAGCAACAGGACAGCTCCCATGGCACTGAACAGTAGCCTCTCATTATTACTTTCTGGAAATGGCCCTGGTAGAAGGAACAGAACCACAAAAAGTATAATGGCCCCTATCTCCACTCGCCTGCACTACTCCAGAAGGAAACCAGGATCCACAGTATCAAACACTGCTGAGAGATCAAGGAGAATGAGCAGGGTCACACTTCCCACATTTATCTCCTGATAATGTCATCAACAATGGCAACTGAGGCAGTTTCAGTGCTATGACCAGGCCTGAAGCCAGACTGGATTGGATCCAAAATAAACTTGCAATATTGTAATGTAGTTATACACATTCGTGGTGTGGCCACGTTCAGAATACTGTGTACAGTTCTAGCTGCCTCAGCTCAGTAAGAATATTGATGAGTTGGGGAAAACGGTTTAGAAAAAGGCAACCATCCTGGTCAATTGGATGGAGAAACTCCCCTTTAGGGAAAGGGTAGAGCATTTGGAGTTTTTTAGTTTAGAAAAAAGGTGAGGTGGAGACTTCCGGGTTGGCGCCTCCGACAATGGCAGAATTCCTCTGATCGGGAGGAATTTGCTCCATGGAAATCAGGGTCTGGCCGCCACGGCGAAGGCGGAGACCCACTAAAAATCACAGGCGGGAGAAGCCTATGAACGTGGGATTCGACTGGCACCTTTTGCACCTCCCCTACTCACGGGGAGACCCGGTTTTGGGGATCCGGAGCGACGTGGGGTGTGCGGTGCGGTGCTTCGAATTGACTGCTTCTTTCACGGAGTGAAGCCGCACTGCTGTTGCCGGAGAGCGCTGACTTTTTCCTGTGGACAATTTGATCCTAAACAACTACCCGTGAGTAGAATGGAAAACTGGGTTTTTAAACGTCTTAATTTGGCACCGAAACAGGGAGGTTTCAAACAGGAAGTCCGTCTCCCCCTTTTGTAAATAGATTGAAGCAAAGAGCTTGCAAGCTAAAGTCTTGGAAAGTCCTCTGTAAAGGATTAAACTTCCATCGGCTAAAATCATTAAACCCCCCTTGGAAGCAGGAGAAGAGGGAGGGAAATTAGGGATCGCGTAAGCCTGCAGGAGAGAGTGAAGAAAGTTAAATTACCACCGCTCTGAACCTGGAAATGGGCTGCTAGTAAGACTGACGTTTTGGGAAAGTTCATTGACTGTGAATAAAACGTATCTTGCCAGCTAGTTAAATAAGAGAAATACATTGTTTCCACTCCTCCTGCGTTTAAAAAGGAGTAAAAGTAACTGAAAATTGAAACTAATTTTATTGCTTGAACTGTGCTTAAAAGGATTGATACAAATAGAAATTGTTTCCCTCTAGAGGGAGCCTTTGAAACTGTTACAAGAGTTGAGCTGGTGGAATCTCCAGCTGCAAGATAAAAAACCGTGAGAACCAGGGATTGACCTTGGATAGGTTAAGAATGTCGACAGAAGAAGCCTTAGTGATTGCATTATGTAAGATAAGTCATTCATTGGAACAGCTCCAAAAGAAGACGGATTTGATGACTATTAAAATTGATACCTTGGGACAAAAAGTGACTAATTTGGGACAAAGAGTGAACATCTATACAGAAGCCGTTCAGGAATCGATGCAGGAATCTACTTTGGCGTGGCAGGCTGTGGAGAAGGCGAGGGAGAAAGTTGTTGTTGTTGAACCTAAAGTAATACGGGTGGAGAGGGAGAGAGCCCCAGCCTTACAGAGGCAATTTGATGACTATAAGTTGTTGCCTTCTATGATTGAATTCAGAGAAGGTCAGATTTTGAGGATTGGACTGGAGAAGGAAAGTTGGATAGATCACCTCATGCAGGGATTTACTGACCTTTGGGACCTGGACCTGGGTCAGGAGGAGACTGGAGTTGTGGGGACTTTCAGATTTGGAGGGATTTTGAAACACGTCCTGAAATATCTTTTGGATTTTAGTTTTAATTATGGAGATTTGGCTGACCTGTCGAGAAGGAATAAAAACATTGCTAGGTCGGAGCTTCCCCGAGATCTACTCTTCAGCATCAAAGGAAGGAAATTAAGAACAAGATCAGCAGAAGACAAAGTAAAGTGCATGTATAAATATGAAGAAGACCTGCAGAAGGGACTTGGAAAAGAGTTAAGAGCCTCGGACAGAAGATCACCAGGTTGATGAACTATATGGAATTGACAGAAATGACTGGCAGAATCCGAGACCAGGGAGAAGAGACGGTGGAAGAAGATTGGAAAAAGTTTAAAGTTTATTTATAGAAATACTGTAAAATTAATGAGTGTCAGAAAAATGTTGGAATGAAATTATAAGGCTTTAGTAGAAATGTTATAAGGAGTTAAGCATAAATAAGTATTATAGTATTAATGGAAAATAAGGTTAAAATAAGTTAAGATAATTATATGACAGAAAATATAGAAAGATGGAAAGGAATTGCTGAAACAATTAATAGAAGTGGAATACAAAAAGGTAGGTGACAGGAGGTCGATGAAACAAGGGAATGAAAGATAAGGCATTGAAATGGTATGATGTATGTTTTTAAATTGTTTTTGCTTTGTTTTGTTTAGTCTAATGTGTTAATGTTGTGTTGTGTACTGTTTATATATTGTATCGTATTGGGTTTTTTTGCTTTCTTTTGCTTCTTCTTTTTTTCCTTTCTTTTCCTTCTTTATTGTAAGGTTTAAAAGTAATAAATATTATTTTTTTAAAAAAGAAAAAAGGTGAGGTGATATGATATGATAAAAGTTTATACAATTATTCATTCTTTCTCCTGAATTTGGGGGTGTCCAATTCAGCTGAACGTTAGAAGATTCAGGACCAAATAATTGACTTCTTCACATAACACATAATTAGACACAGGAGGCAGTGATCACCACCAACTTAGATGGCTTTAAAAGAGGATTCAGCAAATTCGTGGATGATAAAACTATTTGCGGTCTTTTGGAACTGGCAACCCAGCAAAAATGCTTTGTGGATTCTTGTGAATCAGTCCACCTTATAAAGTTTCTTCCAAGCTGGGTCTCTGCTGCATCAAAGGCTGCTCTCTACCATGCACACAAATACACATGCTAAGTATGCATTACCCAAAATTTAGCAAAGTTCATGCTTCAGAGATGCATGTAGGGTAGCTAATGCATGTGGTGAAGGATCATACACACCTGAGGATTCTGACATGGCAAATACATGCTCAGAAAGAGAATTGCACCAACTCACAAACAAAAGAAAATATTGTGCAAATCCATAAAAGTTGCATCTTTTGAGGATGCAAGATAAGATTATTCTATGCATTTTGAGCACCAGAGGCAATAAACAGATGACGGTCTACGGCACAATGGAAAAAAGTTTGCACATCAGATGACACAATCTTGTCAACAAAGGGAACTGTCACACTGCAGTCTTAAACACAATTCTAAAATCATCTTGTACAATAACATCATGTGTTTTCTTAGCTGTGGCATGAGAGAGCTTCCTTATAACACAACCATCACTGATGCAGCTTACTGAAAAAGTCCCCTTCGATTCCCATTTGAGTTTCCATCTTATGTGAGTGCTATTTTTACCCAGTAGTACATCCCAACCTCCAAGCTTTCTAGTTCCTGTGCTTGGCCCATTTAGGAGATAGTTTTCCAATGGGAAAAGTGTGTGTGCAAACTTACAAATTAGAATTATTCTTGCCTGCTTTTATTTATTTTATTTATTTATTTATTTATTTCATAAAATTTATATCCTACTTGACTGTAAAAAACAAACAAACCCCAAAACAGTTTTTGAAGAATGCAAGCATTCAGTGAACAGATGGAAACTCACAATCAGCAAAACAACACAAACTGCTGAGACTGTAGCAACTCTTTCTTAGCAGTGATCTGCGTGCCATGTGGGAGGCTGCAGGGGAGCTGGGTACAGAGCTCATTGCACTTGAGACTATGAGACAAGAGCCCCCAGGAGATCTCCCAGGCCCCGAAAGCCTATAGAGCCAGAGCCTGGGCCCTTACAGGTACCCAAAGAAGCAGGTGTGTTTCACAACAGGATGGGAAGCAATGGAACAGAGATGGGGGACCTTCTTCAGATAGCATGTGGTTGGCCCTTTTAAGCGCCTGAAGTTCTCTGCAAGTGGTGGAGCCTGGAGGACATAGTCAAGAGACAGAGACTGAAAAGGCCTCAGTCTGCTCCCAACTTTTGTCAGAGAAAATTGGTCCTCGCTCTCTCTCTCTCTTTATTGATATACCAAAAAAGGAAAAAACAAGACAAAAATACAAACAAAACAGTGATAAAGACCATATTAATTACAAATCAATAAAGCAAAAAGTGGTACTTAGACTATAGACCCGACCTCCCGTCCATTCCTTATTTCAGTTATCTATTATTTGTTGCCAATACACATTTTTATCTTAAATTAACTAATTTTTTATTTATCTTAAGTTTCATATCTTTCTTAAAATCTACTACTAAACTTATTCAAATGCTGCAACAGAGTTTAAACTACTGTAATAGTTTTTCAAATAAACTTTGAAGACTTCCCATTTTGAGATAAATTCCTGTTTTGGTTTGTTCTTTATTTTTTCGGATAAACTATCTAACTCCACATAATCTGTTAGCTTTTGGATCCATTCATGGATAGAGGGGATTTCATCACTCTTCCACTTTGTAGCGATAAGAACTCTTGCTGCTACTGTGGCGTATAAAAATATACTCTTCATTTTAAAAAATATATATATATTACTAATTTTTATTAAGTACAAATTAGAAAACATACATATTTACAACAAAAGAAAATACAAAAGAAAAAGAAAATACATATAACCAAGGGGAAAAAAATTAGAGAATACTTTGTCTCTTCATTTTTTGTGGGACATCAAAATCTGTGATCCCCAGGAGATAAGCTTCTGGTTTTCTCTTATAGGAAATCTTTATTATTTTTTGTATTTCTAAGTGGATACTCTCCCAAAATGCCTGGATTTATTTTTTTGCATAGCCACCACATGTGATAGAAAGTGCCTGATTTATTTCCACACCTCCAGCAATTACTTGGGACACTTTTGTACAACTTTAACAGTTTCCAAGGTGTTAGATACCATCGGTGTTGCATTTTTAGGAAGTTTTCTCTTAAGACATAACATTTTGTGAATTTCCAATTATTCTTCCACAAATTTTCCCACTGTGGCATGGCTATTGAATACCCAAAGTCTTATGACCACTTAACCATGGCTACTGTGACCTCCTCCTCCTTGACTTCCGGTCAAGGTCGGAGACTTGGAGGCTTTGGAGAGGGTTTATCTTTTAGAATTTACTGGCTTGGATTCAAATCATGAGATTTCTATTGTGAAACCCTTTTGTTTATCAGTTTTGAATTTTTCATGTACCTGATGGTATTGGAACCAATCTGAAACGTACTCTCTCGATGCCTCAAAATTTTTAAATTTTAATTGGTTATCTTCTTCCTTTAAAAGGGTTTTATATGTTGGCCAGATTTCCTGAGTATTTTTCCTTTTCACCATGGAAGCTTCAATTGGGGAGGTCCACTACGGAACTTTGGGCTCCAACAGTTCTTTATATTTCTCCCAGACTGCAAAAAGTGACTTCCTAATTATGTGGTTTGTGAAGTTTTTATGGATTTTGGCTTTTCTGTATATAAGATAAGCATGCCATCCCCATCGATTGTCAAAGCCCTCCAAATCCAGGAAGTCTGGGTCCCGCAGTTTGCACCAGTCATTCAACCATGTGAGGCAGGTTGCCTCGTAATATAGTTTCAGATCGGGTAGGGAGAAGCCTCCTCTGTCCTTTATATCTATTAAAATCAGATGTTTAATTCTGGGTCTCTTCCCTTCCCATAAGAATTTGGAAATCTCTCTTTGCCATATCTTGAGGCAGCCACTGCTTCTCTTCTCAGTGCTCTGCCTAACCACAAAACAGCTAGAGTCACAAGCAGAAGAGAAACAATACCACCTTTTGCCAGTACCAGGGACTCCAGTGTATGGAATGGCAAAGGCTTGGCGAAAACTTTCCAGAAACAGAGTTAGCACAATGGCAATTGCTCCAAGCACACTAAAACTTGGTTACATTTCCATCTGCACTTATCCACCTTTAAACAAATGTTAACCACAAAAATACATAAGCTAGAATAAATAACACACACACAGCTTTGCAAATAAGTGAATATTTTACTCAGAGAGTTTCAGAAATTACAGCAACCCTTCAGCCACTGACGATAAAAGAAAAAGGAGAAAATGGTTCTAAGCAACTTAAAAAGAAAACAATTTCATTTCCTTACAAAAGAACTATGCGATCTTGCATTAGCAAAGATGTAGGTTGTAAAAATCTTCTTTTAGAGAGATTGTCTATTCACTTGGTTTTAATACATGAGCTGGGAGCCATGCTGCAGTTCCAGCTTATTCCAGGAAGCAGCAGAGAGAGAAAAGAGGGGGAAGCAAAGGTTGCTGGGAGCCTGCTATGCCACATCCACTGGCAATTTGAGCTCTGTGCTCAAGCTAACCCTTTCATGCACACAAGTGAGTCAGGAATTGTGTATTACAACAGCCATGTGTTCACATGGTCTGGCAGCACGTAGGGATAGCTTTGTAACCTCCTTAGCAGCACGGTGCCCAGACTAAAGGCAAGTAGCAGACCTGGTCACTTCATAGCAGGAATTGGTATTGGATTGATTGGCAGTCTGGTGTCATACGATTTCCAGGATGAGGAAGATTCTGAGCTGCAGTGAGAGTGTCCTGACTTGAACTGCTTGGTTCTCTCTTCTGACTAGTGATCCTGGTGGCACATGAAGCAAGGACATGATGCCTGGTCCACAATCCATACACCCTCATGGCACCCTGATAACCGGTAACAGAATGAGCTCATAGTTGCTTTGAGAATGGCATTGAGATTAGATGTGGGTGGGGCTGTGGGCTAAACCACTGAGCCTCTTGGGCTTGCTGAATAGAAGGCTGGCTGTTCGAATCCGCACAATGGAGTGAGCTCCTGTTGCTCTGTCCCAGCTCCTGCCTACTTAGCAGTTTGAAAGCACACCAGTGCAAGTAGATGAATAGGTACCGCTGTGGTGGGAAGGTAAACGGTGTTTCCGTGCACTCTGGTTTCCGTCATTGTTCTATTGCACCAGAAGCAGTTTAGTCATGCTGGCCACATGACCCGGGAAGCTGTCTGTGGACAAACGCTGGCTCCCTTGGCCTGAAAGCGAGATGAGCGCCGCAACCCCATAGTCGCCTTTGACTGGGCTTTACCGTCCAGGGGTCCTTTACTTTTTTTACCTTTTTAGGCAGATGATCTAACTATCTCTGCTATTTCTTTGTTTTTCACACCTTTATCACTTAACAACCTTGCATTTTATACATATCATTTCACCAGAATTTCATGACCTGCCCTTCTCAGGAAATGTTACATCGGCTTATCAGTGCTAATTACAGTAATTCTTTGAGTATGAAATCCTGTGTCACAATCAAGCCAGATATTATATATTTATTGCTCACCTTTCACCCCCGGGACCCGGGGCAGGTATACAACATCTTAACTGTTCTTAATATGGTATTTTAAACAACTTCCAATCAGAAAAATAAGATGGGCCCTAAAAATATAACCTCAAGTGTAAAATAGCCAGAGTAAAGAGGTGCATCAGCAGCAGCATTATCAGAAGCTCTTTAATGAAGGTGCCAGGTATACCTCTGTAGGGAGGGAAGTCCACAGCATAGGGGCAGTTTCAAGCACCTCAAGCTTCTAACACAGAGGAACTATTAAGAAGGTCCAGGATGCAAACAGAAGCCACAATTGGCTTCTGTGGTTCCGGGATGTCCCGCATAAAACAGGACAGTCGTGGGGTATGTATTAACCCAGATGTAGATTTGTACGTTCATATGCAGGTCATTCCACCATATTCCCCCTGGGGTACCCATGACTCTGACTGCTAAGCTACCATTTTGCATCTGGTTTTGAGTGGTAGGTTGTGAGATTCTGGAAGGAAACTGAGTTGATCCTGCAAGCCTGATGCACTTTTCAGTTCTGAAACTCCTGAAAGTCAACACTTGAACATCTCAAGGCTACGAAAGCACTTCTCATTTAACAGGCTCACATTTGGAATCCTGTGTTAAAACGGGGGAATGGGGAGGCATTTAACAAACTAAATTTTATTTCCTTTGTTTTCATTTGCTGTACAATGTTGTCTGCTTTGATAAAGGGTAGGTAAAATGATAAAATAAATTGTTTAAAATGTGACCCGTTCTGAGAGGTAATGTAAAGAGTGTGTGTGTGTGTGTGAAATTCTTGGGATTTCCAGCGTTCTTAGAATCGACATGAAAAAAGCTAGTGAATGTCTTAGTTGTTCTGTTTCGTTTTTTCTAATGCTGGCTAAAGAACTCAGCAATAATAGTGATAGATGTGGTCACATTTCTTTTCAAAGATGCAGCTTGCAAGGTAATGAGTGACTCTTACTTCCTGCGGATAAACATCCCCCCACCCTGAGAAACACAGTTCAAAGTCCCTCCCTTCTTAGTGGCTGCAAAAGTGTCATGTAACTGTGAGGTCTTTTGCTGAAAACCATCTTCCTTTCTGCTCACTCATCATATGGAAATTAGCCAATGACACATCCCTCAAGTAGATTCATACAATGAATTCCAAGTAGGGCTGGGCAACTGCATCAATTTCAGTTTCTTACATTTCCACTCTTAAATTCAGTTCTCCATATTTCCACATCACTTTGCAGTTATTTTTTAAATTCCCAGGAGAAAATGTCAACAAATTTATCCTAGTATACAGCCTTTTTGCAAACACTTTCTGCTAACATAATGCATTTCTAAATGCTGTTCAAAACAATAAATGCACTTTTTTTGCATACTTTACCCTAGTACAGTGGTACCTCGGGTTACATATGCTTCAGGTTACATACGCTTCCCATTACAGACTCCGCTAACCCAGAAATAGTACCTCGGGTTAAGAACTTTGCTTCAGGATGATAACAGAAATCGTGCTCCAGCAGCGCGGCCCCATTAGCTAAAGTGGTGCTTCAGGTTAAGAACAGTTTCAGGTTAAGAACAGACCTCCAGAATGAATTAAGTTCTTAACCCGAGGTACCACTGTATCTGTATTATTGTGTACAGTGCTTGGCTGCAGAACTGCGTTTCAAAATTCAAAGCACAATTTTTTGAAAGATGGTTGCATTTTAGTTCCTTGTATTATTTCAGGAAAGGTGAAATTTGTGTGAAATTTAAACATGAACTGAATTGAATTTTCCCAGATCCCTAACTCCAGTAAAAGACTTCCAAAAGGGATCAGATAAATCACAGGCATCTCTAACAGTTTGAGCAGTGATATAATTGTGGTAGTTTTCTAGTTTGCAAATGAAGCTCTATATGAGCAGGGAGCAGCTGCCCAGGTTCCACATACAGACTATTTTGTTTTATTGAAGAGGGAGGTCACTCTTTGTAGGGAAGAGAAGGCACATCACAGGCCCACCGGAACCACTGGATTGGGACAATAATGTGGAAAGAAACTGCAGCGAAATCGGTAAGACAAGCTTCAGCATCAGTTTGGCACAATTTAGCATCATTAAATCAATATGCCTTTATACATGTACGTACAAGAGTTTTTCCCACCCATGCACTGAAGTTTTCCTTCTCACAACAGAAGACCTGCACACATGGAATTCTGACTCATGGTCACTCACCCTAGTCCTGCAATCTTCTGATTGGCTCAGTTCATATACGTCAATCCACAGAATATTCTGCCACTCAAGGCGAAACTTGCTAAAGCTCCAGGTAACTTTGAAAGCTGCCTTGCCAGTGTCAGCTGGGGAAGGAGTTGGTTGGGAGTCTGTACATGTGCTTTCTCACCTGGGAGCTGTTAAGCTCCTGGAGACTGCTTGTTCTCCTTCTCTCCTGTGCCTTGCTAGAGGAGCAAGCCAACAGCTAGGGAGCTCTTGTCCTGTGTCTCTTTGCCGGGGGCCTCTGCCTTTGAGGGAGAAAGGCTGAGAGCCCAGTGCATGTCTCCAAAGGGACTGTGGAAAGCAATGACCTTAAGTATGCCACATGGAGAAAATGTCAGGAGTTCAGCCTACACTCGAGTAGGACCCTGGCAGAGACACATGCCCAACTGGCATGTTCTCTCCCTCCTGGTCAATCGTTCGGGAGCTTCATAAGCTTTCTTCAGCCCGAACATCACAGCGACCAATGCCAACCAACACCGACACACTTAGGGATCTGCAGAGTTTGCGCATCATGCGCGTGACAGACCTCAGCAACTCAGCAGGTTGGCTAATCTACTTTATTTACATATACAGTGGTACCTTGGGTTACATACGCTTCAGGTTACAGACGCTTCAAGTTACAGACTCCGCTAACCCAGAAATAGTACCTCGGATTAGGAACTTTGTTTCAGGATGAGAACAGAAATCGTGCTCCGGCAGCGCGGTGGCAGCAGGAGGCCCCATTAGCTAAAGTGGTGCTCAGGTTAAGAACAGTTTCAGGTTAAGAACAGACCTCTGGAACGAATTAAGTACTTAACCTGAGGTACCACTGTAAACACACATGGAGCACTGCAACATGGCTCCCTCTCTCTCTAGCATCAGACAGTAAAGAGAAAAAGAACAAAGGACAATAGTCCCACATCACGGAACACAGTAACACAAATATCCTGTCTCCGTCACTTCCCACTCTGCGGAGTCAAAACATATACCGTCATGTGATAGACAACAATCCTATGACTGCAATCATGGAGCAGGAATTCTAACAGAAAAGACATCACAGACAACCTGCCACACCTGCCTGAAAACAACATAGAAGTGAATAAATGAATATGACTATGTTGGCCCCATTAATTTCAATGGGTCCACCATGAGTAAAACCTAGTTCAATACCACCCTACCACTTCCATCAACCCAGCCGTCATGGCCAGTGGTCAGAGGTGATGGGAATTGGTGTCCAACAATATCTGGAGAGCAATGTATTGACTAGCTCTACCTTAAAAAGAAATTGCAGAGAGGAGCTACTTCCTTTCTATCGCAGCGATAGATAGGTGTACGTCTAGGGCAAATTACTATGGAATTGGTCCAGCTGGGCACAGGTGGTGCAAGGAGTTGCCCTTTTTCCCCAACCCGAACCTAAGTGCATAATTGCTCATACAGATACCAGATAGGGGCATTGCACAGAATGAGAAGTTCATTAAAACTTCCTATATGCAGAGGTGTACCTAGGCTACCTTGCGTCATTGGCAAGAAGATGTATTGTCACGCTCCCAAAAGCATGAGCCAGGAACTCAAAGTTTGCTTTTTGTTTGCCTTTTGTGCTCCACCAGTGACTTCCTCCATGAGCCTCCCATTCTCAGAAATGCCCCCATGTTCTGATTATATATAGCCATGCATTGGCAGGGAAATGGGGAAATAAGATTTTATGGAGCTCTCACAAGCTTCTCCATGTTGCAAGTATCCTTGATAAGACGGAGCCCTAAATATTTAGGATCAAGGTGCTAGCTGCATATTTTGAATTTTTAAATTAAGGAAGTACTGTATTGCCTATGAAGGCTGAAGTTGAGCAATAAAAACAATTACTTTGATTATTTATTGTCCCTGTCTGCAGTGATTCTGGTTTAAATGACTGCTAAAATGTATGTGCAGCATATATATTTATTACTCAGCTGCTATATCAAATCAAATTTTATTAAATGGTCACAGACCAGATTAACTCGTACAGCTAGTCAGCGAAATATAACACCGGAAAAAACAAAGGACAATTTCAATACAGATTAGGCCATAACAACAATTTAAAATTAGACAGCATGAATAAAATTAAGTATTTGCCTTCGCCTGCATGTTGACATTGGAAAGCTCTTGTTTTCTGCGCCTGATAGTGGCTACACAGAATTTGGCAACATTGATCGTGATTTCAGGAACCTTATCTTCTACCAAGGCTCTCATACATTGGAGTTCTGGTTCATTTTTAAGCTTTTGTAGAACTGGGGCAATAAAGGTCAGGCGTAGATCCTCGTAATAACTACAGTGCAGCAATACATGCAAACTTGTTTCCACTTCCGATGAGCCACATGGACAAACACGTGACTCATATGGTTTGCCCTCATATCTGCCTAGCAGCAGGGCAGAGGGCAGAACGTTAAATCTGGCCAGGGTAAAGGAGTGTCTGTACTTAGGTATTTGTAAATCAGCCAGATAGTTTGCGGGTGAGAACCCTCTCCCAAAGTCTCTAATTGTGGCGTGTTTATCCATTTTGCCCATATGACATTGCAGCTCTATGTCCCTAATGCGCTGGAGCACTTGACTTCTGGCTCTCTCATATCCTGCCGCTATCAAGATCTGCGGGGAGAATCCCAAGCTTCTGATCTTTTCAAACAGGGAAGCTTTCCAGGTAGAATGAAAGGTGTCTAAGAGTGTTAAGGGAGCCAAACCGGCCGGGGAAAAAAAAAGTTTTAACCAGTAGTGTATCTTTAGAATCCACAAACGCGTGTTAACGGGTAGTTGTCCAACTTCTAAGCGGACAGCTATATTAGATACACAGGGAGGGATCCCCAATAAACACCGATAGAATTTTGCTTGAAATGCCTCCATAGGCGCAAAATTTTTAAAACTGCAAACCTGGGATCCATAAGTGAGTTGTGGGAGTATTTTTGCAGCAAAAACCTGGGAGGCCGCCGGAACGTATTTACCCCCTTTCCCGTGAAAAAATCTTGTAAGGGCTTTATTGGCCCTTCCTGCATTGGCAATGGCGTTTTTCATCTGTTGGTGCCACGAGACCCTTTCCTGAAAAGTTATTCCCAGGTATTTGAAAGTTGCTACCTGGTCAATAGGTTGACCATTAATTCTCCATTTGTGTTTCCTTCTTTTTTTTGAAAACACCATAATTTTAGATTTGCTGTAATTTATTGATAGTTGTTCCGCTTGACAATAATCAGCAAGTGATCTCAAAAGCTTCCTCAAGCCAACGCAGGAAAAGGAGAGTAGGACTGCGTCGTCCGCATACAGAAGCACCGGGAGGGGCATACCTGCCAGTTTGGGAGGGTGGGCATTTTCTTTCGCCATATTTACTGCTAGAGAGTTGATATAAAAATTAAATAGCGTTGGCGCGAGGACACATCCTTGTTTAACCCCATAGTGCATTTGAATTTCTTTAGTTAGATGGCCTGACCGATCGCATCTTACCCTCACCCTGGTGTTTTCGTATAGCAGCTGCTATATCCTTTTGAACAATATGCTCACTGTATCATTCCTAGAAGATTTAGGTTTATCTTGAGTGGGCTTGATCTAGAAAGGCAGCTTATAAGTATTTAAATGAATAAATAAATTAGGGTTTTTTTATTTAAAAAATCAGTTATTCAGTGGCCATGGATTGCTTTGCTGTGCATCAGTAAGCAAATGAGCAGCTATGGTGTCATCTTCATTCAAAGCTTTTATCCAATATGCCCACCCGTTGGCTAATCTGACTTCTCCATTCAGTGGAAGAGATGGGCCTATATAAATCGCTGCCTCTTTCACACAGGGCATCCCAGACGCCTAGGTATTCTGCAGATCTCCTTCTCTGTGGGTGGAGAGAGAGGTCCACCTTTGGACAGGGAGTCCACTCTGGATGCCTCCCCAGAGCAGCAATGGAAAGGTCTGCTTCTGTTGCACCTCCAACTATGATGTTCTGAGAGCATAGAGGGCAAAAGGCATATTTGTTAGGGAAAGTTTTGAAAGTTCTCGTGTTACCTTGACACATCCCTGGAATGGGGAGAGGGGAAAGTGTGCCATTCCTTTCCCTGCAGCCAACTCCTCCCGCCTTTCATCCTGGCTGATGTGAGATTTGGCAGGGTGCTTCTGCCACCACTGATCCTCACTACCCTAGCTTCCTCAGATTGCTCTGTTCATTGGATAGAAGTTGTAAGCAGGGGGCACTCCCAATGTACATTGGACCAGGTACACCAACCAAAATATTCCCATCACTGGTCCTGCTGCCAGCCTCCCACACTGCTTCTGCCTTCTGAACTATGTCCCTCTGCAAACACTGTTCCTAATCTATACTGTCCTCCTGCTCCTGGGGAGATTCAGGGTCAGAAGGAGGGGGCAGCTCCCACCATTCCTCCTCAGTGTAGTCCTCCTCAACACGGTTCCTGACAATAAATAAATGTATTGTTTGTGTACAGTGTACTGCATATGAAACTTAACAAGAATGCACCACTGGACAAGTTACTGTAGTTATATGTTGTTCTTGAAAACCAATAGAATTTGTTGGAGGGGTGGGGGGAGAATGGAAGATGGCAGGATCCCCAGGGCATAGCTGTCAACGTTTCCCTTTTTTTAAGGGAAATTCCCTTATTCCGAATAGGATTCCTTGCAAGAAAAGGGAAAACTTGACAGCTATGCCCCAGGGATGTGCTGCACAGAGAGTTGGCTTCAGGCCCATTGGCTGACTAACTCTGCGTTGCAAACATGACATGAAGGCTGGCAATATCAGCCCTGCCATCAACTCTATTCACGGTCAGTCTTGGACAGAAAGACTTGAATTAAAATTTAAGCATGTGGATAGATGTCCTTATTTTCAGTACTTCCCTTGATTCCTTATGAGCACAAGGGCTCCCTCTGGTGCAGACACCCACCCCACTTGCAAAGACGTCCTTCTCACTGCCCTGATGGGGCAGCTCTGCGCACACAAGGAGATGGCTGTGGAAAATTGCCTCTTCCACTGAAGTGAACATGGAAGCCCATTTCCCAATGGGGATCCTCTGCTCATGAAGTAATAATAAAATTAATTTCTTTCTATAGTCTCTTTGTGATCTTCAGTTGCCAAAACAACAACAACAACAACACTTGATACTTTGGAAACAGAATAATATTTTATTTCATTAAATAATTTATATGCACTCCATGGAAGATGCTAAGTAAACTCTGGACAGGTTCTAACTGACCCTGTTAACAAATATCAGAAGATAAATAGGAATTCGGTTCTATTAATTTATTACATAACATGAATTATAAATACTTCAAATCAGATGCTGATTTGGGTTTTTTTACAAAATTGGCATTTATAAATAATTATTTTAAACTATTAAATATAAATAAATAGTTTTTTATATATATATTAAAAGGAGCTCTCAGTAGAAAAACAAGGCTAGCCTCTGGGATTTGGTTTGTATCGCATCGGGACGCTGGGGTTCTGCCTTCGACTTCTCCTCTTTCTTTTAACTTCCTCTTTGTTCACCTCCAACATGACGTCGTAAAATTCAGTGATTGCCTTGCGCTGGATTTTCACATTATCCATCTGATTAAAATGACAAAAATGCATTAGCTTAACAGTTCGCAGGGAATTATGCTCCGTATATATTTACTGGAGAAATGGCACTTTTAAAAAATAATGTAATAACATTCCAGAAAGCCTATGAATGGCAGAAAGACAAACTCAAATGCCAACAATGCAAATATGGAGCTCCCTTGTTTGTAAGCCCCTTCTCAGTCATTTCAGTCAAATAATAATAACACAGTCTAAGAAAGCAAAATAATCATGCATCGTTCGTAGGGTCCCATCACCCTCACGGAAATGAAGGGGACAAATGCAAATACAGTGGTACCTCGGGTTAAGTACTTAATTCGTTCCAGAGGTCCATTCTTAACCTGAAACTGTTCTTAGCCTGAAGCACCACTTTAGCCAATGGGGCCTCCTGCTGCCGCCGGAGCACGATTTCTGTTCTCATCCTGAAGCAAAGTTCTTAACCTGAAGCACTATTTCTGGGTTAGCGGAGTGTGTAACCTGAAGAGTATGTAACCTGAAGCGTATGTAACCCGAGGTACCACTGTACACAATAGAGTAATACATGTGAATTATTGAATAGGGGTCAATGATCTACCCTTTATTATTTGTCTGGGTTTTACTCCTCCCTTCCTCTATAACAGGGGTGGCCAATGTGGTGCTCTACACATCCCATCAGCCCCAGTGAGCAATGGAGCAGGGATAATGGGAGTTGTAGTCCAGCAGCATCTGGAAGGCATCACATTGGCTATCCCAAGGTGGCATACAGGGCCCCTCCCCCGCCGTCTTTCCCAAGACTGTATGAGGCAGTAGCTGGCCCAAAGTCCAGTAATTATTATGGCTGAGCAGAAATGTCACCCTAGATCTAAGCAGTCTAATTCCAACATTCCACTCATTAAAAGACATTGACTGGTCACCAGCCCACATCTTGCTTGACATTATCCCTGGAGCATTTAACAATGAAGACAACAACACTGCCTGTTTGTGAAACCGGCTAGAAAACACTGACTGGCTAGAAAACAGGATTTAACTTCCTGTGAACCCATGACTGGTACCAAATAAAAATCTGGACTTGTTTGCCTACTTATGCAAGGGATATACTGTATTTTTCTGTCTATAAGACGCCCCCATGTATAAGATGCCCCCTATTTGGGGGGAGTCGCCAATCTACCCTCAGCACTATCCATGTATAAGACGCCCCCTAATTTTTGACATTGTTTTTTAGGGGGAAAACACCTAGTCTGCGTATAAACACAGAAAAGTATGGTGATTCCACATTTCATGCTTCTTTCATGTAGCATCTACTTCCTTTCCCCACCACCAATCAGACTTACTAGGGTTGCCACGTGTCCTCTTTTTCCAGGACACGTCCTCTTTTTTAGGGCTAAAATTTCTGTCCGGGTGGATTTTCTAAATTTGTCAAAATCTCCCTGGCTATACTTTCTGGGTGAGACATAGACATAACTGGTGGCTGAGGACTTGCTTTCCTCTTCTCTTCTCCTGCTCCCCTCAGCAATATATCACAGCTTCTATAGCCTACATATAGGAGGAGTATTTAAAATGAGAGTCGTCACAGCATCCTCTTTTCTGCTCTTCAAAATATGGCAACCTTACTTGAGCAGTACTAAGAATTACAGGCCTGGGCTTGATCAGCATGTGGAGTGAAATCTGCCTGGCTACAGCTTTGTTTGCCTAATTGAGCTATTTTAGAGGAAGGTCAGGTTAACTTTTTAAATAAATACATTATGTGCAAACATCAGCACTGCTACGTTCACCCACAGATTCTGACTTTGACCTGTGTGGCAACCCTGCTGTGGTCAGACTTGACCTTAGATGAATATCCTCATGTTCCCTATTGTTTCAAATTATCTGGTAACATATAATTGTGTGATGAGCTGCATTGCATTCCTAATAGATGGTAAGAAACGCCTGTGATTTTCAATGTGACGTTATTGGTGGCAGAGGAGATTTTCCGAATGCAATGCATCAGCAAGACTGTCGGCCCAAACCATTGACCTGTTGAAGCTTCTGCCAAAAGATTCCTTTAGTCCAGCATCCTGGTTTCCACAGGGGCCAACCATTGGCTTCAGTAAAGTCCACAAGTAGGACATGAAGACAGTGGGGCTCCTCTGCTTTCTAAACTTAAAAACCCAGTTTTTAAATACACTTTCCCCATAGGAAAAGTCCTCCAATCCCTTGAATGTTTTAATTGCCCTTTTCTGCACATTTCCCATTCACAGAATAACCTTCTTAGAAGTGGTGGCCAGAACTCTATACATTGGGTGGATCTATACTCATGGTTTTTAACATGAAGGAAGGGTTTTGATAACCATATGGGCACATGACATCCTACTTTGAACGTTTATGGTGCGTTATTAAAATGTGACACCAGAGGGCGTTGCAGAGTATCCACCAAGACCACCCGCCATGTATGATCTAGTTGAGATGCCTCATTGCTGGGGCTGGACCAAGTGACCTTCAGAGTAACTTCCAATTCTACATTCTATGATTCTATGACCAACATCTCTTTCCTTTTTAGTCACTGCCACTTCACAGCACACCCGTCCTCCTTTGGGAGGAAGGGCAGGATATAAATTTAATGATATAATTAATTAATTAATTAATTAATCCCAGTGTGTAACCCATCATTCCATCCTTCAATAGCATAGAGTGAGCCACTTATCCCTCAGACAGACAGACGTTATATTCAGTGACATAATCAAAAGGAAGAATGTAATATTACCGGAAGTTTTGCTATCTCAATTAGATCTTTTGCTTTTTTCAAGCTTTCGCTGTAACTCTCTTTATAGACTTGCAGGACTTCTACCAAACTCCTGACATCCTTTGGATTTTGAGTGCTGTTTAGATTAGTCAACAGGTCCCAGTATTTGGAAATCATCTGAGCGAGCAAGATCTTTCTTTCATGGGCCTGCCAGAAAACCAGCCCCAGAGAGAGAGAGAGAGAGAGAGAGAGAAAATGGATTAGTAACATTTCCCAATAACAGAAATACGGAAAATTATTACATAACATTTCTCTCCTATTCTTCCTTCCAAAATTGCCCAGGGCACCAAACAAGGCAGTAAGATGATACAATTAAAAATCAAACAAATAAAAGCATTTGAAAACGTTAAGGGCATCTAAAAACTTATTATTAAGAGTCCCTAAAAACACTGACAATCAATCACATATCCTCAGACATACTAAGGTCAAGGTTTCCAGGAACTGTATCTTTCAGGCATAAATGCCTGGAATGTTCTTAAATTCCTTCTGAATGTTAATAATGAAGGCCCTCAGAACCTTCAACCAACCAGATTTTCTTATGGCCATTGTTGGCATTGGTGTTGTTATAGCTTGAGTCAGCCATTTGGCAAAGCCAAACCAGTGGTGAGCTCCCTTTTGAAACAAGAATGGCTTCTTGAGGGTTTCTCCTGATAGCACCAGAAGCACACCAGTAAAAGTGATAGATTTCCACCTTTCACTTTTAGTTTACTTATCTCATTATGAAAGAGAATGTAAACAGTATGTCTGATCTACAAAGCTCTCTGGTGATATTGGCTAGCCTTCCTCAATCTGGGGGCTTCTGGGAGTTGTAGTTCAAGACATCTGGAGGGCACTGGGTTAGAGAATGATGATATAGTCCATGTGAGGGTGGGGTGGAGAGTTAATAGTCCGAGGCCAACTGCTAGGCAGCAACTGACATTTCACGTCAGATGATTGGTGTTGTACGAAACCTGTCCAAATATTTAAACAAACTGAGACAATTACCTCTGACCATAGAGCGTTCTTCAGGTGAGTCCTGAAAATAGCGCCACCCTCGGCAACATCAGGCTGACTGGTGTTCTGCAATACAAAACGCAAATGTCTCAACCAAATATGTAGCATTATATACCTATCAACTTTGGGAATCCTGGCCCCCTCAAATATTTTATTGGGGGGGGTGACGACCCCTCGGCCCCTAGGAGTTGACTGCTATGGTATCTACAGAAGCAGTGTATTAGACAGGCCCCTTCCCTGTTGAACATTCAGGCGCCTACTGAAGGCTTATTTTATTTCAGCAGGCATTTCAACAAAATTCTGATTTCATCATTTTAATATTATTATTATTATTATTATTATTATTATTATTATTATTATTATTATTATTAAACTACTTGTACACTGCTTTGAGATTCTTGTAATTAGGACTGTTGTAATTAAGTGGCATTTAAATTGTCCCCCTGCCCCAAGTTTGAATCATCTGATTCACTTCAAAGATAACTTTAAAGCAAATTTCCTCAGCAGGGCTGGACTTATAGGTTTCAGTTTAGAAAGACTGCTTTCACTTCCACGTACACCCCAGATCTTTACCCAGGAGCAGTCTCCCCTCTCCTGATGCCTTCTAAATGTTTTGGACAACAGTTCCCATAATTTTGCTCATTGCCCATGCTTAATAATAATAATACCCCTCCCATCTGACTGGGTTGCCCCAGCCACTCTGGGTGGCTTCCAACATTGTAGTCTGAAACATCTGGAGAAGGTTAGGTTAGTGAATACTGCCCTAGAGGAACAAACACATTCTGCCGGACTAAATGTGCATGAGTTATTTTCACTTGAATATATTCTACATTTAGCAAGTAAATTCACCAAACTGACAATCTTCCTTCTTTTCTTAAGTACCGTGTGTCTCAGCCATGATGGACACCTATTATAACATTATAAAACTTGAATAACAGAACTGACAAGCTTGTATCGACCACTGTGGAGAGATGCACGACCAAACAGAGGGTAAAGGTATGGCAGGCAATACATTTACAACGGGCTCCAAGTCAGGAGAGAGCAAGTACGAAGAAGGAGCGATAGCCAAAGAGGCAGGAGCTAGACTATGGTGAGGCTTGTCACTGCAACATAGAAGGAAGGAAAAGGCAGCACCTCTGAGGTTTGCTATCCCAAGAGTGAGTCAAGAAGAGGAGGAAAGGAGAGGCGACCGATGTAACTGAAGAAAGAGGGATTAATGCGGAAGCAAAACTGCTTAGATAAGCAGATCTCAGGAGGGATTTGAGGATGGGAAAGGCTCTAAACTCATCTGAATGGAGAGATCACCAGTCGACATCTCCCCAAAGGCACAAGAATCCCTCGGGTTTTGAAGGCCCTTGGGATCCATAATGGGGGGGAGACCCTCACACTGATATATATGCACCCTGGCCTGAGACTTTATGGGGAGGGACACATTAATTTATAATAATAAGCAATAAAAGCAGCAGCAGCAATAATAATATTTAGAAAAATACATTCCCATGAGGAATTCAGTTTTGTACTATTCAACGTCACAGTGAAAAGCACTCGACAGATATGAAGCTGTTGTGATTATCTTGGGCTAGTCATACGAGAGGTGACTGGTTCTTTGAGGGCTGAAGGAATGAAATATGTTTTGGGTGGCAAGTGACCGGTTGTGCTCACCCACTCCATCTAGTCGATTCCTATTCCTGAACGATTCATTATAAAGAAAACCACACATAGATTTGTACCAGCTATACACGTCAGGCTGATGACTAATACTAAATTGCGTGGTCTTATAAAACACTGAGGATATTTCAAATTCTCTTGTGAAGGCAATGGAAGAAACTTCCCTGCAACTTTACAAGAATCACCGAAATCAGTAAAATACAAAAAGATTACAAAATGAATGACCCATAGTGTCGTAAAACCAGGTCTTAGCTCTCTGCCCAAGAATACTGGCATCCTCAAATAAGCCAGAGTATAGGCAAATGAAGAAAAGACAATAGGATTATCAGAAGTTATACTTACAAATTCTCTCTGCAGCTTGCTTATATGTTCTTTCATGCTTTCAAAAAGTGGCCCAGAGGGGACATGTCCATCAGAAAAACTAATAGCCAGAAAGAGGAACAGGCAAATCTTCCAAACCATGGTTCTTGACTCAAAATGGAAATGCTGCTTTGTTGTATGTTTGGATGTCAGCCCCACTGGAGTCGTCTAACTTGGTTGTCAACGGCACTTTCCAGTTTGATCTTAGCCACTCTGGGTGGTGATATTTATACCTGGCCGCTGAACATTTTTATGCATTTTTCACACATTTCAGGAGATGGTGTTAGATAGGAGGCGTGTCTGGTGTTTATTAATAGGCTTGGTTTGTGGGATTGTAGTGTTTAAAGTTTCCTTTAAATGACTAGGTTCCCCATGATGAATGATTAGCTACGTGTCCAACCTATGGTTCTTCAAGGATCCCTCGAAAGCATGCCCACACCACCAAGAGGACACAGGAGAATTTCCACATCAGCCCCCACCCCATTTTAAAGGAAACCCTATGCACACTACCCTGAAACTGCTTTAAAACTTTGTGGTGAGGGGACGAGCAAGACAGGAAATTCAGATTCAAAGTGTAATATTGCAAAGCGTATGTGTTAGTGACTCAGATGTGCATTTTTTTTGCAAACCATCAGAAAGCAAAGAAACAATTGCATGTGGTTAATGGGTCATTTTGACAGGCATGTAGCTTGTCTTCTTCTTCTTCTTCTTTTTTTTTTAGTATTGATTAATGCTGCACTCATCATTATTAAAAGACAAGACCAAAAAGATAATTATTATCAAAAGAAAATACCAAAGCGAAACTCCTTTCTTATCTGCCTTATGGATGATAAAAAATATTTATCATAGGGTTCTTTCCAAAATCCATTATATCAATATTCCATCTTCACAAGGATTTCTGCTTGTGCAATGAAAAATTCTCCCCCTCTTATCTCCCCACACTCCCCCTAATTCTGGTCTAGGGGTCCTCCAAGCCCCTGGAGCTTATCTGGGGAGAATGCATGGGGGAGGGGGGAAAGTCCCATTTTATGAGCAAACTTATTTCGTTGAAATCACATTATACATTAAGGACATCTGGGAAAATCTATTATCCACATAGACCCATGAGAGCAGGACAGAATCCCACACAATGGACTTTGAGTTAGCACAATATGCCATGTTTCTGCAACTAGAACCAGAACTATTTGGGAAATTTGCTTTGCAAAAATCTGTACATTAGGCAATATTGCATACAAAAATCGTACTATGAGAAATATGCACCAAAATAAATATTCATGAGAAGTGGATATGTAGAAACCTGAACTTAAGATTGGACACATGAGAAACTAAGAGAAACCAAAATTGAGGTATTCACCCAACTGTAGTGTGAGGTAGGGATGGAGAGAATTCTGCATTTTGGAGCAAACCTCTTTTTGCCCCCTTGTGACCAGTGCATGGAACAGATGGTTGATCCGTGGAATGAGCCACACAATCAATAGACCCAACAGCATATTTGGTCCATACTATACTTACAAGATGGTCTGAGGGCTTCATCTTTCTTCTTTTTTAACGTATTTAACATTTTAAGCTGCCCAGAGGAGCTCTGTGGCCGTGCAGTGAAATACGGTATATCTTGGAAAATGTTCCTGGGTACTGCTGCTTGTCGCACTAACTCTGTGCCCACCCTCACTCTTCAAAAGGAAGATGCAGGGGGACATATTGCTTGTTTAGTCAATGCCTTAGTTGTGCTTAGCCATGTGCCTCTCATGTACCTGTTGCATCTTGTAACCTGTGCCTTACCCGTGTACCGATCTGATTTATGGGGGGGGGGGGGGACCCTTTGGCAGAAACCAGAATGGGATTTCGAGTTCTTCATCCTGCAGTGAGGACCAGGACAACTGCGTACCATTTCACCATATTTTTCTCCGTGCCAAGATAGGACTCTCTGCGGTGGGCTGGCCAAAATGGCCTGATGGACATAGTGATGCACTGAGCAGCGGGTAAAGTGGAGACAGTCATTGTGTGGAGTGATTTTAAGCAACCTGTGGGTGAGATCCATAATAAGTACACAAGAGCACACCAGGTTTTGCCAATTAAGCCCACAAGTAATGCCTTTGAACCGCTTCTCACTGCAGTCTCGCTCTGGAGTTCTTTTATACCCGTATGGCCACCTTAAGGTCAGTGACACAGGGTCTTGGATGCTTGGAATACCACCCTGCTCTCTTGTCCACATTGAAGTTTCTGATGTTAAGAAACTTCTGTTGTAGGAGCTAAACTGGATTTTTTCTTAGTATAACTGTATCAGAATAAGCTTGTTTGGGATACCTTCTTCTGTCCATGTTAGGGAAAGCCATTCCTCCCCTGGTTGCACCAAGAGAAGAGAAAACAAGGTAGGGTCCTTTTTAATGAGTGTATTCATTCATAATAGCGAGAGACAAAAGAACACATCTAGACGTGACAATGGCATTGCTCCTCCTCCCTCCTCCCTAGCAACAGCACCTCCCTTTATGGTGGCCGCTTGTGGCCCATTGTCTCTGAGTCCTTTGTTCCTGCACTCTTAACGAACGATGAGTTCTGGGAAAAGGAGGGTGGGTCAGAAATGTTCTCCAGTGACAACATGTCAGCTGGCTGCCCTGCCTCTGTCTCCTCTCCCCTTCTTCTAACACTTCCCAAGTCTTCTGTTCTTCTGTCTCTGAGCTGTGACCTTCCTCAAACCTCTGCTGTAAATCAATGCTGCATTCCTTCTCCTGCAGTGTCAGGAGAAGGGGGTGGATCTCCACCATTCCTCCTCCATCTCGCCCTCTTGGGTCCAATCCCTGACACCTAACTTCCCAACACCATGAACTGCTGCTGGTTACTGGGAGGGGGTGGGGCAAGGCAGCTGGGAGCTCAGCAAGGTGTGGGCACAGTTGAGGAGTCAATCTGACTCTCCCGTTGCTGCCCCCATACTATGCCAAGCTCCTTTCTGCCCTGCAGTGATGCATAGCATTGGAAAGCCACGTGAGCAGTTGCTCCACCAGCCTCTGTGGTGCAGAAGGATAGCAATATGTCTTTACATCCAGCCGCTGAAAATCCTTCAACTAAAATATCCAGAAATTGCCTTCTGGGCACTCACATCATCACACGGATCACAAAGTGGCAATCAATAACCTGGATCATCTGTTCCGAGATGATGAACAAAAATGTGTGTTATTTGCCCTCAAATGATCGGTGTGCCTGAATCGTATTCTGTTTCCATTAATCCACTCCTATATAATTTCCTGGTCCTTTTCTCTAGACTAATAATACCTTATTGAAATCTTCATCTCTGTATTGTAACCTAAGAGCACATAAAATAGATTCCACAACAGATTCCTAAGGAATCTCAGTCAGTGGCACACAGACAATATACGTAGTTGCTGTGTGAGGTTTTTTTAAGAGCATTGAAGATAATATGTTAGAGCTGCCATTGTTCATTGTGTGGACATTTGTTCCCGTCATCCTCCATTGTTCCTGAATTGTTCCTCCATTGTTTTGAAGCAATATCAATTATAGCAGTCCACTGCAAACCTATGTAACTGCCATTATTTCCTCTGAATACTGGAATTTGTCATTGCAAAAGAGATTTCTGCTAGAAAGTCCTTAGCCCTACATAGAGCTGCCATTCCCAGGATTCTTTATAAGTCATCACAGTTAAACAGGCCTGGAAACAGATTTCAGATTCAAATTTCTAGTGTAACCTTGCAGTTCACATGATGCCAAAAGCAATAACGGTTCTGTGACACCACTATGAATTCTGAAGAACTGTCATCTGTATACTATCTCCCCCCCTTAGGTACTCAATTAACTATAATTGCAAAAATGATTCTATGATTTAACATTCCTCAAGCTACCTGGTAGTCTTTTTTACAAAATCAAACCACGCATGTAAATCTGTGCTTTAAAAAGGAAATGTGCTAATTAATTGCAGTACAGGTCCAGTGCTTTCCATTCATTTCATCTGTAAACTTTCATATGCTTTGAGCTTTTGAATGATCAAGCAGTGTATGCATTTTATGAACTAACTAAAATAAAAATGCTCATACCTCTTTTCCATGGGTATTTGGCACTCAAGATGTATATTTTTTAGGGCCCACCTTATTTTTCTAATTTTAAGTTGTTTTAAAACTATTTTTAATACTGTGTTCTAATATTAATGCTGTGTTGTAATAGCTGTAACCCCCCCCCCCGGGATCTTAGGGTGAAGGGCGCATAATAAATTGTAATAATATTAGGTGGGAAAGAAGGAGCATTTACAGGTGTATAAAGTTATACATGATATGTAGCACAGTGTACTAGAACTCATGGGACGCAGGTGGTGCTGTGGTGTAAACCACTAAGCCTCTTGGGCTTGCTGATCGGAAGGTTGGCGGTTCGAATCCCCACGACGGGGTGAGCTCCTGTTGCTCTGTCTCAGCTTCTGCCAACCTACCAGTTCGAAAGCACACCAGTGCAAGTAGATAAATAGGTACTGCTGTGGCAGGAAGGAAGACGACATTTCCGTGCGCTCTGGTTTCTGTCACGGTGTCCCGCTGTGCCAGAAGCGGTTTAGTCATGCTGGCCACATGGCCTGGAAAGCTGTCTGTGGACAAACGCCAGCTCCCTCGACCTGAAAGCGAGATGAGTACTGCAACCCTATAGTCACCTTTGACTAGACTTAACCATCCAGGGGTCCTTTACCTTTTACTCAGGGACATTCAAGGAAGCCATACAGATGGACAAAGAAGTATGTCTCTGAATGCCAGTTGCTGGGGACCACAAGTAAAAGAGCACTGATGCACCCAAGTCCTGCTTTCAGACTTCCCAGAGGTATCTCATTGGCCACTGTGAAACAGGATGTGGGACTAAGTAGGGCCATTGGCCTGATCCTGCAGGCTCTCCTTGTGTTTTTAATGTTGGAAGATTCCGATTAAACAAACCAATGTACCTCTTCACACAGTAAGTACACAGTTAAACTGTTTGCTCCCACAAATCTATCCATTAGGATGTCTTTAAAAGAGGATTCAACAAATTCACTGTTTTATCAATGGCTACTAACCAAATGGGGCATCCCATTTTCCCCCACAAGATCTCGCAGCCATTTGAGGGGTCCGCAATCTCACACATGCACTGTGCTCTTGCCCCGAAAAAGTGTTTTGGGGGGGGGCTGTGATCTTGCATGGCACCCAAAAAATGTGCAATTTTTTGGCACTGCACGAGACCTCGCTAACAAACATGCATTTTTCCAGGGCAAGAGCAAGGTGCGGGTCACGTGACTCTCCCGGGAGCACGTCCCAGAAGACGCAGGTCCCAGTTTTGCATCGGAAAAAGTAGTAAGGCTATGTTCTGCTTCCACGGTTGCTGAGGCGAATGTTGTTGCACTAAAGTCCAGCTTGTGAGCTTCCCAGAGTCATCTGCTTGGCCACTGTGGGAACAGAATGCTGGGTGGATGGGCCTTTGGCCTGATCTAACAAGGTTCTCCATATGTTTTTATGTATATGCAGCAGACAATTGCCAATAATATTGACCTCCACTTGTCCACAATAGCCACCTAAGTTCTACTCAGAGTAGACCTATTGAAAATAATGGGCTCCAAGCCTCAACTGGTGCTCCTCTCACACTTCTTAGAGCATCACTGGCCAACTGGGGAGGAGGCACTGCAGGGCTTCTTCAGCAGCTCACACTAGTGACTGGATTCCTCCAGCAAAGCACCTAGAGGAGCCTGTGGACCAGAGCAGCCAAGGAGTGGTCTCCTAGCCACTTTGAGCCAGAGTGGAAAGGCATGATTTCTGTGCCTGCCTGGGCCTGGGCCCTTGATGGGTTCCAACCTGCCAACACCTAGGTATGCTCCTGCTTTTAGTTTCATTTCAGAGCAAGAGCTGCTGAAGATTTTCTGGTTTGCAGTCAACGTCCAGAGGTGAGCTGGAAACTCTTCAGAAGAAAATTTTCAGTCGCAGGCTTGGTTTCAGCTCATCTGCCACCAGTGGTTGAGCTGAATGATGACAGGATTTCTCACCTACTCATAGGTGGTTAAGTCTCTGTTTGCACAATGAATTCTGCTTCTAAAAAACTGGTTTGCTTAATCAGTATGACAATTTGTATGGTGGAAAGTCCAAGCAAAGACCGTTGAAGGAACAAGTACCTGGCAAGAAACTCCCATTGCAAATGGCAACAAATCTTCTTCGCTGCCTCTTGAGATAATTTCTGCTTACCTTTTAAACAATATTGGGTGAGGAGGCAAGGAAGATAATCGGTCTGTTGTGATTCTATATTGCTGCCTTAAATACAACAAGTGCAACAAGTACTAGTTTCTGTAAAAATACAGAAGGTAGCAATAAATCTCTGGCAAGCCCACTTCCCAGACCTTCTATAACTACTTGGCAAAATGCTAGCTCAGGAAGAGATACAGTGGTGCCTCGCAAGACGAAATTCATTCATTCCGCGAGTTGCTTCGTCTTGCGATTTTTTCATCTTGTGGAGCGTGGATTGCCCGGGTATTAACGGTTTTACGAAAAAGGAAGCAAACCCGCAAGACGTTTTCGTCTTGCGAAGCAAGCCCATAGGGAAATTCGTCTTGCGAAGCACCTCGAAAAATGGAAAACCCTTTCGTCTAGCGAGCTTTTCGTCTTGCGAGGCATTCGTCTTGCGGGGCACCACTGTACAGGTCATTTTCAAAGTCACAGCTTTCTTGGTTTATGCCTTTCTATGGAGGGACAGAGGAGAAGTTAAGCACAGCAATGGTTGTCTCTCCTGTCCTGCTCAGCCCTCTGATGTCTTCACCAGCTGCTCTCTTGCCTTCAAGCCACAGGGACTAGAAACTTTTGTTTTAAATGTTTTAAAGGTGGGGTTCTTGGGGCAGTGAATGGTGCACCCGGTGGATATCATGGTCTTTGCATCTGTGCAATATTCATAGACAGATATAGATAGATAGATAGATAGATAGATAGATAGATAGATAGATAGATAGATAGATACACACACACACTATGTTTTATTCATTATTCACGCAAACTACAGAAGCAATATTTTAAAAAATTAAGTTAGTAAAAGCCTCTAATATGAAATTATTAGATAATGGAATTATAAAAGGGATCCCAAGGGTCATCTAATCCAACCCCTTGAAATACAGGCATCTCAGTACATTGTTCCCCATCCAATTTGAAATCATACCAGCCTCTGCTTAGCTTTGCAAATCTGCTAGTAGTTTTATGGCTGCACTGCTGTCAATACATAATTCCATTACTTTGCTAAAATAAATATTATAAATAAATAATGATCAACGCAATAAATGATAACAATAAGAAATGCTTTGCCTGGTGTCTGGCTTATTCCTCATATAATTTAAACCTTTTCCTGTTTTGTTTTGTGTTTTTTTCATTTTTTCACAAATTCATATAATCAATATGTCTGCAATATTCATAGGCCTGCTACTAGCCTGGTGTTATTTTATTTTAATTAGTTTTCTCCGATTTTTCTTCATATAACACCGGTCCTGAAAACCTACATTGGCTCACGGAACATTTCTGAACACAATTCAAAGTGTTGATGCTGACATTTAACGCCCTAAACGGCCTCGGCCCAGTATACCTGAAGGAGCGTCTCCACCCCCATCGTTCAGCCCGGACACTGAGGTCCAGTGCCAAGGGCCTTCTGGCGGTTTCCTCCCTGTGAGAAGTGAGGTTACAGGGAACCAGGCAGAGGGCCTTCTCAGCAGTGGTGCCCACCCTGTGGAATGCCCTCCCATCAGATGTCCCAAAAAAACCCTCAACTATCTGACTTTTAGAAGACATCTGAAGGCAGCCCTGTATCAGGAAATTTTTAATGTCTGGTGGCGTATTGTGTTTTAATTTGTTGCAAGCTGCCCAGAGTGGCTGGGGTAACCCAGTTAGATGGGCGGGGTATAAATAATAAAATTATTATTATTATTATTTATTTACTTTCATACATTTATATACCACCTGTTCCCCATAACACTCAAGGCAGTATATATCATTCTTTGTCACTCATTGAATGGCTCTGAGTTCTAAAGTTCCCCAAGTATAACTTTACACACCTCTATCATGCCCCCTTCTTATTTTGCCCTTTCTCTAAACTGACAAGCCCCCAAACGTTGTAACCTTTCCTTGGTCACAGGGCAGTTGCTCCCCTCAATCATTCTGGTTACTCTTTTCTGAATGTTTTCTAGCTCTACAATACCCTTTGTGAGGCGAGGCAAACTTCTCCATTGCACTGCCCTTCAGCTGAACTGAATGGGGTGCTAGGACTCACAAGATGCAGAGGCTCCACTGTGAACCCAATAAATAGATCACTACAAACATGGCCAGGATTAGCATGTCAGTGTCAAGCTTGCCAGTGGGTTTCCAAAAGGATAGTCGTGGGGTTGGGTTTGGGGTATGGGGATAAATGGCGAATAATGACTAAGAGCCCAAGTATCAGGGTAAAATAGGCCACAACTTTATTTGTTACAGAAGAATAGATTTGGCATAGGCATGTGCCCATTGGTCAACCAACTGAAGTGACAGTTGATATGCTGTCAGCTGACAGAAGAGGTTGGCTGATGCTGGGGCCCACCATGGCATGAACCACTTCTGGTGGACTCCCTTGGGCTACTGGTAGGGGGTGCTGGGAAAATGTTGCCTTCCAAGATCCCTTAGGGGTCTTTTGAGCACCTTTAATCAGTCTTCTCTCTGGTCTGCTCCCAGGCCCTGCTTCCGGGGCTGAGCACTTCCCTGAGTGCAGGCCTTACCTCAAAATCCCACACCAGAGCACACAAAAATGCCTCTCATCCACACAAGAAAACAAGGATACTGTGTGTCCCCCTCCCCCGCCGCCCCACTGCCTTGGTAGGGCCACAGGTTGGGTTCCACAGTAAGTTGAGGAACTGGGTTAAAAAAAAAAAGATCCTTTAACAGGCCTAGCTAGCAGCACCAGTGGTCAGGGATGATGGGAATTGTAGTCCCAAAACAGCTGGAGACCCAAGTTTGGGAAAACCCTGGGGTAGAGGATGGCCTACAAAGTGAAGACCCTCAATGTAAATATACACAAAGCCAGGGCTTCTGGGTTTTCCATAGCTCACTGAAAGGTAGGAGACTTATTCTAAGGGATGCCTTAACCCTCCTGCTTTTGGACTGAGGTGAGGATATTATTACGCCTCTTCTCTCACTGGAATTTTATGGCTAGAAGAATCCGTTGTATCAAATGACACACAATGAAAACTTCCTTCTAGTGGAAAGCATCGTCACTTTTCTTTTCCACTGACAAAGCACAGTGACCTTTTTTAATTGGCAGAGACTTTCCCTTATAATTAGCGGGATTTGTCATAAAATTACGAAGCACGCAACTTGCCTTCTTGAGGTTTGTTTCTAGACCCTTCTGCATCGTTTGGAAAGAATTGCTGTGCATTCCCTAGAATGCCGAGCAGAAAGAGTGATGCATTTGTGACAGGTGACAATTTTTCTTGAAACAGCGACACTGCGGTTTAGGACGAAGAGCTGTTTTGACAAGCACAGACCACCCCTTTCTTTATTTCAGGGGTGAAGGAAATCAGGAAATAACTCATAGCGTTGTGAGATTTTTTTGATTTTTTATATTTTTTTGCTGTTAGGCGTCACCTTCGAGAGTCCAGGCTTTCCAGAAAGGTAAAAAGAAAGAAAAAGCTCTGGGTGTTCACCCATCTTCTTCCATGCTCAGCAACGGAAACCCCAAGCACAATTTCCTTTCTTGTATCACAGTCTGTGTGTTCTATGGCGACTGAAACACTGACTCATCACTAGTCAAAAGTTCTGCTTACATCACAATTGCCTGAGGAGGTTTCCTATTGCCTTAACTGCTGTCAGATGAAAAAAACCTGGCAATATTGAAACAAAAGAGAAGACTCATAACCTTTAACAATTTTTCAACAAATAACTCCTGTTATTGCCAGCTAATCTTGAAAAGATGCAGAACTTTTTTGGGGGGGAAGCCTGGCTATATTGAGTGATTGTTGGGAATAAGGAGGAAAAGTTGATAAAAACATATTCGTACAAGTTAGGCAGTGATCCTTAGCCTTCCACATGTGGGCATCTATTCTTTTCAGTGCTTATCCACCCTCGACATAACTTTTCATTTCATATATTTATTTTGTTTTTTATTATTAAACTTATAGCTTTCCCTTCCTTCCCAGGGAGTCCCGAGTTACATACAGCAAGTGATGAAACATATTAAAACAATTCCACTACAGAATACTAATAGCTAAAAATTGGAAAGGGGCCATTGTTTCCTCAATATCAGAGTGGCAAATCTAGCTTTGTGAGTTCATAGAGTTGGCCAAACTGACAGCAGCTAAATCAGAAATTGAGGAAAGAATGGGAATGTGTGGCAGAGTATATGACAAAACATTGTTCCAAAACAATTTTATTGACATGTATTGACTGAGTTCGTAAAGTTAAGGGTAAAGGTAGAAAGAAATTAGTTAATAATACTTATAACACAATATAAAAGTTTTGAAAAACAAAAGAAGCCAAACTTTGGTGAAGGGAAGACACAATGCTAGAAATAAGGAAAATATATATTTACACATAGATCTACGGTATATACAGTGAGGATTATACTGTAAAGCATGACGAATTGTGTGGTTGTATTCAATTCAATTGTATTGTAATTGTATAACACTGCAAAATAAAATAAAGTAAGATGGATTTTTTTTAAAAAAAATAAAAAATAAAACAATCCACTGGGAAGGATCTCAGCTAAAAAGTCTGGTTGAAAGAGGAAGGCCTTCAGTAGGTACCAAAAAGAACAAAGATGGCACCCTTCTAATATTTATTTTAGGAGGAACTGATCTGCAAAAATGTACATATTGGGCAAAATTGCATACAAAATATTAGGAGAAATTTGACCTAAATGCTGATGAATTTTCATAAGGACTTTTTTTAAAAGCTGTGGAAAATGCAGAGAAATCAAATTAAGATTGTAATACAGTGGACGCTCGGGTTGCAAATGTGATCCATGCGGGAGGCACGTTCGCAACCCACAGTGTTCGCAACCTGCAGCAGTGCGTCTGCGCACAGGCGGGTTGCGATTCGGCACTTCTGTGCTTGCGCAACCGCCAAAACCCAGAAGTAACCTGTACCGGTACTTCCAGGTTTCGGCGGTCCATAACCCAAAAAAACGCAACCTGAGCTATGACTGTAATGGGAAACTGACATGAACTGAAACAGATTAGTCCAGAAATTAACAAACCAGAGTCAAGGGAGTTGGGAGGAAAAGCAAGGAGGGAAGGCAGCTAAATGGAGGAAAAGAGAAGTCTGCTTCTGCCATGTTTAACAAGGTTAGAGCATCTTAAACAGTGAAATAGCCTTCTGGGTGTGTGTGTCCCCAAATCTGAACAACTTGGGGGTGCAAGACGGAATTAGGTACAGGGAAGGAGCTTGTATCAATTGGTATTATCCTAAATTTGCAGAGTAATCTTGTTAACTTCTGGGAGCGGAATGAGTGACACTAAATAACAAAGGACACAGGAAGTGAGCTGTCATGGGCCATCAAGAGTTAAAAGCAATTCCTACCATGTTTTAAGAGGAATCCTTGTGCTCACAGCAGGGATTGATCTTGAATTTCCCAGGAAATGCAAACAAGAATGCTTACAGTTAGCCTGGAAAAAGCTTGCTGGAGGGAAGCCATTCCTAGTACAGTGGTACCTCTGGTTACGTACTTAATTTGTTCCGGAAGTCCGTTCTTAACCTGAAACTGTTCTTAATCTGAAGCACCACTTTAGCTAATGGGGCCTCCTGCTGCTGTGCCACCACCACACGATTTCTGTTCTCATCCTGAAGCAAAGTTCTTAACCCGAAGTACTATTTCTGGGTTAGCAGAGTCTGTAACCTGAAGCGTATGTAACCTGAAATGTATGTAACCCAAGGTACCACTGTAAAGGATAATTAACAGCCAAACTTGATGCATTTCCTGCATTAAATGTGGTTCCAGGTGCTTATTTTGGCTTATGAAGACCCGTTCATGTCTGTGGCTTGCCATCCTTTTGTTAGGAGCTATTGCTCAGAACAAATCTACGGTAAACAAGACACACCTCACACAGCATGTGCAGAGTTCCCATTAAACCACATTTTTCAAGAATGAAAGGTCAGACTCAGCCTAAAGCAGATACCTGTATGTTCCCAGCCATCTTCCTGTGAACATGTATGTATAACCACAGGAGTGGATTGTGCCTCAGATACAAGGGTTGACAATCTTATGGGGCCAGTGTGCACCTGTGCAGTTTTTAAGATAGTGCCATGAGTAACAGTCAGGAATGGACCTCATAAGATTGAGGCATAACACAAAATGGCTGCCATGGGGATCTGTCAGGCTTAGCCAGTGCAAACAGGAACTGAGAAGGAAGAGTAAACAGTCTCTCGTGCAATGTGGATTTTTGAGGGGATGTGTACCCTTTTGCAGGGGCCAGGGGCCATCTTCAGCTGTATTTGTGACCCCTGCTCTAATATTTAAACCAATGTATTTCAAAATAGCTTAAAAAATATTGTTGCATGCCATCCCAATCTCCAGGCAGTGCAAGATTCCAGGGGTACCAGGAGTTTATCCGGGGTTCATGCTTCCTTTTGGAGTGAGGAACAGTGAGACTGTGGTGTCTTTATGATATATGGTTTATTTGCCCATATTTAAAACCTGAGCCCATGATAGAGGGGTTCACAGCATTGACACCCCAAGAAGGTCCTGCTTCTCCCATAGTTGCAGCCTTGGATTCAAGCAGAAAGCCAGCGTGGCTCTTTTTCCTCTCTGCTTTTCTAGCCTGTTGCTTTTTCCTCTAGGTCACAGCACACACCTTTCAACTCTATGCTCCAGCTTCTGTCATTCTCACTATCTAAGAGCTGGAGGAGGGCCCTCACCCATTTGCTACCTGGCACAGTCCCCCTTTTCCATTGCTCCCGCCCATCGCTTTTCTTTTGTTCTCTTAATGGCCGATCACCCAGGTGATCACCTGAACCTGGGATACTAGCCTGGCTTATTTAGCTTTTAACACTTGCTGGATCCAGAGATTAAAGGGGCCTGGCACCCACGAACACATAACAATATTCTGCAGAATCCTGTTGGGATTTCCACAAGAAACCTCCCCTCCTGGCTAATGCCTTGGGAAGGCCAGGCCAGCCTTGGCCCACAAATTAAAGCAAGACATATTCAGAATGAAAAAGGAGAGGAGACTGAGTGCCTTCCTGTAAAGGGTTGCCAAAGAGACGGCTGTTGCTTCTGCTACATCTAATCAAATTTTGCATGCACAATATCTTTAAGAAGAGTGGGGCAGCCTGTTTCCAGTTCCTATCCCGGAACTCTCTGTACTGTATCTTTCTCTATTCAACTCTTTTAGCCCCCTTTGCTCTAGGCTGTGCTGCAGATGGAATCTTGGTGCGTTTACATGATTTTGAGAACAAACTTGCTGGGAGCTGAAAGGCGTATGCCTGTGCAAACCCACCCACAGATAAATGATAGTCTTGTAGATTGCCGGAAGTAGGACCCTGATCTAACTAAGACAGCAGAAGCCCAAATTGGAAGTTTTGAGCATGGCTGCCTATAGTAACAAATGGAGCAGTTTAAGCTACCAACTCGAGCTGGGGAGAAATTTGTTCAGTTCGCTATTTTATATGAACTTTCCAAATCCACAGATTCTGATGCACAAACTCAAGTACATCACTTATTTGAAATTTGCTCTTCTGCCACTTCCAGCAACTCCAATTTGTCAGGATCAAGTTTCAGTTTATTGGCCCTCCATTACACTTCAGCACTTCCACTGCCTCCCCTGAATCAGATGGAAAGGAGAAAGAGATCCAGGTATCATTAGCATACTGATGAGGACACCTCGCTCCAAATCCCCAAATGAACTCATTCAGCAGTTTCATCATGTAGGTGTTTAGATGCATGGGAGAAAAGATTAATCCCTCTGGGGCCCATGTCATAAATAGCTGGAGACTGAGAAGCAGTCCTCCAGCACCACCTGCTGGAAATGGCACTGAAGCACTGAAACACGCCGCCCTCACTCCCTAGCTCACGGTCAACCAAGGCATGGTGCAGAATGTGCCAGTTTCAGCAGCTTTTCAATTTAATGCTAAGCACAGAAGGTCCTTATAGTAAGTATATGGCCCTTTATCCAAAGATCACAGGACAGTTCACAATATTAAAATCAAAGTGTTGGTGCTGACCTTTAAAGCTCTAAACGGCCTCAGCCCAGTATACCTGGAGGAGCGTCTCCACCCCCATCATTCAGTCCAGACACTAAGGTCCAGCTCTGAGGGCCTTCTGGTGGTTCCCTCGCTGCGAGAAGTGAGGTGACAGGGAACCAAGCAGAGGGCCTTATCGGTTGTGGCACCCACCCTGTGGAGCGCCCTCCCACCAGATGTCAAGGAGATGAGTAACTATATAACCTTTGGAAGACATCTGAAGGCAGTCCTGTATAGGGAAGCTTGTTGAATGTTTTGCTATGTTTTTATATATGTTGGAAGCTGCCCAGAGTGGCTGCGGCAACCCAGTCAGATGGGCAGGGTACTGTTATGATGATGATGATGATGATTGACAAAAAAAGAGAGCACAAATATGTAATAAAACAAAAATAAACCAATGAGCCTCTACACATCTGCTCAGAAGCAAATCCTGTTGGGTTCTGTGGAACTTACATCAAGGTCGGGACAGATGAATCCAGCAGTTTCTCTTTCACTAAGTTTCTGGCGTTTCCAAGGTTCAGTTCAGTTCAGCACATTTCCACATCAATTTGTAGTTTTATTATGTCAGCATTTTAGTTGAAATTTCTTTCAGTATACACATTTTTGTATGCTGTTCTGCCTGGTTTACAGATTCCGGCACACAATTTCTCCTAACACAATGCATCTTGGTGTATTATTTTCTTTTATTAGTATTCGTGCCCATTTGTAAATATGGGCGTTTTTGTACCCATATTTTGCTTGGACAACTGCATTGCAAAATTTGGAGAATTTGGTGAATTTGGTGAATTTGGTGAATTTCACAGGATAGGTGTGCTCTGGTTTGCCTCTATGTTTTGGGAAGTGCAAATAAGGGAGGTCCACATTAAAATATGAAGCGAACCAAATTTCTTCCCCCTCCCAACTCCCAGCTGGAAATTTTAAACCTGTGGAGTATATTAGAAGAAATTCCCCCCACATTTTGCAACCTGCACATAGAATGGATAAACTCATAAAGCACTTTAAGCTAAAAAAGAGAAAGAGAGAGAGAGATTTTGATTGAGGATCTCCCTATTTCCTGTGGCCAGAAGATACCTTTTGCTGAAGTTTAAAAACAAACCCACAAGGACTTTACAAGGTTGCCACCTAGTGGAAACAAAGAAAAAATGGTTTTGTTGTTTCAATTCCCTTCCAGTTGAGGTCTGACAAGACCTCTCCTTGCTGAACTTCCAGGTGTTGGTTGAAGACTTTTATTATTATGATTATTCCAGCAGGGTTTTTAATTGAACTCTGACTTTACAGTTTTAACTCTTTGTTTGTTTGTTTGTTTTATTGTATTGTAAAGGTAAAGAGACCCCTGACCATTAGGTCCAGTCATGACTGACTCTGGGGTTGTGGCGCTCATTTCGCTTTATTGGCCGAGGGAGCCGGCATACAGCTTCCGGGTCATGTGGCCAGCATGACTAAGCCACTTCTAGCGAACCAGAGCAGCGCACGGAAACGCCATTTACCTTCCTGCCAGAGCGGTACCTATTTATCTACTTGCACTTTGACGTGCTTTCGAACTGCTAGGTTGGCAGGAGTAGGGACTGAGCAACGGGAGCTCACCCTGTCGTGGGGATTCGAACCGCCGACCTTCTGATTGGTAAGTCCTAGGCTCTGTGGTTTAACCCACAGCGCCACCAGAGTCTCCTGTAATTACATAGCATATGATTTGCAGAAATAAATAAAATTAAAATAAACAGTATCCACAGGTTCCATTTCCTTGACATAAAGCTATCCAGACATTGTTTATCTTGAACGCACATGCAGAATTGAAATTGGTTTTCCTACTTTTTTTCTATGTACATCCCATTATGTTCCATCCATATTGTCCGTGTGGCAGAGCCATGTGGGCGGGAAAAGGAATGGAACAATTTACCAGAATGGTCATTTGCTTTTAAAAAAAACATTTTAAAAAATCAATCCTTTTTTATAAACAATAACCACAATTATTTATTTTGTGCCATTTTGCTTAAACCCCATTTAACTCAGTAGAACCCTCTTTTTTTTTCTTTTTTCTTTAGAAGACGTGCACAGATGATCTGAGCAGCTTAGTAGACATATGCAGGATTATTGGTGTCAGATTGCAAACATATTTATCTCTGCTTCCCTCTATGTGAGCCTGTGCCAACTTTCCTCTGTTCTTAACCGGCATTTTCATTTCATTCAACTGAGCCGTGCAAATCTACATCTTATCGAGCTGGGAAATTATCCTTATTGTTATAGCTAGGGAATAAAATCTATTTTCTCTCCTTTTGTCAAAACATTCTATTCAATCAATGTCATTTCTTCAAGAGCAGTAGCTCTTGCAATTAGAGTTTAAGTTACATAATCTTTTCCCCCCTGAGTAGGATAAAAGCCTCTGCTAATTGTATGCAGAGTCACCACGCGGAGGTGACAAGTTAATGTTGTGACAGTTTGCCATTTGTGACGGGTCCTTCACCATTTAATCCTTGTTATGCGTCTCACTATAAATAAACACGAATGGGTGGGTTTTCTTCTTTGTATAATGAACAGCACCATTTGTTTAGTACTGATTTCTTTATAAACCCTTGCATTGAAAATAAGATGCTGAGGTGAATACAATTTATATAGCCCTCTTGGAAATAAGACGCTGCCTTGAAACATGTTAGGCTTTGGGTCTATCTAGTGCTGTGTTTTAAAATTTTAAAAGATGATGCTATTAAGGTGCTACACTCAATATGCCAGCAAGTTTGGAAAACTCAGCAATGGCCAGAAGATTGGAGAAGATCAGTCTACATCCCAATCCCAAAGAAGGGCAGTGCCAAAGAATGCTCCAACTACCGCACAATTGCACTCATTTCACACGCTAGCAAGGTTATGCTTAAAATTCTACAAGGCAGGCTTAAGCAGTATGTGGACCGAGAACTCCCAGAAGTGCAAGCTGGATTTCGAAGAGGCAGAGGAACCAGAGACCAAATTGCAAACATGCGCTGGATTATGGAGAAAGCTAGAGAGTTCCAGAAAGACATATACTTCTGCTTCATTGACTATGCAAAAGTCTTTGACTGTGTCGACCACAGCAAACTATGGCAAATTTTTAAAGAAATGGGAGTGCCTGATCACCTCATCTGTCTCCTGAGAAATCTCTATGTGGGACAAGAAGCTACAGTTAGAACTGGATATGGAACAACTGATTGGTTCAAAATTGGGAAAGGAGTACGGCAAGGCTGTATATTGTCTCCCTGCTTTTTTAACTTATATGCAGAATTCACCATGCGAAAGCCTGGGCTGGATGAATCCCAAGCTGGAATTAAGATCGCCGGAAGAAATATCAACAACCTCAGATATGCAGATGACACAACCTTGATGGCAGAAAGTGAGGAGGAATTAAAGAACCTTTTAATGATGGTGAAAGAGGAGAGTGCAAAATATGGTTTGAGGCTCAGCATAAAAAAAAAAACGAAGATCATGGCCACTGGGCCCATCACCTCCTGGCAAATAGAAGGGGAAGAAATGGAGGCAGTGAGAGATTTTACTTTCTTGGGCTCCATGATCACTGCAGATGGCGACAGCAGTCACGAAATTAAAAGACACCTGCTCCTTGGGAGAAAGGCGATGACAAACCTAAACAGCATCCTAAAAAGCAGAGACATCACCTTGCCAGCAAAGGTCCGTATAGTTAAAGCCATGGTTTTCCCAGTAGTGATGTATGGAAGTGAGAGGTGTGCCATAAAGAACGCTGATCACCGAAGAATTTATGCTTTTGAATTATGGTGCTGGAGGAGACTCTTGAGAGTCCCATGGACTGCAAGAAGATCAAACCTATCCATTCTTAAGGAAATCAGCCCTGAGTGCTCACTGGAAGGACAGATCCTGAAGCTGAGGCTCCAATACTTTGGCCACCTCATGAGAAGAGAAGACTCCCTGGAAAAGAACCTGATGTTGGGAAAGATGGAGGGCACAAGGAGAAGGGGACGACAGAGGACAAGATAGTTGGACAGTGTTCTCGAAGCTACCAACATGAGTTTGACCAAACTGCGGGAGGCAGTGGAAGACAGGAGTGCCTGGCGTGCTCTGGTCCATGGAGTCACGAAGAGTCGGACACGACTAAATGACTAAACAACAACAACAGTGCTGTGTTGTCTGTGTTGAGTGGCATCGCTTGCCTTTCAGCTCTCTGGGCTTTCAGATGAGTGTCTTCCCTCACCTTCACTGGAAATACGAAGGATCATATGGGAGCTTTTGAATGTAACACATGCTATGACCCTCCACACCATTCATATCAGCCAAAGGGACATCCATCAATAAGGGAACCCCTTTTTGGAGCAATTGCTTGCATTCAATCTAGTTTCTGAACATACCAAGTATTTTGTGAAGATGTTAGTCCTTTGCAATCCTTCAACTTTATACTGGGCTTGTAATCGGTTCCTCTCTAATCACTTTCACATTGCTGAGCTGTCGAATCAGCAGGGAATCACACCCAAGTGCCCTTCCAAATTCAAATTAATTGGGTAGATGAAGAGATGGGATAGGCAGTGGAAGCAGACAAAGTCTCTCAAAAGACAAGTGGTGGTAAAATCCAACAGGGTGGCATTTATGAGCATAAAACTCTAGTTTTCTTTCTAGAACATTCCCCCGACCTGGCTTTGCTTTTATTCACAGGAGATCAGTGAGAGGGTTGCCAGATTGCCATCCTAGTATCTTCCAGGTGTTATAGCTACGTCTTCTACCCATAGCTGTCGTGTCCCTTATTTGAAGGGACAGTCCCTTATTCCAGCACCATGTCCCACTGCTGTCCCTTATTGATGGATGTCCCTTAAATGTCCCTTAAATGATGTCGCTTAAATTTCAAAGGAAGCAGCTCCTCTCCCTCCCTCCCTGCCGGCCAGGGAGGAGGGAGGCTCCAACTGTGTTGCTTGGCTGTGTTGCTCACCCAATAAGAAGTCTAAGAACGACTGGGGGGTGGAGCTTGCATGCCTTGTCTGTGGCTAGTTAATGCAAGCTGAGGGGTTTTTTGAATGCTGGGCGCCATTTTGTTGCACGTGCTGCTGCAAACCTTGCAGTGCAAAGCCAGGCCGGGGAGCCATCTTAAGTTGAGGCTGCATAGGCCTTGTGTTGCATGTGATTCAGATTCTATTCAGTTGAACCTCTGGTTACAAAGTTGGTTGGACAGTGTTCTCGAAGCTACCCAGCATGAGTTTGACCAGACAGCAGGAGGACAGGAAGACTGGAATGCCTGGAACAGGGGAGGCTACAGGTCCCTTATTTTGGCTGCTGGTCCCTTATTTTCAAATCTGTAAGTTGACAGCTTTGCTTCTATCAGGTCCGGAGAACCCAGGCTTGTGAAGGCTGCTGTAGGTCACCAATAGCTGACCTAGAAAGATGCTGTGCCTTTAATCCATCTGATGTGGGTTGTGAGGCATGGAGCAGTAGAATGTCACAAAGCAGGAATCCAGACAGGATGGTACTGTCTGAGATGACAAATTGTGAGAGGATTGCTGAATGATAAGGAAACCACAGAGAAGCTAAATGAGTGTGTGTGTGTTGCTCCTCACCAGAGCTGATTTCAGAAGATGCTGAACTGCTACCCAGACCTGGATAACTGGGAGGGGACCAGCATCTGAAGAACAAAGAACTGAAATGGCAAAACATTAAGCTCTAGGGCTATTTGACACATTAAAGGTTAGAAAGTTATTAGGGTGAAAAGGTGGCAGCACTTCCGCATCATATATGCTATGTCAGTATCCTTACCTTTGCTGTTTGCCTTAATGCTATCTATCAAACAAAATTAGAAATTCACTCTCAATACTTAGGGATATTGTGGTAGGTTTTGAAAGACAGAATGTCAGGGCTGGAGTTCTCTACAGGTCAACAATAAAGGAAGCAGATCTCTGTTGTCAGTGAAGCTACAGTAACTCTTTCTTCAAGGAAAAGAACATACAACTCAGGCTAGTGGCCTCAGCAACGCTTCCCAGCAGGGCTTGTCCCTATGGAGCCGTTGCCAGGAGTGAAGGTCCCTATCTCCCACTCCTCTCTAAGGTTCCTTCTCTGCCAGATGTTTCCCCTAGCAGTCTCAAACTGCATCTGCACACCTCTGGTCCCTGTTCTGCCCTCCTTATTAGCATGCACATTCTTGAACATCAGCGGGGAGGGGAACTTGTCACAGCAGAAGAGGGAGACTCCCTTGATTCTTCGGCAGCCTCTTGCCCCCACTTTTCTGCTTCAGCCTTGGAGTCTGAACTGCCCCCTGTCACAGACTCTTCCTGCTCACTAAACCCCGTTCCCCCTTCAGCATTCAGGCCCTCCTCCCATTCCTCTCCCTCTGACCTCTCCTCAGTGTCCCACCACTAATCCCCGGGCTCTGAGCCTTTGTCCTCTGAGATTTCACTTGGGGGTTCCCCAGCTGGTGCTTCCCACCACTCCTCTTCATCCAGCCAATCCATGACATATAAAATCAGCGATCCAATCTTCAATACACATCTGTGATCTTAAATATGAATCTTCAATTATCAATGTTTTCTCAGACCCATCCCCAGAGACCTTGGCCTGTCGCAGATCATTCTAATGCTACAGTGCTGTGCTAACAGCTACAGGAATTCCTTATTGGTGAGGCTTCCCATTTAAGCTATTAGTGCAAGTGAATTGTAAGTACCTTGTAGCCCAACAAATAGGAAATGTATCTTTCTCTCTCTTCTTCTATTAAAGAAACAAACACTATATGAATATTTAAAAAATCTATTTAGACTCCTGCTTTATGTATTTAATCCATAAGGGTTGGCTAGAAATATCACAGGAGACTGCAGTGTTATTGGGTTATTGAGACTGCTTTAATTAAGTAAAAGGTCAAGGGAATTATAATAATGAAATGAGAAAATGCAGAGGATTAGACTGATAAATTAGTACCAATGTACATTTTTATTATAGAGACATGCTGTGGTTCTCACAAAGATACAGCTGAAGCCTCATTTCCATTTCTTTAGGCAGAGAAATTTGACTAGAATAAAACTGTGGGTGAAACCCAACCAAGCCCATCTGCTAGTAGAACAAACACTGGGGGTGTTTACCCTCAACCCCCCTGTGTACCCCAAATCTCTGCTCTGAAGAGTTGGGAGATTCCCCCCCAACAGATTTGAGGAGTTGGGGTGCAGGGAAAGAGGAGCAAAGGGGAGTTGTGTTGTGTGAGTGTTATGGAGCAATCCCATCCCATGTTCAAACAAATACACTTGGTCGGAAAACGTACACGAGAAATCACTCGGTGGCGTTGACCTAATAACTTCACAAATGTCATAATGAAGAAATCATAGACACACACACACACACACACACACACACACACACACACACACCTACTCAGCAGGATGTGGCATTTCTATTCTATGCATCTGCAATAGATGCTTTTTTTAAAAAAAAAAAAAAAAGATGCTATTTCTCCCATGCTTGTTTAAGTGGAAAGAGGAGAAGAAAGTTCAGAAGGGGCACCAAGGTCCCCATGTGTGTAGCATGTTCTTCCCATCACAGAGTATGTTTTGCCATCATCCCACTGGTGCTTTCAAGAATAGTTCCCTGTTATAAACCAAGCCCGCAGCTCATTCATGTGAGAAGTAATGCGTTCATAGTAGGTATGGAAGAGAAATATGGCTGTTTGCATTTAAAGGTTATCCCCTCTTCCCTCTTTCCACAGTAAGACATGAACCAAAACAGAGACAGCCTTTGAATTTCACACTTATCTGAATTTTGCAATGCAGTTCTCCAACCCAAGTTTACAAAAAATGCATGGATTAAGGGAAAGTGTGCATAAATATTAATATATTATTGAAAATAACACACAAAAGTCCATTATTTTAGGCAAAGTAACTCTGCCAAAATGTGTCAAAATTGCATACAAGCTTGTTTTAGGATAAATTCAAACTAAAATGTTTGAATTTTCATGAGGACGTTTTCTTTTTTTAAAAAAAATTGCAAACTGATGTGGAAGTGTGGTGAACTGAACTTAAGATTGGAAAGAATGAGAAACCAAAATTCATAGATCCATCCATCCCTCCTTAATGGGCAAGGCATGTGTAAATGGATCGTAAATCAGAACCCAAAAGTATTCTTGGCATTACATTTCTTTCCCAAACTTGACAATGGAGCCTCAGTTAAGTCTTCTCAGAACAAGGCAAGTGTGGATATAATAATAATAATAATAATAATAATAATAATAATAATAATAATAATAATAATATACCCCGCCCATCTGGCTGGGTTTCCCCAGGCACTCTGGGAGGCTCCCAACAGAATATTAAAAACACAATCAAACATCAAACATTAAAAACTTCCCTAGACAGGGCTGCCTTCAGATGTCTTTTAAAAGTCAGATAGTTGCTTATTTCCTTGACATTTGATGGGAGGGCGTTCCACAGGGCGGGCGCCACTACCGAAAAGGCCCTCTGCCTGGTTCCCTGTAACCTCACTTTTTGAAGTGAGGGAACTGCCAGAAGGCCCTCGGAGCTGGACCTCAGTGTCTGGACTGAATGATGGAGCTGAGGCCGTTTAGGAAGAACCTGTGACCATCCATCTGTTGCTGAACTACAACAGCAGATAAGAGCTGTAGTTCATTGGCATCTGGAGGGTCAAAGATTCCCCAACTCTGACAGGTGGGATTTAGTCACTGCTACATGTTCACAGACTTTTAGCTAGGATATTGACGTGGGCAATGGAATGGCAGTGACAGTATAAGAAGGAAGATTGGGGTGGATGCTGCCTATGACACACACCTACCCCTTAAATATAGCTCTGTTGTCGCCAGTGGCGTAGCGTGGGGGTGCAGGGGGGCTGGCCGCACCGGGCACAACATCTGGGGGGGCGCTCGCACTCGCAGCTCTCTGCCCTTACCTGGCTCACTCTCTCTCTCTCACTGCTGTGCGAATCCGATCCGAGCCGCCGGGTCGCCGCCCACTGTGGAGGGGGGGTGCCAGGCGTGCGGGTTAGGGGGCGCAAATTACTTGCCTTGCCCCGGGTGCTGACAACCCACGCTACGCCACTGGTTGTCGCAGCTGATGAATGAATGACTCCAGGCATTTTCGAACACATCTGTTCTCATGACCACAATGACTTCAACTATGCAGCCATTCATGCCCCACCACACACCATCCCGAATTCTTTCAGCTGCATATATTTCAGAATGAGCATAGCAATAGCGCAAAACTTTTCCCAGACTCATGCTAAGTGTTGTTGCAGTGCTGGGATACCAGCTCCTTAGCCCTACTGCAATTGAGAAGTGTGCTGTTGACGCTGAACTGACTTCATCAGTGGCAATGGGGAAAGACAAGTGATTCTGTTAGCCATGGAGAAATATTTAGCAGAGCCACAGTTAACTGAGGGTAAGGTTTTTCTCTGGGTTGTTTTTTTATCCAGCACCGGAACTGTACTTTTGAATTTATTTTCAAGTTTCTTTTGATGTAAGCTATTATGGGAAGTCTAATAGAAGAACAGCCAGTACAATATCTGAGGAAACAGGGCACAGAACTCATGCAAAGAGGGCTGGAAGCTGGGAGTGCTAGGATGGTGTAATGCAAAGTTGTTCCCCGTGAGAAAAGTCCCCTCCTCCTCTGTACCTCCACCACTTCCCTGAAAGTAATCCAAGAGTTCTGCACTCCCACAGTTCCCCTAAGCTACTGACCCAGCACCTGACTTCAGGCAAAGAGTAAGGAATGTTCTCTCTTACTGGCAAAGCCCACGCCTCTCCAGCAGGAGTGTAGAGCCTTTTGTGAACTACAACATCCATCATCCCAATCAAGCATGGCCAATGTGGTTCATCAAGATCTGGAGAACCAACGGTTCCTCACATCTGCTTTCCAAACTTTCCTGCAGCACATCACCAACTCTGGCATTGCGTACTAAAAGTGAGTGGATAAAGACTAACATTCCAGTGTAAATACCTAGTATAGAAGTACCCTAGAAAAACGTGGATCTATATCACACACCAAGTCAGGTCACAGGTCCATCAAGTTCAGTATTGTCTTATGTGGTTGGTAGTGGATCTTCAGGGTTTCAGACAGGAGACATTCCCAGCCCTCTTAGGAGATGTGAGAGATTGAACCTGAGACCACTGAGCTAGGTTCTTTCTCATGATAAGACACAGGAAAGTTGTGATTTGGGAGTAATTGGGTCGTGGAACATCGTTCTAGAGTTCTTGAGCAACCTTCAGCTAACATACCACTAGCATAACATATTGTCCCATGCTGATTTTACACATCAGGCTGGGGGCGGGGGAATCTATTGATTTCTTGTCCATGTCATTTTCTGAAGTAAAACAAATATGTCACTGAGCTTGGTTTTTATTTCTTTTTAATGAATAACCACATGTGTGAAACTCCTTTTTTTCAGTCAATACATATTTTCATAATAAATAAAATGGACATGATCAACTTTGACAGGGCATCATTATGACATAAAAGCTGCCATTAAGCTTCTCATAAACATTTCCTAGAATGGTACAGAATATTAAATCATATAAATAAATCTCCACTCATATAAATTATGTGATACAATTTTAAATAAATTATAATTAAATAGTACTATCTGCTAAAATGCTTTTTAAATAAGTCAATACACTTTGTCCTCTGGAGAGAAGTAAACAGAAAAGAGACAGATTCTTCAGATACCTGTTAACTCAATGTAATTAAGCAAGTTTGCTATCAGAAGACCCAATTTTATGTGTTAAAAAGGAACTTAACTTTCAGTCAGAGAGCTTGGCACGTTTTCCCTAGATTTCAATTGACTTGAAAATGAATTCCATTGAAACCATTGGCCTTTTTCAAGAAAAGATCCCAAAGCAAGCATATCAGTGGATGCAGGACCACCAGGCTCATAAAGAGGTCCAGGTTAACGAGATGCTTCCATGTGGCTTATCTGTATCAGACTTCCCTAACCTGGTACCTGCTGGATGTTTTGAAATACAACTCCCACCAGATCCAGCCAGTATGGTCAATGTCTGCTATGATACGAGTTGTAGACCAAAGCATCTGAAGGGTTCTGGGTTGTGGGAAGGCTGATCTATACATTAACACCCTAATTTCCATGATGGTGGTGGCTCAAGAAGTTCTTCTGCTAGCACCAAAACTGGGGTCTTTGTTACAGAGGCACCAAGTAACAAAATAAATGCTCCATCTGAGCCCAGCAGAGTCCTTCTTAATCTCCCATTCTTCCCTCAATACCCCCACCCTTAATCAAGACTAAATCCCTCCATTTCACAATACTTTTAAACTCTGACTGGTGTGAGTTGTATTTTATGGACAGGTCCAGAGGAGCTTCCAATCACATGTCTGAGCTGGCCTTTCCTTTCAAGTAAATTTGCTTTGCATTAGGCTAACTTGCCGGCCCTCGATTCACTCTGTAGAGATGTTCTGTCAAAGTTTGCCACTAATCCAGATAAAGCAGTTTGAGAACTGCTGGATCAATACTTTAAAACGGGTCTCATGAAAGCATACATCCGTTGAGTTCTGTATGGGTAAAAACATTTGTGTCTACTGCCTTTAAGAGCGAACCATTGCATTGTCCTTGTTCCACAGAAGCCACCACTGAAGGAAGCTGCAATGATCCTGATTGCCCACTCAGTTGTTCTTCTTCTTGCCTTTGTGGCTCTTGTTGGGGGCTTTGAGTGCTACAGTGCAGGCACCCTCCAGGTAGTCAAACAGCAAATCAAGCTCACCGACTGCTTTGTTTTTCCCATTTTCTCCCAACTGCAAAATCAAAGCAAAAACAATTTCTTCATCAGAATGGACAATATAGATTATAAAAGATGTTGTGTCAATTGGGGGGACACACACAGGGGGAAATGGGGGTACTCTAAGAATTAGAGCACAACTCCTTGAGAGGTTTTTCTACATAAGCCTTACTCAATTAACCAAGATCTGCAGAAGGATACAGCAGTGTGAGAAACAGAGTAGAACAGGTTCTGTGCAATAGGCAACAGAGTTCTTGCATAAGAGTTAAACAGGAAAGATTCACAATGGAGGGTTCCCTTCCTAGGTTCGTTTTTAACGTGCCACGGTGTTTTTCTCTTTTGTTCAGGATTCAATGAATGGAGGAACACAAAGGCATGAGATTAGCTTCTGTTCAGGCATGTCTTTCTTAGAGTTGCCTTCTGTGAGTCACAGTGGCCAAATGGGAATTAATATGACAATTCACCTGAGTGGAATAAGACAAGACCCAGGAGCACACTGCAAGAATGCTCATTGAACAGCCTGAACATTTTCTCTCTATAGTACTATTGATCCAATTTGGGTCATTTTGGATCTTCCATTGAGTTCTGTTAGATTCTGATAAGAATGAATTACTTCATTTATATTTTGCATAATTATTTATTTAAAGGGGTTGGGTGAATGGGATAGTAGACAATACCTCAATTTAGCACACATTTAAAGGCAAATCTGCCTAAAAGCAAATCTACCTAATTTGCACCATATTTGCAAACAATATGTGAACCAAAACACAGCCATCTTTTACCAAGATAAAGCATGGGTATAAATGCATATATTGGTGGAAATAGCATACAAAAATACATTATATTGGGGAAAATATGAATATAAGGGGAATATGCTATACAAAAATGCATATATGAGACAGAATTGCATCCAGTTGTATGCATTTTTGATGAAATTGGCACTAAACTGTTGGTTAATTTTCAGGAGCACTTTTTAAAAGTGGAAATGTCACTCATGTGGAACCTGAACTTAAGTTTTTTTAAAACAAAAATAGAATCTGTGAGAAACCAAAACTGACAGATTTCTCCTTATCAAACCTCAATGGATTCAATACTGGACTAAACAGACAACAACAACAATTACAATTCCACCCCTGAATGAAATGCAAAAGGCTTGCCTTTTTTTTTTTTTATTCCACCTTCAGGCGGCAAAACATTTTGTACTGGATAGAAGTTCAAAGGGGACAGATATGAATGTGAGCTAAGCAAATGCAGCTACAATGCAAGGCTGGCTGACAACATGGAGGGGTTTCTAACCATTGGCCTTGCTGGCTAGAGCTGATGAGATTTGCCATCCAACAACATCTGGGGGTCTACAGATAGACCATCCCTCCATTATATGCTACAGCTCTCCCTACAATGCAGCTTTCATTTAACATGGATCATATTCAAACCTTATTCCCCTGAGTGTATTCTGAGGGACTACAGTCTGTGAAGACTGTATAAAACATGCCATTTCTAAACATTTGAATTAGCACTCAACTAAGAAAAAAAAAGGGGAGATTAATATTTTTTTAAAAAAAAAAATCTTTTTCATGAACTGCTTTGAGGGTTGTTGTTGTTGTTTTTCATTCAAGTGGTACATAAATAAAATACAACAAATTTTACAAAGCAACATACCTGTTGTAATTTGTCTTTCATTTGCTGCAGGTTCCTTTCAATGTGTTCTTTATTTCCCAGTGGTTTCTGAAAAGGAAGGAATGCAGCTAAGTCACAATGTGGTTTTTCATTTCACACCTTTCGCTTGTCTTGCACTTGACGGCAGAAAGATTGGATGTTTTGATTTGAGGTTTCCTCCTTTACCTTCGGCGCTGGTGATTTGCTACCTTGCCTTGCCTAGAAATATATTGCCAACTACCAGCCACAGACACAGGTTGAATACCCTGCTCCCCCACCTCCCTAGAGGAAAAGCATCCAAGCAGGTGAAATACCAAGGAAGCAGAGGATCAGGGGTGGGAAACAGAGACAGACTACAGCTATAGATGGTGCTTACACAGCCCTGCAGTTTCCTATTCAAATCGGCCAAGAAACTTGCAACTTCCTGGGCGCTGGGATATTTGTCCCCAGAGAGGGTCATGAGGACGTCTGTCACCACAATATCAGTTAATCTCTTCATTAGGTAGCAGCGATCATTCGCCTGCAAAGACAAGATAATGAAATTATGTACCTCGAACAACAAGAGAATAGGAAGGTACAAAGAGAGAATAAAAATATTGTTTAATGCACATGGGAATCTCACCTTGATGTTGGTGTATAGATGCTGCCCAACAAATCTGTTATCTGTGTCCTTATCAAAGTGTCTTCCCTATTTAAGAGAGAGAGAGAGAGAGAGAATGAGAGTGTGGCAGAAAGATGAGGCTCTACTTTTTTAAAAGCTCTGCACTGTGGCACACAAGCTCCCTGAGTCTATATAGCTCTCCAGTTCCACAGCTGAGTTGGAGGAGACTGCTGCCCATGACGTGGAACTATAGAAAAGGATGCCAAGGTGTTATAGTGTTAGTGTTGACCTGGTGAGTGTGAAAGCTGCAGAAGGTAAGCAGGCCCAAAGAGCTAACTAACAGATCGGAAGCGAAAAGCAGAACTAACTGAGAGCATCAACAAAACGTTAAAAGCCCCACACTTGCCAGTCCCATAGGTAGAAGATAACCATGAGTGGGTTGTGTAGCTAATTGTTTATAAAACGAGCTCTGGAAGGTCACACTTCCTAGGCAGCTGAATATAATCCTGTGGGTTGTGGTTTCCCAAAGCGGCGTACATACTTAAAGTATGCACATACCTGAAGGCAGGTTAGCATCCTTTCAGGATGGAAGGATGTCAAGGAGCAAAAGTGGGGGAAATCACAAGACAGTACAAAGCATATGAGAGCTGTGCAGATAAAACTGCAGCACACAGACCAATTGCTTTACCTGGCTGGCTAAAGTATATGTACGATTCCTGAAGTAGGTTTTCTGGAAGTTGTTTCTCGTGAGTTCGCAGGAGTGGTTAGTATGAATAACTGCGTCCTTCAAGGGTACAGGGCTTGCCAAGAAGATGAGAGGGAGGCAAGCGCAGCAGAACACCCAGACAAGGAAGCATCTGGTTCCATTCTCAAGTGGATTCATGGCTCCCCAAGAAAGGTGGCAAGTTCAGCCAAGTCACAGCTGCAGTCTTTGAACCTTCTAGAAACGCACAGAAGGAGAATTTCCCAATGAAGATAGACAAAGATCTATTAACGTTATAGTGAAAAATAATAATTTTGCTTTATAAATTATGCATCTAACTTACATTTCAACATGCAGCAATATAATTATATAAGCACTTGGAATTATTACTTACTTGTGATGTTTTTGCTGTGCTGTGAAGGACTTGAGGGTTCCCCTATATATACCCCTTGCCACCTTGTTCGAGAGATAGGTAGCGATGAGTTAAAATGACATCATCGAGTCTCTTACTTTCCACCATCGCTTCTGAGAATTTACTAACCACGACACCAAAAAAAAAAAGCCACAAGACACAACCTCACTGGTTTTTTACTGTGTAATTTTTATGAGGTGCCCTGTTGATGAGGCTGGGGGCAGAAAGATGGGTTTGTTCCCGACACAGCTGCAAGTTAGGGTCAAACTAAATGTGACAGCATTCACACAAAGTGTGTAATTGGCCAATGTGTGACTGGTGTGTAAAAAGTAGATATTGGTGGTGTGTGTCTCTGTGTTGATATGGGTCATCATGACCATGGCAAGAATAAAGTCCTTCCTCCTCCTCCAACAGGGTCCCAATCCATACAGCTATCCCCACACCAGCTATTTACCATTAAGAATCCTGTGATGGCCTGGGACTCGGGCTCGGACTCGGAACCAGAGGAGTCTCAGTCTGCACCGGATCCTTTGCCTCAGGCATCATCTGAACCAAGTCTGGGCCTTGATCATGAAGAGTCCCAGTCTGCACAGGTTCCCCTGCAACAAACACCAGCTGGGCCAAGTCAGGGGCCTGAGCCTGCCCTGGCTCCAGACGCAAGGATTACCTCGTTACCTTCAGCTGGGTCATCACTTATAGCTGCTCCACTACTGGTTTGGTCAGGGGAGGCTGAGGCAGTCCCTGGATCTAGTAACCCACCGACGTCTCCCAAGCTGCAGAGACTAAGGTCTGAGAGAAGGAGAGACCTGAGTACCTGCAGGAGGAGTGCTCGCCTTCGGGCGAAACAAGGAGGTGAGTCGCAGGGGTATCAGGACCGGCCGCTACCCCGACAAAGATCAAAGGCTGTCGGATCCCACCCCAGGTTGCGGGAGCAACATTGCTGTATGCTAGATGCTGCCTGAGATCCTGTACCTGTCCTTGCCTGGTTTCCTGCCTCATGTCCTGCCTTGGCCCTGTCAGACTGACTCTTAGCGGAACCTTCGGATTCTGGACCGGTCCTGGACCGCGTTTCACGGGTTACCCCCGGGCCCAGCACATATCCATTCACTGAGTTTGATGCATCAATGAAACTTTAAAAATGTGAAATGTAACACTGCAACAACTAAATGTTGTGATTGGCGTAGGGCATGGGGTGTGGGGACTTAAGATCAGAGAATTGGAGGGGACTGACCTGGCAGAAGACCCAGCAGGCTGTAGGATGAGAATGCAGGATGCCAGGAGGAGACTAACCTAAGGGGGATCCTAGCAGCTTGGGAGATGGAGATCTGGATCCAAGCAAAGGCCTGAGCAGATTGTGTGGAGAATATACCACCTCTGTGTTATTGGCTACCACTGGTGTAACCTTCACGGCTCATTAAGGAGGCTAATGCACCTTCCTCTGTCAGTGAAGAGTCTTTCTCTTTTGAGAAGGCACCTGGGGATAAGTTCAATGGTGAACCGGCTCCATCAACTCCATCTCTGTTTCCAAGGGCATGGATGTGGCAGTGCTACAAGAACGAACCTTATGTGCCCAGTCTCTACAGAGGAGCACCCATTTGCTTGTCCAGGCTCAAGCCTTAGGATGTCAACCGCGTGAATAGCTTGCGCCACTCTTCCTAAGGAGAGTGTAAGGGACATGTAAATCATTGGAATAACATCTTAAGTGATGCCGAGCTGTGTACCGTGCATTTGTAACCTGTAGACCTATGTTGGGATGCTGTACTGACTTCCTAAACAAAACCTTTGAAAAATTGTGGTGACATTTAACTGTCAGTAGTCTTGCTAATATGTATAAGGCTGAATCAGATAAGTGCTGGAGATGCAAAGAGGTTGAGGAAACGTTCTTTCATATGTGGTGGACTTGTAAAGGGGTAAAAGAGTATTGGGAAATGATCCATAAAGAATTGGAAAAAAATGTTTTAAAAGTACTTTCCCAAAAAAACCAAAGTCCTTTCTGTTGGGGATAATTCAGACTGAAATTCCCGGGTGTAAAAAAAAAAAAAGGTTATTTATGTATGCCACTACTGTGGCCCATGTTTTGTTAGCCCAAAAATGGAAAACAAGCCAGGTTCCAACTAAAGAAGAATGGCAACTTAATCCGATGGAATGTGCACAGCTTGCGGACCTAACATATAGAATAAGAGAACAAGAAGAACACACATTTAAAGAAGATTGGAAATTGTTTATTGAATATATGGGAAATAACTGTGTATAGCTGAAAATGCTGGCAGCATTAAGATAAATTCAACAGTGTAAATAAGTTTTGATGGATGTAATAATGGACTACTGAATGGTATGTTTTTGTGAAATATGCAGGGATTTTTGATATGTAAAATGAACCATAGAAAGAGAAGGAGGGAAGTCACTGATATCTTAAGGGTGTAAAAATGAGTACTTAAATAAAACAGAAAATTATATATATATATGACAATTGTGGTGACAGTTCAAGAGTCAGATGATAACAGCCACGGCATGTGCTCTTACTTGTCTGGGGAAATGTTGCACACCACCATGGCATGGTCATGACCCACAAGAGTACAAAGGCGGCCTGTTGCTCTGGAAGTCAATATTCTGCAGTTTCAATCCATTTCAACTTCAAAGTTCTTGACTGTGCCCTGAGGGCCATAGAGATCATGGTGCATGGAGCATGTTTTATTTAAATTATTCGCTTTGTTAAAAGCTCAAATGTTCTTGGTACAGCTCTTGATAGACTTACCCTGCATGAATTTGCCTAACCCTCTTTCAAAGCCATCCAAGATGGTGTCAATCGCTGCCTTTTGTGGGGGCAAATTCTATAGTTCAACTATGCCACATGTGACAAAGTACTTTCTTTCGTCTCTGCTGAATCTACCAACATTCTGCTTCATTGCATGTCTACCAGTTATAGGTTTATGAGGGTGGGGGGACTTTTCTCTATCCACTTTTTCTATTCTGTGACCGTTTAAGTGGTCTAATGCTGCTTTAAATGTAAGGGGCAGATGTGGTCCTAGACGAAGATGAGTGAAATCATCTATTAGCCCATTGTAGACCAATTTTCTATTGTGATTATATTTTCATTTCTATACCACTTCATATTTTAAAAGGGGGGGGGGACTCAGAGTGGTTTACAACACATTAAAATATCAAATAAAACAATCCAGAATAAAACTAATGCAAGCTTCAAGGAAAATGTTCCAGAACCTTCTCTAAGTGACATTTTGCTTTCCCCATATTTATTTACCTACTTAATTTATAGAGCTGCCCCATAGTAGGACTATAGGAAGCCCTGGTGGTGTAGTGGTTAGGGTGTCGGACTGGGACCTGGGAGATCAGGGTTCAAATCCCCACACAGTCATGAAGCTCACTTGGTGACCTTGGAGTCAGCCACAGCCCCTTTACCTACCTCACAGGGTTGATGTAGGGATTAACTGATTCCATGTGCTGCTGATATAGTAGAACCAAATTCAGTTGATTCTGACAAGATTCTCTGAGAAGACAATTCAGCGATGTCTACTCCAGATTAGGATACGGTCCTCAGCATTTACCCGTACAAGTACAGTGGTACCTCAGGTTACATATGCTTCAGGTTACATACGCTTCAGGTTACAGACTCTGCTAACCCAGAAATATTACCTCGGGTTAAGAACTTTGCTTCAGGATGAGAACAGAAATCATGCAGCGGTGGCGCAGTGGCAGCGGGAGGCCCCATTAGCTAAAGTGGTGCTTCAGGTTAAGAACAGTTTCAGGTTAAGTACGGACCTCCAGAATGAATTACCGGTAAGTACTTAACCTGAGGTACCAGTGTACTGTATATTATCCATTTGATTTCAGTGAATTTATAGATCTATGTGTTTGTGACTGAGCTCTATGTCTATGGCAGGTTCACTAGAACCTCCGAGTGCTAACCATAAAAGAGGCTTTCTGTTAAATCTGATATTTTTTAGCTTAATCCCGTATTTTAAAAAACTCTACAATAAAACGTAGAGTTCATCAGTGAAGAAATAATATTGATTTCTCCTTGTTTCAATTTTATTTTATTTTTTTTACAGAGAGAGAGAAAGCACAGCACAGTAGTAAAAATCACGTAAGCAGCAAAGTGGTACTCAACCTTATTTAGGGTTTTCTTTCCCCCTTTTTTCTTTCCAGTAATGTCTCAGAAATCACCCTTTTCCCACTCACAGGCTCTGGGGTAATACTTCGAACCACAATTACACACTGAGTTTCCCTAGGTGACTAGTATGTCAGAGTGGTTTGATATTCTCAACAACTGACCCATATAAAACACAGAGGATTCGAAGCAGAGGAATAGCATGTGCACCAGAAGCCACAAACACTTCCTCCTTGATTTCAACCTTCTGTCGTCATGTAGACTAATCTTTGATTTCATCTTCCTAGGACTTGCAGAGACTTGTCTGTGCTTAACAACTTGCAGTGCTCTCTTTTTTCTAAAAAATATGTTTAGGGGTACTCTCATTTTGACTCAAGAAAATCACCGTTTTATAGTTCAAATAAATACAGTGAATGGACAAAAGTACAAAGATTCACAAAATGTTTAGGGGTATGTGTATTCCTGCGTCCCCCCCAGGAAAAAAAAGGCACTGACAACTTGATTTGTGTTTTTAGTTGTTACCTGGTTATAGTAGCATGAATTTGACACATTTTAAATTCTTGGATGAGATTTCTCAACGGTAAGCCCGCAATGTACACAGGGGTTACTTTCCAGAAATCACACCTGAAGGCAAAATCACATACTGTATAGTCTAAACACACTGGGTGCAATTGCAGGTGGGATTACCAAAGTCTTTATTTCCTGGACACCTGCCCCCTTATTTATTTATTTATTTATTTATTTATTTATTTATTTAAAAGCCAAGCGCTTTAAAGATGAATGCACACAACTGAAATGTGCCTAAGTTGCAGGCTTCCTGTATTCACAAACTATAGACAACATTAATCAGGTGCATGTTTGAGCACCCCCATGTTCAAAGCGCTGCATTTGGCAGTCTCCCACTACTGCTATAGCTAAATAGAGTTGCAATGTTTTTATTATTCTTGAAAAAAATAATTATGATTTTCAGGTTTATACATTTCAGAAATTTTACAGTTATTTTAACATTTCAAATCTTGACTTCCTTCCCCCTTTTCCTGTGGCTACTTAAATTTATTCTTAATATTTTCTGCATATCCAAATTAACTTAATTTGTTCATTTATTCATCTACCTTAAATATATACACTTATGAAACTGCAGGTTATTACAACAATCCTACAATTTATCTGTAAATATTCAATAAACCATTTCCATTCTTTTATATATAAAGAAACTGTTATCTTGATTTCTTATTTTTCCAGTAAGTTTTGCCATTTCTGCATATTCCATGAGTTTTTGTGTCCATTCTTCCTTTGCTGGGACTTCTACTTTTTTCCATTTTGGGGCAAGTAACATTCTTGTCACTGTAGTAGCATACATGACTAAGTTTCTATACAGTTTAGGTAGTTCTGTCACTATAATTCCCAAAATAAAAGCTTCTGGGTTGTTGTTTTTATAAACGTTATTTTAAACATCCTTTTCCATTCATTATATATCATTTCCCAGTAAGCTTTAACCTTACTACAAGACCCCCCACATATGATAAAAAGAACCTTCTTTCTCTTTACATTTCCAACACTTACTAGATTTAGAGTTATACATTTTTGCCAATTTATTCGGTGTTAGATACCATTGATAGAGAGAGTTGCAACATTCAGACAGCAGTTAGACTGTACACACTTACTTGAGAGCATGTCTAATCGGATCCCATGAGATTTACTTATGAGTAGATATGCAGTGCACTGTTAGTTAATGCGTTCTATTAATTGACGAAAATATGTTTGATAGATCAAAAAGATGTGCCTGATGAATTAGGCAGCAAAATTTCAGAATACTTTTTTAAAAAAATTAAAAATAAAACAAACCGTTTGGAAAATCATGGGTGGTGGGTATCAACTTAGAAAAGATATTCCTCCCCATTGAGGTGGAAATGAATGTCAGAGTCCAATCCTAAGACTGGCCACCACCCAGTGGAGCTTAAGAGAGCACCACCAACACACCCATAGAGCTGTAGTCCAGGGCGGAAGGTGAGGAGCTGGCACAATTATGAGGCCCACATCGAGCCATATGGCACCACGCTGGGCTCTGTCGCTCTTATTCTGCACCCACAGGGCTTGCCACTGGCTGCCTCTGCAAATGGAGGGAACAGGGCTCAGTAGTGGGACACCTCTGCCCAGTATACCTGAAGGAGCGTCTCCACCCCCATCGTTCAGCCCGGACACTGAGGTCCACCTCTGAGGGCCTTCTGGCGGTTCCCTCACTGCGAGAACTGAGATTACAGGGAACCAGGCAGAGGGCCTTCTCGGTAGTGGCGCCTGCTCTGTGGAACGCCCTCCCATCAGAAGTCAAAGAAATAAACAACTACCTGACTTTTAGAAGACATCTGAAGGCAACCCTGTTTAGGGAAGTTTTAAATGTGTGATGTTTTATCGTGTTTTTAATATTTTGTTGGGAGCCACCCAGAGTGGCTGGGGAAACCAAGTTAGATGGGGGGGGACATAAATAAATTATTATTATTATTATTATTATTATTATTATTATTATTACTACCCAACCCACCACCCCGTCCAGTTCAAAGGGGTTTGGGGTTGCTCTGTAAGATGGTATATAAAATATCCTGTGATTTATTCACAGAGAGGTAGACACTCCCATTCACCCACCTGGGAGCTTACTTCTTCTCCCAGTCTCTCTTTTTTAAAAATAATAATAATAATATTTATTGCTTTTAAAAAAGGGAAAAGAAAGAAAAAAGAGAAACAAAAAAAAAAAGAACAAGAACAAGAACAAGAAAAAATAAAACAATACAATACAATATACAAAACACAACCTCAACACCTCACCCAACATAATAAACAAAACAAAACAAAACAAAAACAATTTAAAAGCATACATCATTCCTTTTCCATATTCTAACTTTCATTCCCTTATATCATCGACCTCCTCTCACCTCCCTCTTTGTATTCCACTTCCATTAATTGTTTTAGCAATTCCTTTCCATCTTTCTCCATTTTCTATCATATAAATGTCTTAACATATTTTTAATCTTATTTCCATTAAAATTGGTATACTTATTTAAACTTAACTCCTTATAGCATTTCTACTAAACGCCATAAAAATTCATTCCAACATTTTTCTGTCACTCATTAATTTTACAATATTTCTATATATAGACTTTAAATCTTCCAATCTTCTTCCACCATCTCCTCTCCCCGGTCTCGGGCTCTGACAGACACTTCCGTCCACTTCGTACAGTCCATCAACCTGGAGATCTTATGTCCGAGGCTCTTAACTCTTTTCCACATCCCTTCTGCAGTTCTTCTCCATGTTCTTTGATGCTAAAGGGCAGATCTTGAGGAAACTCCAATCCAACAACACCTCCACTCCCTCTCGACAGGGCAGCCAAATTTCCGCCAGGATCCATAAAGTATTTCAGGGCATATTTCAAAATTCCTCCAACTCCAAAGGCCCCCCGAACTCCAACCTCCTCCTGACCCAAGTCCATATTCCAAAAGTCAGTTAATCCCTGCATAGAGGGATCTTTCCAACTTTCCTTTTCCAGTCCAGGCCAGGCTCCGATCTTCAAAGTCTGACTTTTTCTAGTTTCAATCATAAAGGGCCTCAACTTATAGTCTTTGATTTGCCTCTGTAAGACTAAAGCTCCCCCTTGTATTGCTTTAGGTTCGACAACAGCAACTTTCTCCTCCTTTTCAGCAATTTGTCCTGCTAAAATAGATTCCTGTGTCAAATCCTGAGTAATTTCTCTATTGGTGCTCACTTTTGGTCCCAAAATGTCAGTTTTAGTAATCATAACATCCAATTTCTTATGAAGCTGTTCCAGCAGATAATTTTGTCTTTCTCTCTTCAAAATACAGCAACCCACAGTCCATCTTCCTTCACAGAATTGGGGGGGGGGTGTGTCTATCAACAACTCTCAGCACCTTCGACAAACAACAGCTCCCAGAATTCTTTGGAGAAAGACATCACTGCTTAAATTGCTGTCATAGTGCTTTAAATGCACAGTATGAATGTGGTCTTGCATACAAATCCACTATGTACAGTGGTACCTTGGGCTAAAAAAGCTTCAGGTTCCATATGCTTCAGTTTACAGACTCCGCTAAACCAGAAATAGTGCTTCAGGTTAAGAACTTTGCTTCAGGATGAGAACAGAAATCGTGCTCCGGCGGCGCGGTGCCAGCTGAATCCCAAGTTCACAGGCTCTTCTGCCTGTGATTTCCAAGGGTCTCCGCCTTCGCCGTGGTGGTTCAGATATTATTATTATTATTATTATTATTATTATTATTATTATTATTAGCCATCAGTCCTGGGCACCGAAATGTCATGCATTCACCCTGCTTGCATGATCAGCCAGGAGCAAAGGCTTCCAAGTTCAGGTGTGCCAAATGCAGAAGCTCAATACAGCAGGATATTGACTTCCCTTTGCCACAGAGCACATGTCTAAAATATGCTCCTGGCTAAGGCCAAGTTGAGGAGTGTAGTTCAATACGAACGTATAATAAATCAAGTATAATGGCTGCTGGGCTCTGGGAAGGGACTTCTTCTTCGCCCAGGGCAGCAGATCAAACCTAGGCAGCAGCTTCTTCCATAATTCTGAGTACAAGGGAAGTGGCACTGGCTTCCCTTAGCCCTGCACAAAACCTGCACTCCTTTGCAAACCACAGCAGCACTCCTAGGCAGCAGGCTTTTTCAGTTTCAGCCACAAGGGAGGCATTGCTGCTCAGCTGATCTCACTCAGTATAAGACCAAAAAAATCATAACTTATAGGGATGTACAGTGGTACCTCAGGTTAAGAACTTAATTCGTTCCGGAGGTCCGTTCTTAATCTGAAACCGTTCTTAACCTGAAGCACCACTTTAGCTAATGGGGCCTCCAGTTGCCACCGCGCCGCCGGAGCACGATTTCTGTTCTCATCCTGAAGCAAAGTTCTTAACCTGAAGCACTATTTCTGGGTTAGCGGAGTCTGTAAACTGAAGCGTATGGAACCTGAAGTGTATGTAGCCCAAGGTACCACTGTACATAGTGGATTTGTATGCAAGACCACATTCATACTGTGCATTTAAAGCACTACGACAGCAATTTAAGCAGTGATGTCTTTCTCCAAAGAATTCTGGGAGCTGTTGTTTGTCGAAGGTGCTGAGAGTTGTTGATAGACACACACACACCCCAATTCTGTGAAGGAAGATGGACTGTGGGTTGCTGTATTTTGAAGAGAGAAAGAGGATGCCATGACAGCCATTCAAAGCAAATAAATGCAATTTGTCTCAAATTTTCTACCTGAAGAAGAGGACATGTCCTGGAAAAAGAGGCAAACCAGTTTAAACCAATCTCTGACAGGCACACTGCCAGCATGCTGGTGTCCTCAAAGTATAACGTAAGTGGAAGCAAACAGTAGTACCTTCATACAGGAAGAAGAAACCTTGTACCCACAAAGGACATCTAACCATCTACTAACTCACAACCCTCCCCCCTCCACTTCTTCCATCTGCTCCTTTTGCATCTACACACACACACACACACACACACACCACACCACCCTCTCCTTATCCGAGTGCAGGTATAAGTTGTTAGCTGTCAGGGAACTGCCATCGGAGAGACAGGTGGTGGACAGGCTACAGGAGAATAGGAGAGAATCTGCAGTAGAAGAGGGAACCAGCAGGGGGAGTGCAGGAGTCACAGCGGAGGGGAGGCTCTGGGATGCTTCCAGTGAGAGTAGTGGAGAGGTAACGGGACCCCCGTTGGGAACGCCCACCCTTCGCCGGAAACTGTCACGCAGAGAGTCTCGGAAGCGCATGTCTGTCAAAGAGCTTTTATGTTGGCGTAAATTCCGTAGACGCCCACTGTCAGATTCTACCAGCGACTGACGGAGTCATGCTTTGGGGGCTCCGTTAGTGCATCGGTTTGGATGACCAGCCAAACCCCAGAGGGATCAAGCTTTTACGCACAAGCAGCTCACTATCCCATCACAGCAATCTGACAGTCTTTGAAAGCAGCTTGTGCAAGCAGAAGGCATCATGAGCGAACCATCCGGAACCGGAGGAGCAGGAGCGGGAGCTGGCGCAGATCCAAGCCTGGAACAAAGGTACAGGGCGTTGGAGGTCCAGCTGGCACTGCAAACGGCGAGGCTCGAGGAGAGGAGGGCTCAAGATGCAGATAAGGGGAAGACCACCCCACTTGCCAGACGGGTGCCTGGACTGGTGCAGAAATTTGGGGGGGATCCCCGGAACTATCAAGCCTTTAGGACAGAGATGCAATATGCTCTCAATCTACTGTTTGATGACTTCCCCGACGAGAACTCTAGAGTGGCGTACGTGATTGGCCATCTAGAGGGAGGGGCGAGGGACTGGGTTCGGCCCCTGATGGCAGCCAATAATGAAATCTTAAAGGACACAATGAAGTTTTTCCGCGCCATGGACTTGATGTTTTCCAGCGAGATCGAGCAGGGAGTGGTGCGCAGGCAGTTAATGGCGTGTAAACAGGGGAGCCGATCTGTACGTGAGTACTGGACTGAGTTCACCATGCTGATTCATAGACTTGGGTGGGACCTTGCTAGTGAACCTATTCAAATGCTGTTTGAAGAAGGTCTCTCTCCGGCAGTGAAAGATGAACTTTCCCGGGCGCCTAGGGCGGAGTCTATGGATCAGCTGACTAAATCAGCGCTGTCCATTGGGGCACGCCAGGAAGCTAGAGCTATGGAAAAGCGGGAAGGAAAGGGGGAACGTTGGAAGGACTTCCGCATTCCAGAGATTCCGGAGCAGCCTTTCCCGCCAGCAGAGCCGATGGAACTTGGAACAGCGCGCGCGCGCGCAGTTTCAAACACCAGTGAAGGGCGGAAGAAGGAGGGAAAGAGCGGCAAGAGATGCTATCTCTGCCAACAGCCAGGTCACTTTGCCAGAGTCTGTCCGCAAAGGAAGGAATGGCAAGGGATGGCGGGAACTGTTGGGGGGAAGGAGGAAGAAGAAATCACGGAGCCAGTAAAAGCCAACGCCTGGTTGCCAACATCAGGGCACAGCAGCCAGGCCAGGGAGTAATGAATGTGCCCACGCCGGAACCTCCAAGACCAGCGCTTGTGATAGAGGTGTTGCTGGAACTGGCAAACGGACACCCACTGAAGATAAAGGCGCTATTGGATTCAGGTAGCTCATGTAATTTCATGAGCAAAGAGTTTGCAGCTGCACACCAAATACAGACTATCCCATTGAGTAAGCCTTTGCAGGTTACCACGATTGATGGGAGGGAGCTGTTGGGAGGAGAAGTGAGCCAACAGACTGTACCAATGATAATGAGGGTGGCACGACACACCGAACTGATAGCGTTTAACGTAGCCACCTTGGGAGGAGCTCCTATTATCTTGGGTATGAGCTGGCTGGCGCTACACGATCCGCTAGTAGGCTGGCATCAGAGAGTGGTTTCCTTTGGATCAGCACATTGCCTAGAACACTGCAAGGAGGGAGAGGCTCAGGCAGGCGCCAGGGGCACTCTAGCAGTGATGGAAGTGATGGACAAAGGGAGGGTGCCACCACAATACGCTGACTTGCTTGACGTATTCAGCGAAAAAGAAGCAGATAAACTGCCCCCGCACAGACCCTTTGATTGTCAAATTACCTTACTCCCAGGAGCACAATTGCCAGTGGGCAAGCTGTATGCAATGTCAGACAGTGAGATGCAGGAGTTAAGGGAGTTCATTGACAAGAATCTCAAGCGAGGTTTCATCAGAGAGTCACGAGCGGTGGGGGGCAGCCCAGTGTTCTTTGTGGACAAAAAAAACACAGGCAAGCCCAGGCTTGTATGTGATTTCAGGGCCCTAAATGCAGTGTCAGAACCAGTGACTTTCCCTATGCCCAGAATTGATGACATTCTAACACGGGTGAGAAAAGGGAAAATTTTTACCAAGCTGGACCTTAGGGGGGCATATAACTTGATACGTGTGAGAAAGGGGGATGAGTGGAAGACCACTATGTTCACCCCCTTGGGGGCCTTTGAGTACACCGTTATGCCTTTCGGATTACAAGGGGGCTCCGCCTGTTTTCAATCATTCATGAATCACGTCCTGGGGCCACTGCTCTACAAGAACTGCGTAGCGTTCTTAGATGACGTTCTGGTGTACTCAGACAATGAGGAGCAGCATGTGCGAGATGTAAGAGAGGTACTGAGCAAGCTGCGAGAAAACCGGCTGTGGGTGAAACTGGAGAAGTGTCAGTTTCATACCAAGGAGGTGGAATTCCTGGGGTACCGGTTGTCTGACAAGGGATTGGCCATGGATCCCAGCAAGGTTCAAGCGGTACTGGAATGGAAAACACCAAAGACCAAGAAGGACGTGCAAAGGTTCCTGGGCTTCGGAAACTTCTATAGGAAGTTCATCAAAAACTTTGCCCATTTAACAGCGCCCATCACGGATTGTCTTAGTAGCAAAAAGAAATTTGTTTGGACGGGAGAAGCGCAACAAGCGTTCGAACGCTTAAAGCAGGCGTTTGCGTCGGAAGAGCAACTCTTGCACGTGGATCTACAACAACCAATGAGAGTGGAGACTGACGCGTCAGACCGAGCGGTGGGGGCCGTTCTTCTCCAGCCGGGAAAAGATACGTCTGAATGGAGACCGTGTGCATTCTTCTCGCGGAAGTTGAACAAATCAGAGAGGAACTACACAGTGTACGACCGAGAACTGCTCGCCATTCATGAAGCATTCCGGAAATGGCGGCACTTGCTGATTGGGGCGCAGCACAAGGTTCAAGTCCGAACTGACCACAAAAATCTGGAATACTGGAGAACAGCCCGAGTGCTGAACCAGAGACAAGTGAGATGGGCCCAGGAGTTCTCCAAATTCCACTTTGAGATTCGTTACGTGCCCGGCTCCGAGAACGTGAGGGCGGACGCTCTTTCCAGGAAACCTGAGTACTTAGAGGGGGAGGGAGCGCCTGAGGCAAGGCATGTAATCTCTGAAGACCGCTGGGTGTGTGGGGCGGCATTGGTGGGGCAGAGGGAACTGATAGAGGGTACGGAGAAAGATGAATACGCCCAAGAGAAACTCAGAGAGCTCCGGAGGACAGAGGAGAACACAGGGGGGTTCGAAGAAAAGAACGGGGCGTTGTATTACAAAGGGGCACTGTACATACCCGACGGGGAACTGAGGGGCAGAGTACTCAAGCAGTTGCATGACAGCCCCACAGCGGGACATTTTGGACAGCACAAAACCATGTGGTTGGTTACCAGGGAGTTTTGGTGGCCCAAGGTGAGGGAGGACGTACGGGAATATGTCAGGGGTTGCGACAGGTGCCAGCGAGCGAAAGGAGAGAGGGTGGCGCCAGCGGGGCTATTACAACCCTTACCCACGCCCGAAAGGCCATGGGAGGCAGTATCCATAGATTTTATGACGGACCTGCCAAAATCCAAAGGCAAAACAGCTGTCATGGTGGTGGTAGATCAATTAACCAAGATGTGTCATTTTATAGCTTGTTCACATGCAGTCACAGCGGAGGAAACCGCCAAGTTGTTTGTAGAACATATTTTCAAGTTGCATGGCGCCCCCTTGAGGGTGGTCAGCGACAGAGGGAAACAATTTACTTCCAGGTTCTGGAGGAAACTTATGAGCTTACTGCACGTAGAACTCAATTTCTCAACTGCCCGGCACCCAGAAACCAATGGGCAAGCGGAAAGGGCAAATGGGGTTTTACAACAATACCTGAGGTGTTATGTAAAAGACAGAGAAAATGATTGGGTGGATAAGTTACCTCTAGCAGAATTTGCCTACAACAACGCGGAGAACGTGTCCACAGGGATGAGTCCCTTCCTGGCAAATTATGGGTGTCACCCCCGGGCATTCCCAGGAGAGGGAGGGGAGAGGTGGAGCGTGCCGGCGGCGGAATATTTTTTTGAAGAGATGGAGGCGATCCACCGTCAGCTTCAACTTAACTTAGAGAAAGCCAAGGAAGAATATAAGAAGCAAGCAGACAGAAATAGGAGGGAAGGTGAAACTATAAGGGTGGGGGACCGGGTGTGGTTGTCCACCCAAGGGCTACCGTTCAAGGGCGGGAGTAAGAAATTGAGGCCCAAAAGATTGGGACCCTTTGAGGTCATACAGCAGGTCAACCCAGTGGCATTCAAACTCAGGCTGCCCAGTCACATGAAATTACACCCAGTATTTCACAGGTCATTACTGTCGCCGTACCGAGAGGGACGCGAGTGGGGGGAGCGTGAGAGAGAGGCCACCCAAACGCCCGTGATAGAAGAGAGAGAGCGCGACATGAACGTGGCAGGAATCATTGATTCCAGGTGGAAGGGGAATCAGGTGGAATATCTGGTAGAATGGGAGGGGGAAGCAGAGTCGGAAAACACTTGGGTACCAGCAGAGGTAGTCAATGACGAGGTTTTAATAGAAACATTTCATCAGCGTTTCCCAAGAAAACCGCAACCCGTGGCTCGATTTAGAAGGGAACACTTTGGGACCACCGATGAGGAAGGAGAGTTTGAAGGGTTCCCAGAGTCAGGGGTGGGTGAAGAAGCCGACTCCGACGAAGAAGAGGAAGACGGGGAGAGAGACGGTACGCCGTGGCTGGAAGTTAGAATCCTCGGACGACGAGGAGAGTTCCTTCAGGGGCTTTCCGCCCTCACCGCCAGTGGGAGAGGAGGCGGGAGGGGGTGAAGGGGGCCCTGGGGGGGAGGTGGATGTCAGGGAACTGCCATCGGAGAGACAGGTGGTGGACAGGCTACAGGAGAATAGGAGAGAATCTGCAGTAGAAGAGGGAACCAGCAGGGGGAGTGCAGGAGTCACAGCGGAGGGGAGGCTCTGGGATGCTTCCAGTGAGAGTAGTGGAGAGGTAACGGGACCCCCGTTGGGAACGCCCACCCTTCGCCGGAAACTGTCACGCAGAGAGTCTCGGAAGCGCATGTCTGTCAAAGAGCTTTTATGTTGGCGTAAATTCCGTAGACGCCCACTGTCAGATTCTACCAGCGACTGACGGAGTCATGCTTTGGGGGCTCCGTTAGTGCATCGGTTTGGATGACCAGCCAAACCCCAGAGGGATCAAGCTTTTACGCACAAGCAGCTCACTATCCCATCACATTAGCTTTTGAAAGTTCTGTGGGCTTCTCCATAATCCATTCAATACCCAGAAATTGGGGACACGGGTGGGTTAAACCACAGAGCCTAGGACTTGCCGATCAGAAGGTCGGCGGTTCGAATCCCTGTGACGGGGTGAGCTCCCGTTGCTCAGTCCCTGCTCCTGCCAACCTAGCAGTTCGAAAGCACGTCAAAGTGCAAGTAGATAAATAGGTACCACTCTGGCAGGAAGGTAAACGGTGTTTCCATGCGCTGCTCTGGTTCGCCAGAAGCGGCTTAGTCACGCTGGCCACATGACCCGGAAGCTGTACGCCGGCTCCCTCGGCCAATAAAGCGAGATGAGCGCCGCAACCCCAGAGTCGGCCACGACTGGACCTAATGGTCAGGGGTCCCTTTACCTTTACCTTTACCCAGAAATTGCCAGTTTTCTTCCTACCAGAAACTGCTGGGGCTGGAAGTTGGAACCTAGCTCTGCATGTTGAGCTATCAGAACTGCTGGCTAGAGCATCATCCTGGCAGTGAAACAGTCTCATTCCCCACCCAGACTGGAAATTACAAAAGCCCTTTCCTGCCTTGGAAGGCCCCAGTGCGGTGCAACCAGTCACACTGCCCAATTCCATCTCACTTAGTTTTTCTAGAGCCCACGATTCTGCTCAGCTGGGGTTCTCTTGCCCTCCTTCTTCCTTGGAAAGGGTCCGCTTGCTACTCCTGCCTCCCTCCTTTATTCCCTCCTCCCAGTACACAGGGAGAAGCTTCCCCATGGTAACAAAGAATCAGAATGTAACAGGATTTAATGCGCATTTGATATCCTTCCACTTTGTTGTGGGAATGAGCCATAGTTCAAGGCAAAGGAAGTTCTATTTAGTGCTACAAAAAAAACACCTCCTGTCTGAAACCCTGGGAAGTCACTGCCAATCCGTATAGACCAGATGATGGACATGGTGGCTCTAGAAGTTGGTCTCAAACCTTCTAGCACTCTGACCCAGAATGGCCAATGGTCATGGATGATGGGAGTTGTAGCCCAACATGCGGAGAATATTACATCAGCTGTCCTGGTTCAGACAATACCAAGGTAGATGACCAATGGATAATCCGTGACACATTTAGAAACCTGTAAAAATCCATTTTCATGTAGAAGCAAGTACCAATGGGAAGAAGAGAGTAAATGCTAATATTTGAAGTGTTCTCATTTTTACCAAGGTGATTTATGGACCACATTGCTCCAGTGGTCGTATCAAAGTCTATTCTATACTTCATGCAATGCATTTCATTTATGACAATCAAGCAGATGATTTCATGTTGTTGTACCATGCCATTTAATGACCTACTTATTCAACTATTGAGAAAAGCCACTTCAGTTGTAGTGACATTTCTGTACTTCCTGCTTTATTTTGGCATCTTATTCACTGAACTTGGTCCGCATAATGAAGCTGAACACACAGTAGCACACAACAAAGCAAAGCAAGTTAAAATTCAGAGATCTTGTCCTCTTGGGTGGTATAAATCTGTGAAAAAAAAGGCTTCGTTGTTTGGAGGCAGTGAAGCCAAGTCCCCAAAAGACAAAGGTGTTGTGTGTTACTTATTCAAATGTATTTAATCACCCAATAATTGGAAAAAATCACTTAAATGAACCAAGACCACACAAACACACACACACACACACACACACACACACACACACACACCAAGCCATCTGTTAGGAAGCAACTCTCTATATAGCCTGTTTTATGAGAGTCTTTTAATTTCAAATGCTTCTATATACAGGTGGGCAATCTCTAGGGCACTACAGTAGCCTCCATGGATACTCCTTTCAAGAAAGAGAAATAGTTCTTCCATAATGGAATCTCTGCAAAGATAAAGTAAAACATTTGGATAGATTCCTATTTTCTTATTTTCCCAAGGAAGTGGTTTCATGTGCATTATGTCAGGGCTGGAGTCCTGCAATAAAGGAAGCAGATCTCCGTTGTCAGCAAAGTTAACTCTTTATTCAAGAAAACAAGCATACAACTCAGCCTAGTGGTGTCAGCAGCTCTTCCTGGTTGGTCTTGCCCAGTTGCAAGGCGGAAGATCCCAGCCTAAGGCTCCTCTTCTCCCGGGTGTTTCCCAAGCAGTCTCAAATTGCTTTTTCTGTGCAGTAATGTGCTAACTCAGAGGCCCCAGTAATAAGTTTTCACTCTAGTAAAATTTGAAACCTATTATAAATCATAGCTGAAGCAACCCTTATGGCAACCCCAAAGCTCCGCACCCAGTGTGACCAAACCAGTCACACTCCCCTAAATCTGCCTCTACTGTTGGCCCTGGCTGTAGAGTTCTAGGTTCCTCTTGCTATTATATACATGGATCTATAAATGTGCTTGTGAGTCGAGGACCCTAACCCACATAGTGGAGAAATAATGGACACAGACACAAGTATTTTAGGTTAATAGGCTGTAAAAGGCCACATCTTTTATTGGTTACAGCATGTGAGCAGTATTGGCTTAAGTACTGGATCAAACAACCTATATCTGACCCCACCCGTGCAGGTTAACAACCAGTGGGAGGAGCTTGTTGATGCAAATAGAACTGGAAGCTTCCCCTGATGTCACTGGGGGTTGTGCCATGGCCCTAGCCACCAGCAAAGCATTGGACAGGATCCATGACCGCCGGATTCCTTTAACGGAATACCCCAAATGGGGTGGGATAGGTGATGGCCACACCCCGTCCCCCAACACACAACATATATTCCAATGCCTAACCGCCAAAACTGGAAAAGTTGTGACGAATTGCTACAAGGTAGCTGAAATGCTAAGAGGCTGGTGCCAATTTAGCCAAATGGACAAAAACTCCTACCAGGCCCCCTGGGCAACCAGGGTGACCAACCAAGGTCCATAGCAAGGTCAAGAGCACAAACCTAGCTTAAAGGGTGGGCGGGCGGGTGATCCAAAGTCTTCCAGGAAACAGAATGAGGCGCGGAGGCTGCCGCGGCCGCTTAAATGTGGCTAAACCCCGCCCCCAGGCCAACTCTATTGGCTGGCCCGCTGCAGGGTGGGGCGGCATCCGGGGAGATGATGCAGGGGGCCAAACACGGCCCCCTGCTGACGCGGGAACGGTTCCCAGTCACAATACCTCCTCTCTGGGAAGAGGAGAGGCTTTGCCACAACCAAGCACTTTTCATTCCTCAGAAGGACATTTTACAAACATCTCTATATCTCAGTGAAAGGTGTGGAAGAAATCCCCCTATTCTTGTTCCAAGCCAGGGTCATGGTGGTTGGGAATCACACTCACCATGAACTATAAGATTGCTGTTTTGTAAACCTTTCCATTCTTCAGTGTTTGCCGTGTCCTCATCCTTAGCTCAAAGGAAGCTGTTAGCATGAATCACACATTTGGGCAGGTCATCAGGGCTGGACTAAATTTGCCTCCTCCCAAAACTGAGTTTGGGTCCTGGCCAAATATCAGCAACTTTAGTTAACCAGATTCATCACACACACCCCTGTTATTTATTTCTTTTTAAACGATCATTTGCCACTAGTTTCAAAGACTAGATTAATGGTTTCAGCAGCAGATTTCTGTTTAATTGAACATATTTTAAACAATAATTTTTATTTGTTCGGTGAGTCTTTTCTGAATTACAATCAGGGATGATTAAATAATTGCAGATTCCTGTATGAAATTACCTGATTCACATCTTGACAAATGTACAGACAAGAATTTAGCTAGCCACTGGATTTTGTACTCTTGGAATTTGCAAAAAAAATTATCAGCCAATTAAAAGTCTCAAAGTATGTATGTATGTAGCGGCAGCAAGACGCGAACACGCACAGTCAATTAAAAGTTGGTGTTATTCCAGAAAAACATGCCACTTGTCCAGAGCTCTCTGCCCTTGTGACTTATGGCTACCCTGATGACGACTCAACTAAATCCTTGGCGTTGTTCCTCTTCCTCCGGAAACAACACATGAAAACGAATTTCTTCCGTCACTTCTGTGATGTAAATTTCCCCTTTTCTTGTACCCCTTCCCTCCTGCGTTCCTGCACGCTGAGAGGCTTGGAAACTGGCTCAGACAAGCTATTGTCTGATAACTCCTGTGTTTCTCTGGGCTGTGAAGCCCGCCCCCCCCCCCCGTACTTCCCTCTGGTCATCCCCTAACAATTCTCCCTTCATGCCCTGGACTGCTGTCCAAGTCTGGCAGCTGCTGTTGCTCACTTGCTGGCTCCAGCCTGACAATGCAGTTATTCTTAGAGAAAATACAAATTTAAATATTGTGGCATGGATTTTGAGAACTACCTTTCACAATTAGTGTGGAAATAAAACAGAATAATGGGTAAAAGCATGCAAAAGTGAAATCTCCAGTTATAACAGGGTTATCTGTAATTAAGGATCTGGCGTACACAAATATACAACTTGATTTTTATTTTACAACACATAAAAAGTGATTTTTTAATCATAAAAATCTAACATTAAAAAATAATAATGAAAGTTCCATCACCTCTTTATAAACAGTGATGTTGAATGTTAAAATGCTGTAGGCTAATCTGTGGAAAGAATAAAGCCATTTTAGCTTTAAAAATCTTTCTACGATGCCAATAATTCTGAAACAGCACAGCAAGACAACATTGCATTGTCATCAAGTTCAGTTCTTTCCAATTCCCTGAGTTTTGAGAAGAATCCGCTGTAGTGATCTAAATACAACATTTAAAACTCAATATGGCTAACAGTGATCACGTGTACAAACCTGAAAATTATCATGACAGAGAAATACAACTGTGATTTAAATACAACTAGGGCCAAACTAGGCATTATTCTACTCACACAATTAGCAATGATATGAATCATTTTAAAAAGTAAGTTGTAGGTAAGGGAGCCCCAATCCGGACTGGGACATTGGTTTGGGGCAAAACAGCTTTAACTCTTTGTCCCCAATGACAGTCCCAATCCATGTGAGAGGCCTGTTTAAAATTTACTTTTAAACAACTACTCAAACAACTGCTAGTTGAATGGGTGGCAACAAGTCTTTGTCTGGCTCATAGACTGCCAATAACCTTTCCTTCTGTGAAATGTTGAAGAACACTTAGGTTCAGATACTGCTCATGGGCTTCATTACCTGGAGTATTATAGACTGAGATTTAGCTTCGTCTTTATGATAAAACTGCTAACAGGTGAAGGGGAGTGACACTGGAATGTATATTGAGGACAGAACCAAAGTAACAGGATGCTGTGGTGTTGGGTCATGAGAGTAACTTTTGTGGTTGTCTCTTACTTGGTACTCTCATAATGAAAACTGACTCAGGTTGGTATTGCCAAGGCAGCCACAGAAGCTACCCTGATTCCTGTTGGAACCTGCACAGACATGACCACGTCAAAAATCATGTTAGGTCCATAATAGCTTTGGGTAAATGCCAAGACTGCATTGGAGCATAAAGATCAGTGCTGATGAATCTGACACGAGGAATCTGAATTATTTATATGAATATGCTGGGTGGGATTAAAGGATTTTGGGGCTCAGTGAATGCCAGAAGAGATGAAGAAATGCTGAGATCAGGAATCAATGAAGGTTGCTGGCAACCTACACCTGGGTTCATCCTTCATGTTATTTACTCTTACTTCACTGGGAATACTTGACGATCTCCTCTTTGTGATGGATGATGAAGATGAACACATTGTAGCATGGCAACACTTCTCTGCTATAATGCCATTTGAACAAAACTGACACTGCTCTAGCTAAAAACATTTGTGACCAAATGAGGCAGAGCTCAAATCTAAGACAGGTTGTGCATTCCCAGAACCCATGCCAGCAGGAACCTTGCCTGTGACCTCTAGATGTTGCTGGACTCTAAGCTCTCATCAGTCCCAGCCAGTGCGGTCAATGACCAGAGTGGAGCTGTCATGCAAAAACTCCCAAAGGATCACAGGCCATCTATCCCTGTCCTTTCCAAGATAAAGGGATGTGAATATCCAGCATTTCCTATATGGGACCCTATTACCAAAGTGGTAAGTGCAAACAACCAGAATTCAGCCTCAAATAATTTCCACAAATTGGTATTAAAATACCAAAACAATTCAGGAGTATAGCTGAACACAATCACATTTTGCCCCAGAAGTTCTCCTTTCTCCTCTGTGCTCGTTCTAGAACCTGAGATGCCAGTGAACTAGAAGCAGCAGATCGAGCAGATAGCTGGGACAATCGGTCATCATCATCTGTAAACATAACAAAGGGGGGGGGGGAAACCAATCAGATCCATGGTAACAAGATAAGCAAAATATGCTTAGGGGCTTGCTAAAATGGACATTGTCCTCTTTAGGAGCTGTAAGGTTAACACAAACTTACCAAGAAACATATAATTATTTTCTACACTGGGGAATTAGGAGTATATATGGATAGTGAAGCCAGATTTAGATTGGTTTTTAAAATTATGACACAAGGCACACCTTCAAAACTTCCTGAACTGTATGGTACTTTAAAAACACACACACACAATTATACTTTTTAAGAGCAACCTATTAATATTAAAACTAGAGGTGCTGTATTTTATTTCTGAAAGGACCAAAAGCATAAATGAACACATCTGATTCCAAATATGCTTTCTTGTACTGGTGCAAACTCAGTCCAGTGGAAATACCATTTTACTTTCATTGACAGTTAACATGGGCCACACTTTTGACCATACTGCGTGGGGTGAACTTAGCTGTAAGAAGATACAGATGTAGCAACAGCACACACAAGGGGATTGAAGCTACGGAAAACTCTACAGTGGAAAATATTGCTTGCACCCCAGTTCCAGGAAATCAAAGCATGAGCCAAGAGGCATGCCACAACATCTTCTGCAACACTGCAAAGAATTCTGAGGTACACTCTTGATTCATGCATCGCTTCCAATGTGCACTCTGAGTAGCCTCTGGCTACCATGTAACTTATGCGCTGCACATAAGGAGAGCAAAGCAACCCTGCTGCATGTAGCATGAACTGATAGATGGACATACCCATGAACCATACGTTGCTCAAATCCACACAAAAGTAAGAGTTTCTACCAAGTCACTATTTTTGTAATACAACATCGTCAAGAGTTTTGCCTGCCATAATCGCAAGACACCAAACCGGAAAGCTGTTGAAAGAGCAGCTGCCTGGTTTGTCTTTATATGCTACTTTTGTGGTACTAAGTTGCACTAAGTTTCTGAAAGAGCCTGCCTGAGAAATGTTCAAAAACACTGTATGCAAGAAAAATTACAGACTACCTCCATCACTATAGTTCCTCTCCTGAAACTACCATTAAAGAGGTGCCAAGACTCAGCACCTAAGCATTGCACGGTAAATGTGTGCATTTAAAATTAGATAAAATTTCAGATACTAGTTTTTCTGCTGCTAATCATTTGTTTTCAGTAGCAGAGCAACTGTTTGGCAACAATCTGTCATCTCAAGGAGAGTGATGAGACTGCAGGGCATTGCTGAAGACCTGGTTGACTTTAGAGGCTTTCTGTAAACATTTATGGTGGCTTTGCTGAGCAATCTGCACAGCCCACACACTTTTCAGTCTTAGCTATTACTGAAAGCTGCTAAAAGAGCCAAGTATCAGGTGGACCTTACTCAGAAGGTGCAGCAGTTTCTATGATATTTGCATATGCAGCCATTAATTCTGAGCAAGTACTTCCAAGCATCTCCCGTCTCAATCTGTACAATGGGGCATTGCAAGCTAAACAATTCCTCTTTAATGGCAAGTGTTAGGGATGATTCACACATTAATTCAGAGGTGCAAAAACCAATGAACACAGATTTTTCCGCCTCAGGGTTGTTGTTTCTTGGTGTGTGCAAGTCATGACCCTACATCAAAAGCTGCCAACCTACAGAGGTGGAAAGAAAACTGTGAGTATTTCTTTTTATGTGGTTGTGAGGGCCGTTTCTCACCAACAGTTCTCCATTTGAAACCTATGTAGCATCGTTATTTTGTACAAGTTTCACTGTCTCAGAAATAACTGTGTGATTTAGCCTGTGGTCTCCTCTATTTATCCATTTTTTGTTTGCCTGGGATTGATATATAATGAGCCTTAAGAAATTCAGTGGAGACCTGAATGACCCTACTCTCCTCTTGTCCTAGGCCCTAGATGGTAGTTAGCATCATAATTCCAGTCAAACACTCCCTTGATCTTATTTGCAGTTCAAATCTAAAAGGTGCATTTAGGGAAGTCGTAGAGTTTGAAACTATTTGATCAAATATGTGCTTTGTCATCCCAAGAGAACAATGCAATGAAGAAGAATGGTTAGAGGCAAAACAGAAACCAAATCTAAGATGCTATGCACAGACAAGGGATGGTGAGGCTGCTAAGGGACTACTACAGGTAGCAGACATGGTGTTAAGTTTTGTAGTCTTCAAGTTCCAATGGAGTTAATAAATCAGGGCATACTAAAATTCTTTCCCCACGTACTCATGATCTTGAAATGGTATAGCTACAGAGGTCTACACAACAGCTTTATTCAGATGTAACACTTAATTGTGGTGAATACTGAATACTGTGCATTGAAACAAGCCAACTTCAAACCATACTTAATGAAGCTGGCTTGTTTCTACTGACCATGATTAAGGTGAACCACAGTTTAGGGTCTGTATGGCATGTTTCTGACCTCCTCCACCATGGCCTGAGGAGAGTGCACAAAGCCAAGGCTCACTCAGGACTGCTCTTGTCGCTCTCAACCACAGCTAACACTACATCCAAACATAGTCAGTGGGAAGACATACAGTGGAACCTTGATTGTCAAACGCTTTGGAAGTCGAATGTTTCAGCTTTAGAAGGCCAACAACCCGGAAGTGAATGCTTCCGTTTTCAAACGCACATCAGAAGTCAAACAGCTTCTGAGGCATGTTTCTCCAATTTTTCACTGGATTTTGCCTACCAGCAATTGCACGTCAGTTGTTGAACATTTCGGAAGTCGAATGGTCTTCTGGAACAGATTATGTTCAACAACCAAGGTTCCACTGAACTAAAATCAAGCCATGGGATTCTATAATCGTCACAAACAGAACAGTTCACTGCATAACACATGCATATACATTCTCATATTCATACACGTGTGTGTGTGTGTGTGTGAGAGAGAGAGAGAGAGAGAGAGAGAGAGAGAGACAGAGACTGATTATATATTTATACACACTTTTTAAGTTTCCATTAGCATGAATTAGTATGAAATATCTATTTTTACAACAGCTTTCATAGTTCCTACTGAGGAAAAAAAAGGAGGGAAAACTGAAATACTGTACAGAATTATGTGTTGTTATTATTAATGACTACATTAATAATAAATGCATAAAAATTATTAACGGCTCTAGTTATATTTAACATGGATAAAAGAGTGGAAATACCTTCATCATTATAGTTTCTCTCCTGAAGTGGTAATTGCATCCAGCTCCTTTTAGGGCTTGCAACACCGCCTAGAAAGAAACAGCATACAACACTGCGTTTCCCCAGTCCACAAATACTTTACCTCCTCAAGAGAAAGCCAATATACTATATTTTTCCGTGTATAAGATGACGCTTTCTGCCAAAAAAAGCAGGCACAAATTGGGTGTCGTCTTATACATGGATTGTGAATGCAGAGGGGGAACGTGTGATTAATGGCGGCAGCAAGCAAGAGATTGACAGCAGCGATCAGACGGGTGATTGGTGGCTGCGGCAAGGCCTGCTGGCGATTGGCTGTGGCTGTGGCAATTGGGCAGGTAACTGGTGGCTGTGGAGAGATGGGCAAGCGATTGGCAGCTGCAGCAAGGGAGTGGGTGGGCTGTTGGTGGCGGCAAGCGGGCAGACAATTGGCGGCTGTGGAGAGGTATGCAACTGGCTGTGGTAAGTGATTGGCAGTGGCAGGCAGGCAGGTGAGCAACTGGGCGAAGTGACCTCCCCCCACCCCCCAAAAAAGCTAAACAACTTAATTTTGTAATTTTCACCTCTCAGCTGTTCGCTAGTCACATGAGCAGCAAAAGCGGGGATTGCAGGAAAAGGAAAGCTGTAAGCCACCCCTGTTGTTCCCACACTCCTGAATATAATAGCAATCATGGGGTCAATCATCATCAGAATTGCAGACAAGGGAAGAGTTAACCAGCTGTGCCAGGCTTGAGCCCAAATTGGGTCCAATGCCATCAAGTGCCCTGATGAGTATGCATGACAGCCAGTTGTTATGCACATTTGCCGTTCAGCTTGCATTACTCTCAACATATACACTGCTTTAATATTTTATATCAGAGGATGGTATATAAATATGTTGAGAAACATATTTAATAGAAAGTTTCTGCATGCTTAAGGGAGCCGTCTACTTTTGGCTGTTTTAGTTTTTCAGTGTGGGGTCACATTGCAGAGTAATAGGAGATACTTGGGTATTTTTCAATGTACAGATTCACAGAAATGAAGAGTGCTGCTCCTGCCAAGACCCAGAAGCTCTTATTTAAAGCCATTCTACCTATCTAAAAAAGGTGCAAAATTGTGTAGAAAGTAAGCCAACCGTTATGCTGAAACTCAGGATCCCTAAGCATTCCTTGAATGCGGCACGATGGACTCCAATAGGGCAGAGAAGCATCCTTGGCTGATTTTAAGCCAGGAACTTTTGTTGCCTGCCCTGAATATGCTGAAGCTGGAGAGCTTCTTGCACCGGACGAATCTCGGCTGAACCACTGATCTTTCCTCAGAGGCAAAGGGTCCACAGTTTTCAGCCCAGCAGCTGGGGAAGGACTCAGTGGTATATCCTCTTCATCCTGAAAAGACAGAGTTGAAAAAAGACCCTGTCACATTGTGGAAAACTGTGCCAATGCTGTTCACAGGAAATGAACAAGACTGTCCTTTTCCACTTAGTTAGCTATGTCTGGCTGCAAACATTGAAGTTACTTTAAATGAATGTCACATTTAACTGATCACTTCTGCACACACGAGTCCCTCAAACTAGTTTCATGAGTGCATAAATGCAGGTTAATAGCTGTGTATGGAGGAGTTTGGGGCCAGTGAAAATAGAGGGGGGAAAGAGCTGAAGGGACTGCTGTTGAGATCATCTAGTCAGTCATTTTTAGAGGGACACGGGTGGCGCTGTGGGTTAAACCACAGAGCCTAGGACTTGCCAATCAGAAGGTTGGCGGTTCGAATCCCCGCAACGGGGTGAGCTCCCGTTGTTCGGTCCCAGCTCCTGCCAACCCAGCAGTTTGAAAGCACGTCAAAGGGCAAGTAGATAAATAGGTACCGCTCCGGCGGGAAGGTAAACGGCGCTTCCGTGCGCTGCTCCGGTTCGCCAGAAGCGGCTTAGTCATGCTGGCCACATGACCCGGAAGCTGTACGCCGACTCCCTCGGCCAATAAAGCAAGATGAGCGCCGCAACCCGAGAGTTGCCTTTACCTTTACCCTTAGTTAGTCATTTTAGAAATGATCAAAGAATGAATCGCATAAGTGGAGGTAGGAGCCTCATTCCGAGCCTCCATCTCCAACCGTCAAGTGATAGGGATGGTTTACTATGACTTAATTTCACCAGAGGGAGGTACCAGTGGTGAATTAGTTTCAGATAGGCTTGCTTCACTGAGGCTGAGCTTGTCCTGTTTAGCACCTAAACTTTGGAAACTGCATTCAATAGCATCTAATACAAATCTCAGACCGGCCCATTCCTGCAGATAATGTATCACTGGCACTCATTTTCAAAGGCTGTCTATCAATGGTCTAGGGAAGGCCATTTGCCTAGCATAGCTACAGGCCTATAGAACTGTTAGTCAATTTTGGGGGGGATCAGGAATAGCGTCATAAGCTGATCTGGGGGATTTGGGGGCCTTGGGGGCTCCATCTCAAATAGATCCCCCTCTCTTGAGTTACCAGCCTCCTCACACATATGAAATTGGTTATAATGTCCCAGGCAGGTAGACCCTGGGTGATTCAGGAAAGGGTGTAGTAGAGACGGCCGGGAAGCCAAGTACCCCTGACTCCTCTTCCACACCTCAAGCATAGTGGAAAGAAAAGGGTTCTCCAAATCTCAGAGCGTCTGAGGAGGGGCTGATAGGAAGTGCTTTCAGTATAAAGACTGCACTAAACACCCCATCGGGTTAGTGCATGTCTGTGCAATGTTTAGCAACTGGAATACATAGTCTGTTATTTCCCCAGTTACTTCCATGACATTTGTTTGATAAAACTATAACTGCTTCACGGTCTTCAACAGATAACACTATATAATTTGTCATTTTTATTCAGTAGTTGCGAAAACAAAGAAAGTGAAAACAAATGGTAATTCTAAGCAAATTTTAAGCAAAACATACCACCCTGTTAGATTTTCTTTTCAAGTCTTCCCTTGAGATTTGACTTGCCAAGGCATGCTTTTCTGAAGATCCCTGCCTCACATGCAGCGAGGATGAAGACTTCACTTTTGGAGGAGATACTAAAACAGCACCTCCTACAGGAATAAAAGAACACACTATTGTTAATGCTGAATTTCCAGAAATAAATTGCTTTGTGTTCTTTTTATATTTAAGGGGTGTGTGTGTGTGTGTGTGTGTGTGTGTGTGTGTGTATCTATATGTCTCTGTCTTTATACTGTATCTATATCTATGAATCATTAAATTGTTACCAGCAGCTGGTGTTGTAAGGTCATGATGTGTTCTTTGGGCTCCACCAAGTGCCCTTAGCTGTGGAGTAGGCAGCCTGCCACCCTCTTGTGAGGATACCAAAGAAGACTCTGCCATATCACCTGGAGAATTCATGTTTTCTTCTCTGAAAAATATGACAAAACATACAAATATACACATGGTAAAAAATGTATCCTCTAATTTATTGGTGGCCATAATTAATAAACTGAAAAGTCTTATTTTGTTTGCTTTCCCAGGGAAAGTTCTACATATTATATAGGCCATGAACAAGAGAGAATGAAAACCACAAGAGATCCTTCAAAATATACAGTTATATCTTCATTTCTGTGGGTTTGGTTGGTTCCCACAAATATTCTAGGTAGACTGCTTAGGAATTTTACACGTTCGGTCCAATAGACAGAATCATTCTTTTTATCCAATCTAAATTATTAATGGCTGTCTTACACCCATTATTCATTGGCCTCACAGATTTCCAAAAAGCCCCCTCCCTTTCACCATTATAGCCCCCATAGTGTTATCTTTAGTGCAACTTCGACCCCCAGTAATACTGGTTTTCTACGTAGTTTTCCTGTTCTTCTCTATCTTAAGAATGTGTCCTATCTTAGTATCACCACAAAACAGTCATTATGCTCCTAGTTATATTTGTACACCAAAACTGGTCTGGGACTGTAAAAAAATTCATTTCATTTCATATTTGTACACCAGCAAATGAAGTTGGATCTACCTTGTTAACTTTTCCCATTTGTGTTCTTTATCAATATCAAAGAGTGAGCACATACTTTTTTTAAAAAAATATGATGCTTTCATATTTAATATGCTTTGAAGAATGTCACTAGCTGTATCTCTAAACCATTATCTCATGATTCTCATGTTACCAAGACATGCGTTGTCAGCCATTTTCCAGCTGCTTCCCATAAGGAGGAAAAAAACTAACATGGAAAGTAACTTTCAGCATGGTTTTTAGAGCAATTCCCAATTTGCAATATGAGTAAAATAATCCATGTGTAAAATAATCCAGCAGGAGGTTAATCATTCTTTCTTGATACAACTTCAAAACATGGTATGGCATTACATGAACAAGCCTTGTACTCATGTGCTCCCACCACAACGTCCCCTGGCATACTATGCTTAATTAGCTCATCACTGCATCCAAACAGGAAAACCATGGTTTATTGCAAGTCATGCAATTCAGGTTTAGCAACAAGTGGCAACCAACAGTTTCTGAATGAATAGTGATGCTTGAAATGTCTCCTGTGGCTAATTAGTAAGAACCACACACAAAAAAAACTAGTTCAAACTGAAATAGTAATTTCTAACCTCATTCATGTACATTGATTTGATTCCTCCATTACATAGTGAAACTGTCATTGCCCTACTTAACAGACATTGCGTGTAATTGTCATAACTGAATGACGTTGGTTTGAAACATAATTTTAGATACTTACACTTGCTGGGCGTCTGTATTGGCATCCTTATCGTTTTCTTCCAGTTCTTCGATCTCTTCCGGTTCCGGCTTACGTTTCGCCCCCTCTTCTTCCTCTAATGCTGGTGACTGATTTTCCAGTTGCTCATCATTGCTTGGTTTGTCCCAAACCAAACGCTGTTTGACTGGAACAGTGGCAGCGTCTGACATGCCTAATTTCCCAGTGTTGTTCAGCTGCAACTGTTTTGGCAATTCAGGATGTGGCAAGAGCTTTCTCTCACGGACGCTGTATAAAGAGGAAGCAAGCAGTGCAGTGAATTCAGGATGTTCCCTTAGGTATTCAGAAATATACTGATCGGACTCAAACATATGATTAAAAGCAAAACTATCATATAAACTCTGGTAAGTTTTATACTTCATACCAACATACACATAGTTCAGCTTGTAGGAAATCCGCTAGGGTTTTAAACTTTTAAATGAAAGCCTTTGCAGCCAGTATTCAAAAAATTGCGTAACCAGTACTGTAAGATCAAAGGTGCTCTGGGGGGCTTCAGGTCACACGAAAAACGCTTGAAACTGAGATAACTTTCAAAGCAAGTTTGCAAAATGGCACTGAGGAATATTGGTTAAATAAAAAAGCCAAAAGCTCATTGGACATGCCTGAGCCTAAAGTAAGTCTTTGAATTCCAACTCCTGTGTATGTACTGTAATGCAGAATTTTAAACTTAGACATAGAAGAGTTGGATATGACTGTGGCTTCCTACTGAACCTCCTAATGAATAGGGCCAGAAGGGAAGTCTTCCCCAACCTGGTGCCTTTTCAGATGTTTTCAGCTAGAATTCCCATAATGTTGTTGTTGCTGTTTAGTCGTTTAGTCGTGTCCAACTCTTCGTGACCCCATGGACCAGAGCACGCCAGGCACTCCTGTCTTCTACTGCCTCCCACAGTCTGGTCAGACTCATGCTGGTAGCTTTGAGAACACTGCCCAACCATCTCGTCCTCTGTCGTCCCCTTCTCCTTGTGCCCTCCATCTTTCCCAACATCAGGGTCTTTTCCAGGGAGTCTTCTTTTCTCATGAGGTGGCCAAAGTATTGGAGCCTCAGCTTCACGATCTGTCCTTCCAGTGAGCACTTGGGGCTGATTTCCTTCAGAATGGATAGGTTTGATCTTCTTGCAGTCCATGGGACTCTCAAGAGTCTCCTCCAGCACCATAATTCAAAAGCATCAATTCTTCGGCGATCAGCCTTCTTTATGGTCCAGCTCTCACTTCCATAATACTTCCCATAATACCTGAATATTAACCGTGCTGGATTGGGTTAATAGGAGCTGACACCCAACAACAACAACTGGAGGGCACTATAGGGTCACTCAGTTACTGGATTCATTTCCCCTCTTACCCCCATGTAGCATGTTCTTGTGTGGAAGCACAGATGTACAGCCTGCAAAAACCAGTCTTCACACACATACTTCCAACATGATCTAGAGATGCTGAGCACTTAAATTTAATTTTACATAGGCTACAGTCACGTAACAAATTTTCATGGAAGTATTTGTCATTAAAATCAAAGGGTTCTACTTCTGAATAAATATGTTTAGGGTTGTGCTGTTAATAAAATAGCTATGCAATAAAGCCCACTGAACTTGATTTCACTTCTTGATTTAAAAAGTTTTCTGCCACAAAAAAAATATTAATACACACACAAACATTCATATGTTTCATTACTAACATTGTGGAGATGAAAAAAGGGAGAATTTCATGCCAAGAACGGCCATTTTAGCACGTTTTTTCTAGAGCAGTCCTAAATGAATTCAAGATCACTGCACAAAGCAATATAACTGGAATATTAGAGGCTGTAACCACAAATTGCACTCATTTAGTGAAATGAATATTCCATTTCTTAAACTATCATATTCCGGGTCGGCTTATTCCACACAGAATCCCTTACCCTGCAAGATCTAGAGCTCTGACATTGTTGCTAATGATTTCTTCAGCACTGGAATTCGAGGACAAATCCCAAAGCCTGTTGTTATCTGACAGAATCTGATTTAAATGATCTCTGGAAAAGTGGGTTCCCTGGACCCTTCGCCTGTAGGCCTCTGCTTTCTCCCGAAGTTCTTTCACCTGGGTATGAAGATTTCACAAAGTTGGATTTTTTTATTGTGGTCTGTAACATTTGTTTAAAACTATTAATTCATTTAATAGTCACAACTGACAGCACAGAGCAGCGTGTCACAGAATACATGTACATGACCAGCGGCAGCACCAACAAGGAGCAGCATATATGAGAGTGCAGATACAGTTTTTAAAGCAAGCAAGTGTTACAAGCGGCCAAGCCCAAGCACAGCTGTTAAATAAATTATGCAGCAAGCACAAAAAGCCTACCAGCTATACATTTGCTTAATGCCACATTGTATTTCATTTTGAAGGTTCAGAAATGTTACAATTGCTCCAAGCAGGAAAAACTTAGATGCAACCAACCTCCATATACCACATGGTATTTAGGGTGTTTTGAGAACCCTAAAGAAAGTAACACAGAAATAAAATAGCATTTATTTACTTATTTGATTATGTTACAGTAAATGAGATTCAATCTCACATGAAAAACGATCCCTTTCCATCTGTTGGGATTGTGGTGTTATCCTGCCTCCTACAGTTCACTTTACAAAGAATGTGATCTACTCTCCTTATGACTTGTTTTGAATGGCATTCTTAATAAACATCCCTATTTAAAACTATGTGTTATCAGTAACCAATCTGACACTTGCAGGATTAAATATTTGCATGTGTATTTCAGGTAGTTAATGTTAGCCATGAATATACAGAATTATACAGAGCCCTAATTTTTACTGGTGTATCATAATTTCTGCAACAACACCTCTACAATATCAAAGCATTCAAACTGTTAGCTTTATGTTAATAGTTAGAAACAGTACAAACATAGGGTTTTATCTAAATTCTGAGAGAAGACCCACTGATATTAATAGCTAACTTAGGTTTATTAATTTTTATGGGTCTACTCCAAGTAGGATTTAGTTGGCTACAACCCATAACTTTTACTTGCAGGCACTGTACGGTCATGTTTATTATTATAAACCACTTCACAAAATCCAAGGAACAGAAAATCTTAGTATATTAACATATTCACCAAGCTAAGCAAGCTATAAAATGCTTTTTAAATTACCTTTATATATTTCAGGGAATAGGATTGCTGGTATTTGCAGCACAATCTGACTAGATAGTAAAGATCAATGAGAAAGTCACTCTGTGCTTAAATTAACACACACTGAGATCTCCAAATATCAAGAAATTTGAGAGCTTTCTGACATCTGTCTGTAAAGTTTCAGTACCCTTTTACTAAACACAGATTTGGGAATTTGCTATTTTAAAGATCAATTTTTCTGCATGAAAAAATTGATTAAAAAGCAAAAACCTGTAGCAGAAGAGATGCATGCATGGTCAGAGCAAATGGGCACCTTGGGAGGAGGTGGGAATGGATATTGAGAGTGCCTGTGGTGAATTATGAAGAAACACAAAGAACACCTAAGTTTCACTATCCCAGCAGGTCATAGGCTCCAGAAATCCCTACTGTGATTATGAATTGCCCTGTATTAATATTTCAGAAGTCTAATTTGAGGTGAATTTATACCAAAAGTAAACATACACTTTACAAAACACATTAGCAATTGCCTTCCGGCAACAGCTCCCTTGGAAAGGCTTTATAACTATATTTTCACGCTGTCACTCAGTAATTTGCAAAGAGTCTCTTTGGGACCTGAAGCCCAGTGTTAGAGGGTGGAGAAAATTAAACAATGAAGCCCCACCTGAACTACTCATTTAAAGCAATACTGTACCACTTTAAACAAAAGGACACTATACCTGGACAGTGCAAAATGATAGTCAGGAACCTATGGGTTGTATCCAAGCAAGTCACTGTGCAAGCAAAACAACTTCCATGAGTGCAACAGGATTCCCCTTTCTCTCCTCCCCCACCCACCCCAAATATGCTGTGGGGTCCCTCCCAAGCCTCTCAAACAGTTTTGGGAGTAGGGCAGGGGGTGCATGGGGAGAGGAGAGGGAGGGGAAGTTCCACTGAACTTGTGGAAGCAGCTTCCCTTGCGAAATGATTTAGTTGGATTCAGCCCTAAACCATTGCCATAGGTAATGAGAAACCCCATATCACTGATGCTGTTGCATACGTTCCCCTCCTGGAGAAATTCAGTGAAATGGTTCCCACCACCACCAATTTCTCTGCTCACAAATAAGATGGAAATACTCAAAGTGACCACTCACCTGATCAGGGTTGTTTCCCCTGATACGTAGCCAGGCTCCATCTTTATACATATACTGTGCTGGAGACAAGAAATTTGATCTGTATTCTGTGTTCATTTTCCTGGGAAAAGCAAGTTCACAGAGTGGGGAGAGAGATTTATTATTTTACAGTTATCTGATAAACTTTGTCATTGCTCCCTCCCCTTTAAATCTTTCATCCTAATACTAAAGAGAGAGAAAATGTTGTATTATATAGGTCCAGGCAAAACACTGGGAAATAAACATTACCTGTAGGAGAAGCGAGCTAAGAGCAGCAATTCATTTGTAAAAAGAGGCACGCTCTGTCTCAAGTCCGCCTTGAAGGTATGGGGGGATTGGCTTCGCTCAGCAGAACAAAAACCGCTCAGCACATTCTAAGATGCACTGCTCTTTTATTATATTGTTTCATGTATTGAGTTTGGTTCCTAGGATGAGCTGTTGTTACCTCTGGCTTAGTTCAGCCATGACCAAGATGGTTCAGGGCATAGTCAGCCACTAATGTCCTCTGTGCATCTGCAAATCTCTCACTTAGTTTAGATAGAGCTATTGCCCTGCACCCTATTAAAATTATGGTATCCTATTTAGCCACAATTTGGAGATAAATCCTAAACTTCCTCCAAGATGCTAGATTAAATGAATTGGGCAAAAGATTCCTGCACTGCAGGGGGTTTGACTAAATGACCCTCATGATCCCTTCCAACTCTACAATTCTGATTTTAAAAGGTGCCACAAGACACTGTTGGTTTGCTGCCCCAGACTAATGTGGCTCCCCCTCTACAACTGTCATGTGATACTTACTTAATATTTCTATGTAATCCAAGTAACCTATGTTTTTGTTTTTGTTGTTTCAGCTTTGTTTCCGATTTGCTTTGCTTTGATTGATCTTCTGCAGTCTTCAAAAATGTTTCCTTTTCCTTTTTCTGAAGCAAAAATTTCAGAAGCACATTATTAATTTTTCCAGAGGCCTCTACAAACTACATTTATATCAGACATTATCCTAAGTCTGGACACTTCTCAATGTACCAGCAGTTTCGGGAAAATTTGAAATGTGAAAATGTTCAGATATCTTTAATTGAGGAAGAATGTTTAGTTGACATATTTTATAAACAGCAGTATCTCTCCAGGGTTTCAGACAGGGATATTTCCCAGAGTGACTTGAAGACACCAGAGATTGGAATTGGGACGATCAACACGCAAAGCAGTTGCTTTTACTACTGAACTCTGGCCCATTACCATATGGGAAGCATTAAAATGAAATGAAATAAGAAGTAATATCAACCCCAATGTTTTGTTTTGTTTTGTTTTGTTTTAATGAAGTTCAGTTTTAGAGACTTACTTTTTAAAAAAAATATTTTTTTTACTATGGAATTAAATTTAAAAATACAAGCAGCAAAAAGGAAGAACACACATAACAATACATGATAACTAATTAGGAAGAAAGTGAAATTCACTTTAGGATATCATGGGTAAACCTCTGGAATAATTAGAAGAATACAGCCTAAGGGGGAGCTTATTAGGAGACTTTGCATGTGTAAGTTATGCAGCCAAAACACAGGGGGGGGGGGACAGTATGTATCTGTACTTTACTGGAGCGTGATTAGAAGCTTGAACAGCTTCCACACAGTAGATAAATGAAAATCATAGTGCCATTACATCCTTCTTAACATTCGGGTTCCATGCTTCTTGTACTCGCTCAGTAACTTTGCACAGAAACATGGCATCCCAAATATTATCAATCCACTGCTAAAGGTTCAATAAAAAGATAAAATGCAACACTTTATAATTAAAAATTCCTTATCATTATTTTCTTTAAATACTTCTTTCCCCATATAATCAGAGTCACCAGCTGAGAATCTAATGTGAGCCTGATAATCTTCATATATATTAACTTCAAAAGTTATTTGAAATCGTTTAAAATTACTTAAATATGAATCTGTAATACCTTTTCTCCAGATGAAATTTCTACAGGTTCAGATACAGGACATTCTTTCTCCTCCAAACAGCATCTCTGTTTCAGTTCTTTCACAAGGGGTGAAGCTTTGAAACTCCTTTCATATTCAGTTTCAGGAATAATGACAGGAGACTTATATGGAGGGATGGATTTACTTGAACTGTGAATAAACTTTGGTTCAGAAAATATGTTAATTTGTTGATTTCTAAAGCTAAATTAACAGTGCAATCCTAACCACCATTACTCAGAAGCAACTCCACTGAGTTAAAGAGGGCTTATATCCAGGTAAGGGGGCTAGGACTGCAGCCTAGATCTTGCACTGTAACCAGTGAGATTTAATAGTGCTTAAGTCTCCTAGATCACTCAACAAGGTTATAATGAATTGAGAGGTCTATACTTCTCAGTTGTTATGGCACTGATCCAGCTAAGTAAACGCATGTCATGCTCCCCAATGATAACTGCTTATCTGTGGGATTCTACCTAGTAAAATACTGTACTTAAGAGTGGTGCAGCAATAAAACTGCTAGCACATTTGCAAAGATAAGCAGGGTCCAGTATGGTTTCAAACTTGATGGGGGATGGTTTGTTGAGATTCCTGCATTGCAGGGGGTGGACTAGATGACTCTTGGGGTTCCTTCCAACTCTACAATTCTATGATTCTATGAAACAGATTCCTCATATACTATTCATGTAACATTTTATGCACCATGGTTTGGTGTATCAAGGCAGCAATCCTATGCACGTTTAACTGGGAGCAAGCTCAACTGAATACAGTGGAACTTATTTCCAAATAAACCTGAATATAATAGCAATGAAAGTACATCAATATTATTTTATGAAAACCTAACTCCTATACAAACCTAAGTTTGGAGAAATCCCCAGTGAATTCAGTGAGGCTTACATTTAAGAAAACTTCCAGGTACAGGATGATACTTTACAATAAGAACCCTACTTTTTATATGCTTGAAAGTTACCTGGTCTGCTGCAAGCACTGGAGACATCTTTTGAGGAGTTTTCCAAATAAATTGCCGTTGATACTCAGAGCTTCTAGGGAAGCTACTTGACCATGGAATATTCAGGCCTGCTTTCCTCTGCAAAACTCTGTTAAGCTGTCAACAAGTTTTGGCAATGAACTCAGGGAAAATATAACTTCCTTTCCTCTAACAGTGTTTGAACCTTAAATGAACTGTTTAAAATTAGTGTAAATATTTTCTTGGATAAAGTTGATGAAGGCAATGTCATACCATCATATTGTATAAACATCTCTGAAACATATACATATCAAAGACAAATCTTGCTTCCATTCATATCAATGACAAAATGTGCTTCAACAGTACCATAACCAAACCCCTTAATGTGTTATAATTATGACAGACCTACAATTTTTAAAAGAGCATTTTTTAAACATTTCGCACAGAAATTCACTTCAACTGCTACTCTGTCTTAGCTTCTAACATCAAAGCAAAAAGAAATTTCAGTAGTCTCACCTCAGCATCTTTTTCTCCCAATTCCTTTTTGGTGGATAGTGGTTTTTTGTTTATATGCCCTATTGTTTTGGGTGGTGACATCTTGCTTTCTGCAAGAGCTACAGTTGATTCAGATCTAGAACTTGCAGGGCTGGAATGCACCTTTTCAGGAAGCCTGGGTGCATCAGGTGTTTTAATATTTTCCTGATTTACATCCTCTTTGCTGTCTTTTGTGCGCAACTCCAATGGCCGGTGGATTTCATATTCTGATGACGTATCTTTCTCCGAATTATTGTCCCCAATCCATTCAAAGGACTTTGAAATCTGTGTGTTGTGATAAGGCACTCTTCTCTTAGAAATAAAACTGGGTTCTCTTGCAATTCCTGCAAAACAGTAAACATCAAATCTGTGCATTTTGAAAATCCTACACAGGTATCCACTTCTCAAAGCATTATGTTATTTCTAGCAGCAGTTAGAAAAAGGAGAGAAAGGGGAATGCAAATGGATGTCATAAATAAGTCCTAGTTTTGTTTAGAAGATCCTGCAAAAACACCTATGTGATTTTTTTGTAGTGGTTGAAACCATCTGGCACACAACTGGTGGTGACAGGATCAAAGCCAAAAGTGAGCAGGGCATCCGTATCTCTCCCTCCGCTACCCACTTCCGACCCCCCCCCCTTGCTACCCACATAAAACTGGGCTCAAGGCAACAGGCTGCCCAGCCCTGCAATACATAAATAGGTGCATCCAACCATGTCTCCCTGCTACAGAAGGCATCATCATTTATGTCCATTCTCCCATAGTCACTGAATTTAAACATGCAACTTTGTGGCTCCATATTTTCTGGGGAAAGGTTTTGTTTAGTTTTGTTTTTTGTTCTCTTCTTAGAAAATAATACTGCTGTCATGCAGGATGTTGGGGGGGGTTGTTATCTCTGTACTATGGTAAACTTTATAAAATCAACACACACAAAGCAGTAATTATACAGCCATAGAAGGACAGAAGGCCTAATTTGGCTTACCGAGCTCATCCGATCGAAGCCCAGCCCATCGGCATTTTTGCTCAGGTGCAGAGCTACAAAGCCTAGACTGAGGCGATTTCCTCCATTTGAAGTTCCTCTTGTACTCACTCAATCCCTACAGCAAGACAAAAACGTGGAAACCAGTGATTTGATGCCATACTATTTCAACAGCTTCCATCGAACCTAACTCTACTGCAAAGATTCCTGTGAGTACACTTGCACTCTCTTTATGAGTTCTTTTTTCTTGAGGGACAGGACATATTGGGGGTCATCTGCATGGGAGTTTAATACATATCCGAACCTATTTGTGTCTCATGTTGTTGTTGTTGTTTTCGCAAGCTCTGCAAGTTTTAAGCATTGCATCACCGGCATGAAACCCCCAGGTAAAAGTTTCCCTATCAACGAACCCACCTCCACGCCAGGCAGAAATGAATTTCCACCAGGCACACAACTACGGAAGATGCCAGAGCCGTGAATGCGAGATGAGCGGCGGCCCTAAAGGTTTTCCATGCCAACCCAGCCCACATACTAACCCATTCAGAGCTCCAGTGGGAGCGGACTCACTCCCACCCCTGTGCTCACTCGGGGGCACCCCTCTTGCATGCTCCAACCCCAGGCTGGGGTTAGGGCAGGTACAGGGCTTTGAGTGACAGCCAGGAGCAGCAGGAGGAGGAGGAGGAGCCTGGTTGCCCGCCTGCAGGATGGAACCCCACGGGGGCCACAAACAGCCCTTAAAACTGACGGGAGCGCACAATAGGAGCAGAAGCCCTTGGGGGCAAATGGATAAAAGCCCCCCATAGACGAAAAGGTGGCGGCCCCAGAAACAGCCGCGTCTCACCTTCCAGCGCACAGGCATGGCTTTAAAACGGAGCAGAGGACGGAGCTGGGCGGCTGAGGCGCTCCGGGACGGTTACGGGGCGGGGTGACAACGGGGGCAGAGGGAGGACGCGGCCGCTTGTAAACACGGCCGTCGCCTTGACGAAGCGCCGCGGCCTGGCCCACCAGGCCCGCTCGGCGCCTGCGCGAGGAGCCGACCAATCACAGCGCCCGGCTTGGCTTGCCTCCATCATCTCCCCGCTTGAAGATGCTCTCGGAGGGATGGTCTCTGCTGCGCCTGGTCCTGCTGCTGCTGCTGCTGCTGCTGCTGCTGCCTCGCGCACGAAGAAGGACCAAAGTTGCCCCGAGAGAGAAAGCGGGCGCTGGTGTCTCCGCGCGCCGTTGCCCGTGCATCTTGGCAAGAGAGGCGAGGAGGAGTTGTTGCTCTTCTTCGTCGCTCGCGCTGCGGGGTTGCTTGAAAACCCCTCTGCGCTTCTTGCCGGGGTGAGGTGGAGTGGGGGGGGGGTGTTGTGTAACTATCGTATCTAGAGAGGGTGCATTTTGTAACTAGATCGGTCTTGGAGTTTGGACATTTGTTTCCTTCCTTTCCACCTTTTTCTGTGATGGAAATCGAGCTGAAAAGAGCTTGCGGGTGAAAGACGGCAGAATTAAAGACAAAATCCTAGCAATAAAACGGGTCCTTGCGAGGTAGGTTAGGGTTAGGATGTATTTTGAATTTTACACACACACACACACACACACACACACACACACACTAAATGAAGGGTGCTAAAAAGCTGAAACATGACTTGGACAGTCAAAATATATTTTGGTTAAGTTAGGTTTGCTCTGGTAAGTGAAATGTGTGTAAAATTGCATAGAAATAATAATAAAAAAATGATTGCCAAGTACTTGCAGTTATATTTGTTGCTGGCATCCGTCTGTCTCGAGAGGCAATGGAGTTTGCCTTTGTGGCTGAAGTGAAGCAGCTGCGTAGCACCGAAGTGACGTCCCAGACGCAAGTCTGGGCAGTGTTTTTGGAGGTCCTGGGCTGCCCAGATGACAAAATACCCCACCCCCACCCCCCAGGCCTTGCTGATGTGGTCCAAAGGAAAACAAAGCAATACGTTTGGCAGCAGCTTGGCTGCCGGAGTTACTGGACGGAGGTGTACAAGGTGCCATCCAAGCATCTTAGGGACTCCAGGATTTATGTAGGGTTTACTCCTTAGCCTTTTCTTCTCCCAAAGATATCCTGGAAGGCAGTGGAGGTTTAGCAGCAGAGTTTTCCTTCTCCTTGATGGGCTACCTTTCCAGGTTGACAAGCCCCATGTGCCCCTCACTTCCCTCTACAGCATGTGCAAAAACTGCCTTCTTGACCTTTGGACCCACTATTGCTATCATCTGCTCAATCCGCCTGAGCCAGTCTTCACATGAAGGGGAAGCAGTTATATATTAATTTTATTTATTTATTTTAGTATTAATAGTATTAGTGTTAATATTATTTAGTTACCTGTCATTTTCAGAAGATAAAACTAAGGACCCATTTTATTGCGAGGATTCTGTGGAAGCTGTTTATGTGCCTCTTCATCAAACATGGACTTACCAAGCTAAATGTTGCCCAATCACAAAAAATAATAGCCAGTTTGAATTCCTCATGCCAAAAAACATTTTTTTTAATACCTCACACTGAATAAATTTGCAAATATTAACCCCCTAAAATGACACACACTGCCGTGATATGGTAACTGACGTAAGGTGACCTAGGCTGCATACACAAACCTGGGAACTGTAGTTGGTGCTGGGAACTGTAGCTATGTTAGGGGTAAACTATAGTTCCCAAGATTCAGGGTGCTGATTTAAATGCACAAGGTGTACACAGTTTGAGTGAACATAGACTTAAACCTAGCTCTCCCCGGCTACACAACATTGGCTTTATCAATGGTGCTTACTCCTATGTAAGTCTGTATAGTATTGCAGGCTTCATCTGCAGTTCTAAGAATATTTATGGCACAATATTCTGCATCTTTACTCAGAAGTTAGACTTACTTAAGAGTAAATAAGCTTAGTCTGTAACCCAACCCCAAAACAGGCTGTTTGTTAAAAGGAGTAAATTGCATATGTCATATTTGTTGGTTTTCTTTGTAAGTACTATATTGGCTGTTCATTCTTCTCTCTGCATTCTGTAACCTCTGCTATCACTTCCTAGAAATAGCAAAAATTAAATTATATCTATTGGTCATCTGTTTAGGCATCAGCTCAAAAAGAACACAGCTTTAGATATACAGCAAACTGAAATTTATAGGGAAAATATGAAGGACGCTTATACATTTTGCTGTTTTACTTTGCCACTTCTTTTTAGGAATTATGATCTCTTGCTGTTATTCAGTAATGCATCAGTAAAATTTACCGCATGGTACATCTCAGTGGGAAAGAGGCAGAGGGTGACTGCATTGCAAATTACTCAAGAGGAGAAGGAAAATTGAGCAGAACATAAATGATGTGCCATTTATTGTACTAATGTTTAGTTTTGGCTGCAGCGAAACAGCAGCTGCTTGCCCTTCATTAAATAAGTATATGTTCAATTTGTAGCTGTAAATATGCAATCATTCTTCGGTCAGGGGCCGGGTTATTAAATTGTGCTATTCACACAGCCCTGCATGCTCTCCCAGTACCTATTCACAGGATGCCTCATAATGTAATTACAATTTTTTTATACAAGTAAGTGGAATTTACCCATAACAATGGTAAAATTACACAGGGTAGCTACAAATAACAGGTTACAATAAGCTTCTGGAGCGTAAGTGATGTTGGCAATGTGCATAGCCTTTTGCTTTATTCAAATCAGCTTCCATTATTTTTAAAGCATTAAAGGGAAACCAGGCAGAATGACACGATAAAGCCCTACACTCTTGTGAAAAATGAAAAAAATATTCTCAAAGGACTCAGCACTATGACCTCTCTCTTTTCCCCTGGTTCACCAAGATGGTAAACCTGGGCTTGGGCTGTATTGATTTTTAAAACACAGGTGGGAGCTCACTATCACTATTGTTAAATATTTCTTTTTCACTCATGTATCAATAAATAGCCTGGGTAGCTTAAAGGGGGGGGGGACTATATATTAATAATGATTGTCTCTACTTACAAAACAAAAACAACCCTTAATGTAGCTGGCATTTCAGTGAGTAGGTTATAGCCTTCATTGTTAACTCTGCTAGCAAGGATTAATCTAACCATTTCTAGGGCAATCCTGTGCATGCCTTCACAGAAGTAAACCCCGTTTAGTTCAGCAGGATTTACTTCCATGCAACTGTGTATAGAGTTACAGCCTGAATTTTGCAACTCAGACCTTGAACAGCACTAAGTAATCAAAAGGAATTACTCAGTTCTGATAAATGGTGACAATCAAAAGTGGTAAAATTTTGAATTTTAAACTAGATTTACTAGCTATATTGTTGTTGCTGTGAAAGCTTTAATTATGGTAAATACAATGGCTGTGGTCCACAAAGTGCTTGTCTCTATGGAATATGGAATATTATGGAACACAAATTTAAAACAGGGCTGCAATGTTAAAACACTAATTGGTTGTAATCATAGATTTAGAACTTTTGTTCAACTATATATGGCCCCCTCTTTCTCCAAAAGCTCTCTTCCCTCTCAACTGAGCAACAGGCAATTAGCCAATTTAAATCAGTGAGATGAACAAAATATGAACAATTGCCAGTAGGTGGCAGGCCATTAATGCAATACTGTACAATTCTATTCTTAAACCTTTAATGGCATATAGACAAGATTTTGGTAAGGTTCAGTACAATAAAATCACTCAGCGAAATCTGCATCTAAAAGTTAAGATAAGGTTGGATAACATTCACGTGTCCTCATTGCATGTTTCAGAAACCTGCTTATTATCTCCATCTTATATTAATGCAATACATTGTGCTTCTTGTGTACAGGTTTAAATAAATGCCAGTAAATGTATTTAGTACCAGCTTAAAAATAGACCAGAATAAGTTCAGAAAATATTGCATCAAGGTTCAATGTTTCTGGTGCCTGATTTGTGTTTCTGCGTAACAAAACTCATACAGCACAATTCACTGTAGCATATTTTTTTTGTCTCTTGGCTTGAATTATATGACCTTCTGAAATTTGCACCATAACTCACATAAGATTATTTTAATTAGCTGAGTTTTCTCTCCATGACAGAAGTATACACATTTCATGTCCAGCAGCAAGCATGTACATCTTCAGCATCGCAAGTTGAAGACTATCTGACTTGTATAATTAGAAATTTAACTGTGCTCAATAGAACTCACTAGCAGTTAGGACAAATTTTCTGCCACATATATTGATTCCAAGAAGGAGTTCATGTATGCATGTCTATCAGTCAATGAACTGCTGCATCAAGTGATGATCTGTTAAGAGCTACCACCCATCACAGACAGAGCTTTTGTCTTACCTGACCTCATCGCAAATACAATGCTTTTCAATTGAAGCTTTCAGGTTATCAAGTAATGTTCATATATGTGTGAATCAGCTGTAAGTTACCACCAGAATATGGAAGTGAATGTTGGTATTGCACAGTAGATTTTAAAATTTAATTTTCCCCATGGACCACCTGAAAATTGCTAAGGGTCTTGGCAGACCATTTATTTATTTTTTCCTTCCTGCTGTAGCTATTGTAATGCTCTGTGGTGGGTGATTTTTAATTGAATTTTCAATTGCTTCTTTTATTTATTAGATACCGTGTTTTATTGTATTACAATCTGAATTTCATAGAACTCAATACAATAAAGTGCAATATAAGAAAAGAAGCAATAAAAATACAATTAAAAACCAATATGAATATTGAATGTGATGGATGTGCTGTCTCCTGGCTTCATCCATAAATCCACAGACCATGCCACAAAGGACCTGAATGAAACTCTTGTACTACAGGTGGTCCATAGATCACAGTGTGGGAACGTAAAGTACGGTAACAGTTACCTTTGCATGAAATGTTAAAGAACAGTGAGCAAAACAAACATCATTTATTAATTTACAACTTATATACCACAATATAAAAAGTAGTATCTAAGCAGTTTACAAAAAAGTTGAACAAAACTAAAAGCCCAACAAACATACGGTATATATCATAGTACCATGCATATTTGACAAAAGCAATTTTCTGTTGTAAATTAATACAACGAAAGCCCAGCAAATATCTAAACAAAGCAACTGAGATTAAAGATCTGAAGATCTATTTCTAACAGTGCAATGTACATTTGGCACAGTTAAATGAACCTCATCCTGAACTGGATATTTCCACACATGGTCCTTAAGGCCTTACTTCTACCATCTCACTACTCGTCTAGGAAACCAGAAGGGCATCCTTAATACGTCTTGATGGTGGTAAGTCAACCAGCTAGTTGACCCCTGCAGGAGTTCAAAGGCACATTTCCCCTCTCTCTCTCTATCTCTCTTTTAGTCTTTGAGAATCTTGGTCCCAGGCCTTCAGCCATGGTGAGAACAAAAACAGTGGACAGTTACTCTGTTCTGTAACCAGAAACAAAGCAGTGTCAGCTTGTGAATATCTCTGCAAGATAAGTCTGCCCATAATAAATGCTAGATTATTTGTTTTTATTTATTTTGCAGTCACCTTGTCTGAAACCACCTTGTTCTCATTAAGGCAATACATTTCCGCTGACCTTGAAAACTTGCCACAGAAGCCAGATTATGTATTAATAATTGCAAACAGCCTTATCAAAAGTCCGGCTTCATGGATTACAATCAAGCAAAATGCTATATTGTGTTTTCGCCAATCAACACATTGACTTGAGATATACATTAACATATCACTATTCTCAGATTACATTAAAATAAATATGGTATTTCTAGTAGCGCAGATGTAGCTGCAGCGGGTGTGTGTGTGTGGCCTTCCATCTCCATAGAGAAATCAGTCGGTTGATTCCAGCCTCCTCCATAAACATTTCCAATGGACTTCCTTGACCTCCAGCCATGTAGGAAGTAGGCAGTCAAAAACAGCTTGATGGAATACTTTGGGGAAAACTGCAGCAGACTGCCCTACAGCACAAAATAATCCTGTAATCACATGTGCGTTTACTCAAATCAAAGTCCCATTGTATGATTAAATAATAAAACATACTGTGTATGTAAAAAACAAAACAAAAAGAAATATGGGGTCTACCATAACATGAGGGGTGACCTTCTTAGATTATTTTTTTGCCATCGTGAAATCCACCCGGAAAGCTTTCTCCTGTAGTGCATTATAGGAACATTTGGCTATTAAATTGGTTTGGCTCTGCCAAATTTTTTTACTTAGAATCTATTCTGTACCCCTTTAGAGATTTTCCAGACTCAGCCTTTTGATAAATCTAGCCCAACCCATGAGGTGGAGCAGCCACCAAAAACATATTTAAGACGAACTAGTGGAAGCCTTGCCAAAAAAAAAAAAAAAGACTATTACCCAGAGTTGGATGTAGGGTGGTGCAGGTGCCCCCACCCCCACAGAGCACTAAACCAAGGGGGTGCAAAAGAAGGTGGCTGGCATCCAACTGTCTCAGGAGACTATGGAAGAGTGTGCCATTGGGGGGTAAAGTCAAACTGTTGGAGAGTTACAGTGCCTGCTGTGGCTGTAGAGACCAATATGGGAGATACCTGTACGTGTTTTGTTGAAGGTGGGGCAAATGATTGTGCTGATGCAGGTGTACCATGGCAAAACAGTAGTAGTAGTAGTAGTAATACCTATATTTATACAGGTACCTACTCAATCTGTGTCCAGATTTTTACTTCTTGAAATATGGCCACCCTAAGTTAAGATGGACTTAACTATGCCTGTTGTCTTTGTCCATGGAGTTTTCTTGGCAGGGATACTGGAGTGGCTTGCCAGTTCCTGCTCCAGGTGGATCACGTTTGGTCAAAACTCTCCACTATGACCTGTCCATCTTGGGTGGCGCTGCACGGCATAGCTCATAGCTTCTCTGAGTTATTCAAGCCCCTTCGCCACGGCAAGGCAGTGATCCATGAAGGGGTAAGGCAGTGATCCATGAAGGGGCATCTTAAAAAGCAGAGACATCACCTTGGCAGCATCTTAAAAAGCAGAGACATCATCTTACCAACAAAGGTCCATATAGTTAAAGCTATGGTTTTCCCAGTAGTGATGTATGGAGATGAGAGCGGGACCATAAAGAAGGCTGATCACCGAAGAATTGATGCTTTTGAATTATGGTGCTGCAGGAGACTCTCGAGCGTCCCATGGACTGCAAGAAGATCAAACCTCTCCATTCTGAAGGAAATCAGCCCCAAGTGCTCACTGGAAGGACAGATCATGAAGCTGAGGCTCCAATACTTTGGCCACCTCATGAGAAGAGAAGACTCCCTGGAAAAGACCCTGATGTTGGGAAAGATGGAGGGCACAAGGAGATGGGGACGACAGAGGATGAGATGGTTGGCCAGTGTTCTCAAAGCTACCAGCATGAGTCTGACCAAACTGCGGGAGACAGTAGAAGACAGGAGTGCCTGGCGTGCTCTGGTCCATGGGGTCATGAAGAGTCGGACACGACTAAACGAATAAACAACAACAACAAACTATGCCTACTGCTTTCTTCAAGGAAAGGCTACCAGTTTGTTTCTGAGCCAAGTTCATGGTAGTGTTTTTTACCTTCCAAGCACCAAATGGTCTAGGACAGGATCTCTGAGAGAGCTCCCTTTCCCAGATATACATCCCTCTTTATTGGGCCAACTGTTGCTTCCCTACACATCCCTCAGGGTAAGATGAGCCTCTTGTCCCATTTAGTTGCTCTCTTTTCAGACAGGGTTTGAATGTTAAATATACACGATACAGTGGTACCTCGGGTTAAGTAAAAGGTAAAGGTACCCTTGCCCGTACGGGCCAGTCTTGACAGACTCTGGGGTTGGTGCGCCCATCTCACTCTATAGGCCGGGGGCCAGCGCTGTCCGGAGACACTTCCGGGTCACGTGGCCAGCGTGACAAAGCTGCATCTGGCGAGCCAGCGCAGCACACGGAAACGCCGTTTACCTTCCCGCCAGTAAGCGGTCCCTATTTATCTACTTGCACCTGGGGGTGCTTTCGAACTGCTAGGTTGGCAGGCGCTGGGACCGAGCAGCGGGAGCGCACCCCGCCGTGGGGATTCGAACCGCCGACCTTTCGATCGGCAAGCCCTAGGCGCTGAGGCTTTTACCCACAGCGCCACTCACGTTAAGTACTCAATTGCTATTCAGTAGTTTTCTTTTAAAAAATGAATCTAGATGTTGTTAACTACAACTCCCAGTCCAGATTATGAACCACAAAGTGTGTGGGGTTTATGACTACTGTTCTAATTTACTTAAATTGAAAAGCATATTATCAATTTCCAAATTAAATAAATAAACTCCGGCTGCTCTTAATATGTGTAGGTAACTTGGAGAAAAGCTGTTGCCTTAGCAGCGAGAGTTTGTTGTTATTTTTATTTTCCCTAAGGGAAAAAAAAATTTCCCCTGTCAAAACACTTCACAATAGCCATGCCTGAGGTGCTGTGTGAAACAGCTCTGCTCACTGTTGCTTTTCTTAACCGCTAAGGTGTTGGCTCAATATAAAAGAAACACACCGACTGTGATGTGCAAGAAGTCTTTCCAAATTTGATGCTTCTGGGCGGTTAATGTCAAGCAGGCATTCTTAAAGACACGATCCACTAGCCCACCCATGATTATAAATCTGAACATAAGGGAAGTGTTTTATCAAGGTCAGCTCCAGTGAAAGCTATTCCCTAGCCCACTATCATTAATCTCCGACAAAATTGCTTTGTGTGCATCATTCCACATATGGAAGTCTGCTTATCGGTGGCCTGCAGTCGCTTCCCTGCCCACACATTACTCTCACCTGTGCCTACAACTTCTATTAATGAATGCGCCCAGTTCAAGTCACATTGAATTCAGCGCAACTGCTTCCCTGCTTTTCACAAAGCAGCAGTCTCTTCTTATCCATTTCAGGGCCATTTCAGGGCCAAGAGAACAGAGGAGGACTGCCTGCACCTAGGATCAAATCTGCACCTTATTTCTACTGTTAAAGGTACAGATCGGTAGGGCAGTGTCTCCAAAGGAGGGGATGAGATGCTGAGGCCCAGGGAACGGCCATCAGAGTTGTAGAAGGCAGAGGTTGCTGTGGAGGGAGGAGACAGTTCCATTATCATCAAAGGGGGCACTGCAATACTCTCCTTGCCCATTCAAATAAGCTGGATAGACTTGAAAATAGTGCCCCTGGGTTGAAAATGCTGCTGCTCAATGCCAAGCTGGTGAATGGCAAAACAGCACCTATCCAGGATGATCATAATGACCTGGCTTGTATTACAAAGACCAGACTGGATGAAGGTGTGGGTGTGGCTGGCTGGCTGGGGAATCTCTCTTAGCTTTAGGTTTCTCTGCACAGCAGCAGGCTAGATCTGGGGACGAGGCAGGAGAGTTGCAGTGGCCTATCATGACTGCGTCTTTCTGCCCAGGTATCGTCTCTTGTGGTCTGTTGGGTTTGAGTGTGTGTATGGGACTGTGGTAGGGACTGATTATCTAGTTGCATTTCAATCTGGTTTCAGGCCTGGTTATGGGACAGAGATGGCTTTGGTCACCTTGATTTATGCTATGATCTGGACAGGGGAAGTGTGTCCCTGTTGGTTCTGCTGGACCTTTCAACACCTTTCAGTATCACCTCTGGTTTTTGAATTACTACAACTGCCCTCTGCCATTTGTCTTCCTAAGCGTCCTATTAGTAAGCTCTGTTGAAATCCATGAGATTTGCCTCCAAGTGAATATTTTTATTTCCATGCTTCCAGGAAAAAAATGGGTTTAAGTCAGAAGGCCTTGACATAATGGAAGGCTGAATTTGCAGCCAAGTCTGAATCCATTAGGATCACCAGTCGTGTTTGGATTACTGCGGGGAGACACTCAAAAGGAAAACATTTAGCATATGGTAGATATTTGTATCATCAAGGCCTTTCACTAATGGCAATGCTGCAGATAAAGAAAGCTGATGTTTAACAGTAATCAAAACACAAATATGTATCTATGCAACATTCTGTTTATTCATTAATCCTCCTGAAAGTAGTTTAAGACCAAGAGGCCAAGCAGGCATGTCATGGTTATGAAATTGTGCTCAGGCCATGTTATTCAAATATCTAATGAGCATTTCCCCCCAAACTGCTAAATGGATAAAGATCTTGAGGAGCTGAGTTTGAGGCTGCATGTTCAAGGTCTTGATGTTAATCTGTTTCTGCTTGTGGGTTTCCTACAGGCATCTGGGTGGTCACTGGGAGAACAGGATGCTGGACTAAATGGGCCATTGCCTGGTTCTGCAGGCTCTCCTTACCTACTGTGTCTGTCTGTCTGTCTGTTTGAATGTCTGTCTGTCTGGCTGGCTGGCTGGCTCTTTTCTCTCTGTTCGGATTCCTCTCAAGATATCATTCCCAGACTTGATACAAAGGTTTCCGAGGTGCTCTTTGTCGACACTTGGAAGCTGGTCGCTATTTTGAATCAGGTTGGCAGATCGAAATGTCACTTTGGCCTGACCTTGCCCATGGTTTGGCCACCTCTCAAGATACCTGCACCAAACTCAGCATGAGGCTTCCCAAGATGGCGGTGGGGATGTTCTTCATCACTGTTTGGATGCTGGGAACTATTCTGAATCAAGATGCTGGACCAAAATGTGACTTTGGCATGACTTTGCCCATTTGGGGGGCATAGGCTAGGCTGCCTCTTGAGATATCATTGCCAAACTTGGCATGAGGGTTCCCAAAGAGGGTGCAGCAGTTTTCAGTGATATTTGGATCCCAGGCACTATTTTAAATCAAGATGCTGGACCAAAACATGAGTTTGGATTGAATTACTTCACCTGATTTTGGCTTGATGGGTCCAAAGTCACAAATTGCACTATCCAATTAAAAATCCATTATTTTTGTTTCAGGTAGGTAGCCGTGTTGATCTGACACAGTCAAAATAAAAAAAATTTAAAAATTGTCCAGTAGCACATTAGAGACCAACTAAGTTTGTTCTGGGTACAGTGGTACCTCGGGTTACATACGCTTCAGGTTACAGACTCCACTAACCCAGAAATAGTACCTCAGGTTAAGAACTTTGCTTCAGGATGAGAACAGAAATCGGGCTCCGATGGTGCGGCGGCAGCAGGAGGCCCCATTAGCTAAAGTGGTGCTTCAGGTTAAGAACAGTTTCAGGTTAAGAACGGACCTCCAGAACAAATTAAGTACTTAACCCAAGGTACCACTGTATAAGCTTTCATGTGCATGCATACTTCTTCAGATACTTTTTCAGGTATCTGAAGAAGTGTGCATGTACACAAAAGCTTATACCCAGAACAAACTTCGTTGGTCTTTAAGGTGCTACTGGACAATTTTTTAATTTTTTTTATATTTTTGTTTGTTTACAAAAATGCCTGGGGAGTGCCAGGCACTCCCCAATACTGTTCTTCTATCATGCCCTTAACAACTAGGGACCAGGTTACCTGAAAGATCACATGCATAGACCTGTAATATCATGTTGATAATCTAAGGCAGCGATAACTGATCTGGTGCCCTCCAGATGTGGTTGGACTACCATTCTGATCAGCCTTAGCCAGCATGGCTCATGATCAGGATGACAAGAGCTGTAGTCCAACAATAGTTGGAAGGAACTACATTGCCTGCCCCTAAGCTGAGGAAATTCTTCCCCTGGCATTGCACCATACAGAATGCCATCGGGTGGTGACCAAGAAAGAGGCATATCCCACTTTTGCCCTTGCACTATGGAATGCCCTGCCCTCTGTCATACATGAAGCAGCCACCATCAATTGCTTCACACATCTTGTAAAGGCTTATTTTCCTTGACAGCATTTTGTGTGTTTGAATCCCCTGTATTCTTGCTTTTTTATATATATACTTTTATGCTGCAGTTTTATTGGTTTTCTGCTGTATTTTTTTTTTAATGGCATTGTCTTTCTCTTGCACGCTGTTTAGAAAATTGTCTGTCGATACATCACGCAAGCAGCACATAGATCAACTACAGCTGTAATGTCTGTGAACACGTAGCCGGGGTTGGGAAATCAAGAGCATGCCACTGAAGGAAATAAAAAAAAAGGTTTTATTGAACCAAGATATGACACAACTATGCTTGATGATGAAATATTATATCCTGAGCATTAATGCCAGCAGCTAAATTCAAATTAATAATTGACACATTGCTATAACTTTATTTCAGGGGTTATCATCACTCTAGAAAGCAATTGTCTCTGACACTGAAAAACCTTCAGGATTGGAAAGTGGACTGTTCCGTGATTGGCATCATTTATAAGTAATAATGCTGAATAATTCATTTTCAAGATATATGTGGATAATATATGGCTGCGGCTAATGGTGCCAAGTAGAGTTCCATTTACAAAGCCAGGGTCAAAGACTTTTTCGCATCCTGTATGTTGTTTGATAGACACATCTAGGAGAGCACAAGTCTTCAGTGGTAGTATTAAGAGCTAAGTAGCCTATTTCATACACAAGCGCACGCAGGGACTTTTAGAGGCATAGGATTTTGTTGCAAGTAAATGGAGGAGAGGGACATGATGTTTGAAATACTGTGTTGAAATATCTCATTAAACTGGAACAACTCATGCATGCTATAGCTTTGCTTGACGTTTTCTCCACCGAAAATAAAATTCATGGTGAATTAATCAACTCCCTAGTTTATTTTCTTCTGAGACTTTACTGTTCTAGGGCACAAGGTTACCTGATCCTGCCTCAGCCAATAGCTTTGGCTACAGTCATTATCAGCTCATGACAATCTGAGAGATGGAAAACACAAAGAATCTGGAACGCTCCCATTTTAAACTTTATGTGTTGCACTGATTAATGAGGTGTAGAGTCACCCAGAGTAAATGATTAGGCAATGGCACAGGCGTAGAATTCCTATGCTGCTTTACATGCCTTGGATCAGACTTTTAAAACAAGAGGCCAAAGGCCAAGTATTAACTGGAGTGTTAAAGAAACATGGGCCCTTGGAGCCAGCGCTTTGTTTTATTTTCCTGCACTGGTGACATGGCAGCAATACTTTATCATAGTTACTTGTTATGGCTTTCTTATCAGATTTCTGTAAACAGGGCTGTCACTGTGAGCTGCCTTCAGCCTTCCTGACCAGAGTTTTGGACTTGACAAAGCATGATTCTTGCAGATTACCACGTTCATGAGTATCCCTCCCCATTTTACAAAGTAAGCAGAGTAAATAAGCGCACTGGATTGGATTTGATGCACCTTCGCTTCTTCGGATGAAAGGGATCTTTCCATCAGAAGACTCCATCTGTCAGAGGAAGGTAAAGTTTGGATCCAGCAAGCCGTACACTTGAAGATATTTGCACACTACATGTGCCCTCAGCTTGACACTGCAGCTAACAATTTGCATTGTGCTGCTTGGACTAGCAATGTGACTTGCAGGTGTCAGGTGCGCAAGACTGTCATATGCCTCTCTCACAGACAAACCTCTCTGCATGGACATCCCCTCAGCAGTTCATTTCTAAAAGAGAAGTCTTTTGTACAAAGCTGGTTTCATGCCCCCTGACCCGGGAGGACTTTTTATTTTTTGTAAGATTTTGTTAAAGCTTTTTCATAAAACAATAGAACAATCTGCCCGGACACTGAGGTCCAGTCCTGAGGGCCTTCTGGCGGTTCCCTTGCTGTGAGAAGCCAAGTTATAGGGAACCAATCAGAGGGCCTTCTCAGTAGTAGCACCTGCCCTGTGGAACGCCCTCCCACCAGATGTCAAAGAGAAAAACAACTACCAGACTTTTAGAAGACATCTGAAGGCAGCCCTGTTTAGGGAAGCTTTTAATGTTTAATAGGTTATTGTATTTTAATATTCTGTTGGAAGCTACCCAGAGTGGCTGGGGAAACCCAGCCAGATGAGCGGGGTATAAATAAATTATTATTATTATTATTTAAAAGAAACCAATCCAAATGGAAACATAAACAGAGAAAATTCAGATGCAGAGTCCTATTGACCTCAATGGCATCTGCTTTTATTTGGAGATTTCTCTGCATTGGGCAGCCTTTCTAATGACAGAGATATGTCATTTGGGCTGACTAAGAACATTTCATTATTTAGGGTTGCCATCTTTCAAAAAGTGAAAATCCGGACACAAAAGTTGTTGAGTTTTTTGTGGGTTTTTTAGTTACTTTAAGGAAAATTGCCCAAAATGACATTGCTGACATGGATACTGCAGTATTCCGGCTATGTCCAGGAAATTCTGAGTGTATGGCAACCCTACATTATTTATAACTCACGCCTATCTTATGATGGTTGACATTCTAGCAAATATTGTTTTGTAAAATAAGTACACCTCTGTGGTACAGATATTCCAAGTGAATAGCAGCATCTTTATTATTTATTGCCATCATTTAAGCAAGGAAGATAATTAGCCATGAATCTGCGTTTCTGAATGTCCTGTCCATTTGCTTGGACCATCAAGTTGATCAAGAGCCTGAATTGTCCTAAACAAGAAGGAACTTGTCGCTGAAAGATAAGTCTGGTTTTGAAATAGACAACTCAAGATAATTGTGCAGTCCATATGGCAGAGAAGATGTGCCTTGTCATTTCCTTACAAGTTGCTTAGGCTGCATGTCATTATATTCCGTGTGTGGCTAGAGATTATGGCTGAGTCCCTCACTTGACGCTTCCCTTCGAATTGCAAAGGACGTGGGTGAAATGACTTGCAAGGGCAGGAAAATTACTGATAGTGAATCATTGTTGGGCTCTATGACTTCCAGCACAAACATTTGACAAACATTAGGCAAAGACCTGCTATTGCTATTAAAATAGGAATCTACTCTTAAAATTCATGGTGTAATCATATAGCATAGAAAATAAGCTCTCTGCTATATTTCAGATAAAATGTTTTTTTAGCAGATGGGGGTAGAATTACATTTCATGTGACAGGGACTTTAAAGTCCTGTTCCTAAAATCCATGTAAATGACAATACAGTTTGTTGTAGAATTGGATACAAGTTTTATTGATGAATCCCTAAAGATTTACAAAGCACGAGAGCAAGATGTAAACATGCATACTTTTTCCCTTCTCCAAATTTATGCTAGGATGTTAATAATATAGTTTAGTCTGTAAATTCTAAACTTACTTACTGAGGAGTAATGCTGTAATCCTACATACTCTTACCTGGGAATAAGCCCCATTATATGGGAGTAAGCCAAATTGGGTACTTCTGGATAGGCTTGTACTGTATAGGATTGCCTTGCCAGGCCCATGGAGTAAATCTACAAATGAATGTGCAATTGTGTTTATCATTCTAAGCTTGCCTAAAATCCTTTTGTCCTTAGCTCATAAGAGCTGCCACCAGTTCTAAATGACAAGTTTACAGTACACAACTACACAGAAGTAAGCCCACCAAGTTAAATCGCACATACCCCCAGGTAGGGATGTGGGAGAAATTTAATTCAAGGTGAACTTACTGAATTTGCACTTTTGAAATACTATATGAACCCGAAACACAGCCATCTTTCAAAATTCGTACTTCTCCAAATGTTGATGTTTGGCTCTCCAGACATGTAATGTGTACAAAAATGCATATGCTAGGGTAAAGTGTGCCTATTACTGCATGTATTAGTGAAAATAACATTTTAAAATGCAGTATATTAAAGGTAATTGCTTTGCAAGAAATGTATATATTAGGAAAAATTTGCAGTAAGTGCTAATGAATTTTCACTTTTTTGGAGAATCAAATTTAAGATTGGGAAAATGAGAAAACAAAAGAAACTGAAATTGACAGATTGGCCTATCCATATTCCCAGGTACGTGTGTATAGGATTTCAGCCTTGGAGGTTTCTCAGAAAACAAAGACCCTTGCCCATGCCTTCATTCTAGTTTACTGCTTAGCTCAATTCACATCCAATACTTTATGACTGGCTACTAACATTAAAAATAAAGCAAAGCGAATATTTTAAGAGCACAGCAGGAGTTCTAGCTTTGAATCATAATTTCCTGCAGCCCAGGCAAGCCTCTCTATGGGTTTCAAATATTTATCTGTTGCTTTTTCACTAAGTCTTCAAAGCAACCAACAATAAAAAATAACCAAAACAGAACTGTAAGATTAAAATATGAAAACACTAAATATAAAGGTAGTTTATCCATTTAAAAAACATATAAAGGTAGTTTATCCATTTAAAACGGATAAGAAAAGAAAACAGAGCAGCAGTCAATAAAACCAACTGAGCAGTAAGAATATAAATCAAGGCAACCTGGTATAGGTATAAACAGAAATGAATTTTTTTAGTCTGAAATGTTAAAAAGACATTTTAACACATAACAGTGACCTAGGCCGATGAATTAGAAGCAGGAGAATGACAGCATAGGAGATGGAAGCTCAATTTTACATTTCATGTATCTCCAGCTATATAACTGGATAAAGTAGGAGTAAATACTTCTACTGTAAAAATCTTGAAAACTTTTCAGTAAACAATAAATATCATAGAACTGTAAAACTGGAAGGGACCCTGAGGATCAACTAGTCCAGCACTTCCATACCGGGGGTAGAACCTGCAACCTTGGGGTTATCAGCACCATGCTCTAACCAACTGAGCTATTCTTCAAAACCTTTACCAGGCACCTAAATGACAATATTGTGGGTGTTTTATGAATCTGGTTGGGGTGCCACTGCTGAAAAGACTAGATTGTCCGGAGGATGTCTTCTGAAGTTGATCTTAAAGACCTGGCAAGTTCACATGGCAGAAAGTGTTGCTTTAAATAACCACGTCCCAAACCATTTGCCCTGACATGTAAATATAGCTGCAGATAAGCCTCACAGTTCCCAACTTCCAGTCATTTCCTGAGCATCTATTATTATATAACCATATTTGTGGCTAGTATTAATGTGCTCTCATGGTTGGCATATCTATTGTGCTTCATTATCACTTATTCTTTGCAAACTCATGGATCATTTGGCAAGATGGCAAGTCTTTTCTTAAAAGGCTGTTTTCCCTCCTTGCCCAGCTATTTTTATTCTGACTGCTTTGATGTTTTTTCTATGTGCTCTTCTCACATCTTCAAACACTGCCAATTCATTAAGGAATTTCTCTGCTGGTTGTGACACTACTTTGATTTAGCATCATGCATCAACAAATTAAAATGGAGCATGCCTCCTTTGGTTTCTAATAGACGTACCAAGTGTGTGCAAATTTAACGCCACCTTTCTTTCTTTTTTTAAAAAAGTAATCATCTAAGGGTCCTCTGGGTGGGGGCTTCTAGTGCCCACCCCCTTCAGTTCGGAATTAGAGAGCTAGAATTAAAGTATATAAGGAAGGCAATACAAAAAGAGCAGCGACATACTGCAGGTGGTACTTTCCCCCAACATTATAGAACAACAACAACAACAACAACAACAACAATAATAATAATAATAATTTTTTATTTATACCCCGCCCTTCCCGGTTCAAAAACCGGGCTTAGGTAAGCTAACAACAAATTTAAAACACTTAATTGATGCAACAAAAAAACAGCATAAAATACAGTATAAAACGTGAATAACAACAAATTCAGAAGGGTTTAGATTCACCAAATAGGAAGGAAGAGTAGATTACTTGAGTGCAATAAAATAATATTAAATCAAAGTACTCCAGATTAATTACCGTATTTTTCGCTCTATAACACGCACCCAACCATAACACGCACATAGTTTTTAGAGGAGGAAAATCCGTAGGCATGCCACCCGTAGGCATTCCCTCCATAACACGCACAGACATTTCCCCTTACTTTCTAGGAGGAAAAAAGTGAGTGTTATGGTGCAAAAAATACGGTATATTCTCGGGAGGGGGGGGTAAATTTCTTCATTGCTTCTTTACAATAGCACAAACACTATTCAGAATCATGAACTGAAGAATGTCAGAAGCTGCCATATTAAAGTATTGCTACAAAAGTTGGATGCCACTTCCACTCTCTGCCAAGTGATAGCAAGATCTCAGGTGGTTCCAGGCACTCACCCGGGATCTGTGTTCCTTTGGAGAATTGAGACATGTCGGAGACTGTCATAGCTTTAAGAAATATGGTTTATTCGCCCACTGATACCTTCAGTGTGCATGGAGGGAGTCCAGATCTTACATTATTTCAAGAGGGGCTTGTTATCCCACCCCAAGTAGTGCAGCCATCAAGTCCAAGGTATCTTTCCCATCCAGCCTGCCCAAGATGGATCCCAGTCTTATCTCTCCTTTCTTCATCATCTAGCTCAAAAATTCCCTTTTCCTGTCACTTCAAAGACACACCCTATCACTTTGGCAACATCTGTCTCCTCAGGCCAAAGGATTCCTGCAGATGGCCCATCAACACCTTTTGTCATGTTAACAATTTGCTCTTCACTAGGCCAGCCAGGCTGGTTTGCATGAGTCAGCCCAGGGATTCCCTGTCTTGCACAGCTCTGCAGTTTATACTTTCATCCATATCCCAATTAATCAAAATCCAACCATTTATGAATTTCTAGGGTTTATGCCGCCCGCCCGCCCCCCCATCTATAACAGTACTTTGGAACTTTGCTACTGTTTTGGTCTTGCTCTTTAACCTCTGCATGCTTTTGTTTTGTTATAATTGCAACTTGTTCCATTTTGTATCCCAGGAAACGGATTGTTTAATGTTGTCAGTATTGATTAAACCTCTGCATTCTTTCTCAGGAGGCAGATTGGGGTTAAGAATGGCAAACTCGTACAAACTTTTGGAAAAAAACTAAACAAAACCACAAACTGAAAGCAGATTTATGATGGTTAACAGCTCCCATTTTGAATGGACTCTTCCGCAAGTCTGCCATGCATCAAAGATTTGATTGCACTTTTCAAACTCATGCAGATTTCATCACCCATAAATGAAGCAAGTAGTTCTCTAAGACTGATTAACCCAGACCATCGGGGAACTTGCAGTTTACGCGGCATCCTTGTCTAATCTGCCATCATTACAATCATTTAGGTCATTGCTGCACTCGGTGACAACTCAAGCTACTACATATGCAGAAAGGAGTCGGGTGTGCAGCTGATGCTGCAGAATGTCCTATTTTCCCAGACTTCTGCAGGAAAATAATCATCCATGAAGTTTTTTGCAGCTAGTTATTTGCATGCAATAATAATAATAATAAACCCTCCAGTAAAATAAATACAGAACAGTTGCTGAGTGAGGGCTGGAATCAGTTGTGTTACTTAATGATGGCAAAGGTGAAAAATATGCATGCAGGGCCAGCTCTACTATTGGGCAGAGTGGGAAGGATCTCTCAGGTAGCTGATTTGGGGCGCATCATGAAAGGGCAGCAAGTTTTTGGTTATTTATTTAATGGTTATAGGGTTGTACCCAAAGTTGTCCATGTGAGAGCAGAACCAACTTCCAGTCACACATGTGTGACTTTGCTTTCCTCTCCTCCCCCATGCAGATTCCCCCTGTTATGTACTGAAGTTCTCACCCTGGGCCAGCAGAGGGATACTGTAGATAGTTTTCACTCAGGTCTGCATATGCAAATAAGGAATTGAAAGTGATGTTCAGTGATTGGATAGTTACAGAAAGTTGTTACTGTTGCTTTGTAGCTGAGCTCTATATAAGCAGGTTGGCTGAATCCTTCAGTTCAGTTCTGTTCTGGCCTGTAAATAAACAAGAGCTGTTTGAAGAATCGCTGTGTCGTCTGATATGTTCACCCACAACTTAACATCCCCCATGCCCACAAAATCTGCTCAAGAGTTGTGGGCCCTCTGCAGAAAATTTTGTGGGTGTATGGAGGGATGTAGAGAGGAGGAGAGAAAGGTGAAGTCCCACTGAGTGAGTAGAAGTCCCCTCGTGTAATGCGGGATTCCATCCGTTGTATTTTTCTTTTTGGGGAGCAGGACAGGAACTTGTGACGATTTTCTTCCTCGGGTGTCAAAATAACCTGACTGTCTTTGGGTACAATGGCACCTTGACTTGTAGGGCACCCACTGCTGCCCCACAGAACACTGGTTGAAAACCACTAGCCTAGCCACATCATAAGTGGTCAAAGTAAACCGGGGCAATTCAGGTAGGTCACAAAGGGTATTCTTTTTCGACATAGACTCTTTTGTCATCTGCTGTCATGGATGTAGAGTCTAGAGCCATTGGAGTACTGTGTTGAAAGAAAAAAATCATTACAGTGGTACCTCAGGTTATGAACTTAATTTGTTCTGGAGGTCCGTTCTTAACCTGAAACTGTTCTTAACCTGAGGTACCACTTCAGCTAATGGGGCCTCCCACTACCGCCGTGCCGCCGCACGATTTCTGTTCTCGTCCTGAAGCAAAGTTCTTAATCCAAGGTACTATTTCTGGGTTAGCAGAGTTTGTAACCTGAAGCATCTGTAACCCAAGGTACCACTGTATAAATGTTTTATTTGGGTTTATAATATGGGCCTCATTCGGTTACAAATTGTGATGGTTTTTGCTTAGTAGTTTGAGAACGACTTGTGCACAAATCAGCACTTTTATCTAGCACAAGCTTGCGATATTTAGCGTCTGTTGTAAAAGACATTTTAAATACCTTCCAACCGTGGTTACTACCTCCTGGCTTCATCAATAATAGATGCACCTTACATTAGAGCCTAGCAAGGCTGTAAAGCTTCCTTGCTGCTGCATGAGTTAGATGGGCAGAGGTATCCTATATGCGCATAACACTGGGGGTGGATATGCAATGCCATTGTGGGAGCAAAACATGCAGCCTAGCGAATGCATGTTTAACCTGGGAGGGGAGAAGGAAATCACACAAACTGATGTCCTTGGAAACGCCACCAGTGTCTACTGATCAGGGACTGTGCAGAAGCTGGCAATCTGTCCAGGCACAGATGGAGCCAATGATTTCACAGCGATGGGAATGTGTCCCTAGCACACATGCCCCTTGACTGCAACATAAGCAACAATGTCATGGGCCCCCTCTCCACCAGCCTCAGTGTCACAGCCAGCAATGATCCCCAGGCATACACACATATATATCCAGGCAGAGGTGAAAATCCTTCCATGCTCCGTAAGGAATGACAGTAACTATCAGTTTGGGTTCCTTCGAGTTCCTCATTTTCCCAATTTTAAATTCAGTTCTCCACATTTCCACAGCAGTTTGCAAAAAATTAATAATAATCAAAAAATCCTTCTGAAAATTCATCCGCATTGGAGTGTGAATTTCTCCTAACATGCACATGTCTGCATGACATTTTACCTACTATAACAGATTTCTGCAAAGCAAATTCTCCTAATGTAATGCATTTTTTGTATGTTGCCTTCACTAAGTAACATGCAGCTTTTTAGAAATACAAATTGAAACAATTGGTGCATCACAGCAGCTGTGGAAAATTTAACCCTTTCCTCCCTTGCCATGGTCCCCATGAAAAACAACTTCTCAGAAGCTGCTATTTGCATTGGGGGGGGGACCCCTCCATCTGTGCCCATGAGGTATTTCCTCTCCCGCCACCAATGCAAATAACAGAAGCCATTTTTAAATTCGGACTACAGCAGGGGAGGAGTTATGGTATATTCTCAGCACATGCTCTTATCCGCTTAAATGTCAACCCCACACACCCCACCCAAGTTGATGCAATTTGCGTTTTGGATTCAAAGGCACATTCAAGATCACAAGTAGTTTGGCCCTGAATGTATGCAAAAGGAGTTGTGATATTAGAGCACTACGAAATGAGAGTTCAAGTGGTTCAGACTAAATATTCATTCTCAAGCATCAGTAGCCACAAGGAGGGAATAAGACCAAGAACCGTTCCAGCTTTCTGATAGTTTAACCATTACCCAGCATGCGCGCGCACACTTCCACTTCCATATTTATTTCATCTTTCATTCAATTTCCCCCCATCAGGATGCAGAACATCTCAAAGTGCTTTTCAGTTAGCTGCTACTCCTCTTAAGATAAGCAGGAGATAGAGGAAGAGAGACAATTGTGGATGATTTCACGAGTCATAAAACAAGTGGCTGGCCAGATTCTATCAACAGCTGCTGAGGGGCTTGTCTAAAGGCCATTTTCTCTCTCTACCTGACTGTACATTTTTGCCGTGCTTACAGCACAACGCTCTTATCTCTTTATTGCAGGGTGCTTTCCGTCTCAACCAAAATCCCTCCCTACATCATTTAGGAGCTGCAAGAAACATGAGCTCCTGAAAGGAACCAATCCAGGCCTGCAAAATTATGGGATCTGTCACCTGTTTTTTTGGAAATTGACTACACGGCACACAATTGCATCACCCTGAGTTGCTTCTCAATGTCCCGGGTGTCTTGATGCATTATTGCAGTGCAGTGATGTACACGTGTTGCAGCGGTCCAGCAGATCTGGCATCCAAACATCTCTGCACCTCCCACTGCACAAGGGCCATCCCGCTAACGTGCTGTTTCTAACGGTCAAACTATATGCTTTGTGAATACTTATCCGTTTCCCCAATGAGTGCGTAACCCTGGTGTGATTGGGCATGTTTCTCTTTTGCTCTGGATCCTCATGTGCCGCACGATCTGCCCCCTTCTATATTTCTCTTGCTGCTTAACACGTATGTTGTGTATTGAGTCAAAGGATTTTATATCTGTATTATTATTGTCTGTAATTGCATTAGGGTAAAGTAACTGCCTTTTGGTTCCAGAGGGTACAGCTACTATTGGTTCATTTAAGCTGCTGTATTTGGATCCTCTGTCTTATTGGTTGCCTCCAAAAGGCAGGACTGTGATTGCCTGATATTGTTCCCTCCAAAATGTATCCCTTCTAGCTAGTTCCCTGTCCCTATAAATGTAGCTCTCCCCTCCTCAGGTTTTAGTCTTGTTGCTTTAATAAAGAAGTGTTACTAGAGAGCTGTCTCCAGCATATTATGTCAAGAGAGCTGAAATCACAAACCCCACGTCACAACAACGTAAAAACGAGGAAAGCAACTAATGACAAATATTCCTTGACAAATGCAGCACTGTGAGAGCTTCTGTAGCCAAAACAGCATCACCTACACAAAAGAAGAAGGTATCAGCTGGCTCAGGGAAACCCACAAGTTTGAAACAATACAAAAAAATATGCAGGGGTACCTCGGGTTAAGTACTTAATTCGTTCCGGAGGTCCGTTCTTAACCTGAAACTGGTCTTAACCTGAAGCACCACTTTAGCTAATGGGGCCTCCTGCTGTTGTTGCACCACCGGAGCACGATTTCTGTTCTCATCCTGAAGCAAAGTTCTTAACCCGAGGTACTATTTCTGGTTAGGGGAGTCTGTAACGTGAAGCATATGTAACCCGAGGTACCACTGTACATTTTTTTGCAGGGTGGGGACCAAGACAGGGGTGGGGGAGAATCCAAACAGTCCAATAAGAACTTAGCTAGCTCAGCAGGCATGGAATGTTGAAGAACTGGAAGTGTGCAGGGGAGACTTACCCATAGAGGCTAGTGGCGCAGGGCGCCAGGGCGCCAAGTTCTGGAGGGTGCCAGGGAAGAGGTGGAGACTGGATGCAGCACCTCCCGGCATCAGCTCACTGCCCTCACCCGCCTCCGCCATGCCACACCGAAGCAGCGCCGTGCCCGGAGCCTCCGCCTGCCGTGGCCACCACAGTATGAAGTGGCCAGCTGAACTGGGAGCCACAGTGTTCAGCCTCCGCCTCTTCCCCGCTGGAGAAGCTGCCCTCCAGCCGCTGCCCGCCTCCTCCAGCCCCGCAAAGCTGGGCACGTCGCCAGCAGCGCTGTCTTCCCTAAAAAAGGTTGGCAACCCTGGGAGACGGGGGGGGCGTGTCAGAGGGTTCTTTGCACCACGGCACCTGATATACTTAAGATGGCCCTGGAAGTGTGGACAAGGAAACTGAGGCAGAGAGGAAAGGGAATGAGGTATCCTAGAAGAGGTGGTGGCTGGCTGGCTGGAACCCTGAACAGGAGCATTCCTTATGGCAACCTTTTACAGCAAGCCCCACTCATTATTTTTTTATTTTCCCAACTGAGCTACAGAGCAATATTACCACCGCACCTATCTCCATTGTCTTGAAGTTAAAAAAACTCTGGGGTTTGTGAAAAATTGAGGGTGACATAAGGTAAAATCAGTGGCGTAGCATGGGGGGTGCAGGGGGGCCGGCCGCACCGGGCGCAACATCTGGGGGGGGCACGCTCGCTGCCTCCAGAGTCGCCAAAGAGCCTCGGGCGCAGGCTGTAGCAGAGCACCATGTCTTGCGTAACCGACGAGCTGTGCGCGCGTCCTGGCTGAAGGCGTTCGGCAGGCAGAGGCTCTCAGCGGTCCCCGCGCATCAGGGCCGCGGAGGGCGCGCCAGGCAGCCCCTCCTCACAGCCCCGCCGCCATGTTTCATTTTCCTCGCCTCTCTGCCCTCCTCCTCCTCCGGGCAAGCAGCGTCGTTTGGGCGGCAGCGTCAGCGGCAACTCGCCTCAGATCACCTGACACGGACCCGCCGCCGCCGCCGCCGTGGCTACCTTACCATAAATACCCCAGCCCAGGCAGCAGCAAGAAGAAGCTGGCAGCGGCGGCAGGTTAGGGGTTAGGGGCGCAAATTACTTGCCTTGCCCCGGGTGCTGACAGCCCACGCTACGCCGCTGGGTACAATCCTATGCACGCTCACAAAGTAGTAAGCCTCAAATTTAATTATAAATAATATTACAATGTTAAAAATATTATATTAAAATATTTATATGAGTGTATGCCCAACTTATAGCTGAGGCCTGTTGGACTTCTATAACACGAAGAACAAATAATAGTGTTAACAGGATACAATAGACCTGAATTGCAGTAGGCATGACATAAAAAGCCAAAACCACCTTAAAGGGGAGTTTATCTTCTTTCACGTGCAGGAGGAATGCCTCTTCTAAGCAGACACCGGAGTTATTTTTTCTAGAAAAAGAGGTGCCGGAACTCACCATGAATGCCTCCCTTGTTCTCTTATAATGGCAATGGCATCCACCAGAGAGGTGCCAGTTCTGGTAAGTTCTAGCTGATAAAAAGCCCTTGCTGACATCTGCTGCAACACATAAAACAAATAAAACATGATGCTTGGTTCAGAAATATTGCTTTTGCACATGTAAATTAATAAATTCATTGCCTAAAACTTACAATTAATCAGTTAAAGTACTGTAATCATCGCCCCACTTTTGTCCTTGCCTGGTCAGTATCTTCTGCATGTCAAACATCAAGCCCCAACCCCTAGGTCCCACCTCCAACGCAACTGTGCTCTGGTTGAAGTAGCTGACCTCAAGCATCATGGTTTGAAGGATGAACAATCATGATCTGAGCTGAGCAGAGGAAGGATCAGATTCAGCCAGCATTCTCAGGGATGAGGGACATATGGAGGGCCATCAGGTTCCCCATCTCTGAAACCAAATAATGGGTGGGAAAAGCTCCATCTTCTCCCCAATGAACAGATTGCCCTCCCTTGATCAGGATTATTAACTCTCTTTTTTTTCTAGTAAAGTTCTAGACAACTTTCTATATTTACACCTCCAAGAACTAAAACAGTATGTATGGCTATAATTGGCACTAACATTACAAATGCCATATCTGATATTCCAGCTATTAACATTCCATATCACTTTCCAAGTAATTCGAACTATTAAATTATACTTCAAATATAACTTGGTGCTTACAGTGTCTTCAGTATTAGGGTTCCCATGGCAACCATAACTCTGTTCCTCTGTCTCGGTTATAGTTTACATCAGAGTATATTACATTCGTTATACTATGCGAACACTTAGGTGGCTGGGTTATGAATATTGCAGGAAATATATCTGAAATATTCTGACTTTGGAGCAAAGTTCCAGGGTTTTGCACTAACCAAGAAATCCTGCATATAATCTTAGGACTCGCTGTTCACATATCTAGGCATTTCAATCCACTTTTCACTACTTAGTATTCAGTTACTTGAACATGTGAGCCATCTCTTTTGCAAATGATGGCAAGGCGACACGTCAGCTCGGAATGCAACGTCATTTCTTTCTTCATTTCTCAAGGTGGTGCGTGATAAAGAAATATGGTAAATGGAACCATAAAAACTTTGCTGGCTGTTTCACATACAGAGGCTGTGGTGGAAGTTGGGTCAGCTCTTCCCTGCTTGCCACAGGACCTGAACCAATAAGTTGCTGAATTAGTCATAATGATGTTGTTGGCTGCATATTTCATCCAGGATCAGAGACAGCATGGGAGAAACAGCAGGAGATGGTAGATATTGCTTTCAAGTCCTGCTTGCAGGTTTCCCAGAAATATCTGGTTGGTCACTGTGGAAAACAGGATTCTAGTTGAGATAGGGCTCTTCTGATGTCTCTGTGGCAATTGCATTCTTTTACTGAGCCGGTCGTTTGAATGTGCATCTTCCTCTGAACACTTCAGGGCATAGCTGTCAAGTGTCCCTTATTTGAAGGGACAGTCCCTTATTCCAGCACCATGTCCCGCTGCTGTCCCTTATTGATAGATGTCCCTTAAATGTCCCTTAAATGATGTCCCTTAAATTTCAAAGGGAGCAGCTCCTCTCCCTCCCTCCCTGCCGGCCAGGGAGGAGGGCGGCTCCAACTGTGTTGCTTGGCTGTGTTGCTCACCCAACAAGAAGTCTAAGAACGACTGGGGGGTGGAGCTTGCATGCCTTGTGTGTGGCTAGTTAATGCAAGCTGAGGGGTTTTTTGAATGCTGGACGCCATTTTGTTGCACGTGCTGCTGCAAACTTTGCAGTGCAAAGCCAGGCCGGGGAGCCATCTTAAGTTGAGGCTGCCTAGGCCTTGTGGTGCATGTGATTCAGATTCTATTCAGTTGAACCTCTGGTTACAAAGTTGGTTGGACAGTGTTCTCGAAGCTACCCAGCATGAGTTTGACCAGACTGCAGGAGGACAGGAAGACTGGAGTGCCTGGAACAGGTGAGGCTGCAGGTCCCTTATTTTCAAATCTGTAAGCTGACAGCTATGCTTCAGGGTTTTAAGGTTCAAAATCCCATCTACTAACAGCAAACACCTAACCTTGAAAAAAGTACTGGCTGCCAAATGAGGCCATATTGCTTGTCAGACGCTGCAGACAGCCACAGACAGTACTTATGAGAGGTGTGACCTGCTTCATTTATCACTCCCAGCACCCTGCATGCTCTGCAGTTCACAGTTTATGGATGTGCGTCCCCCTCCTCGTTCTCTGCTAAAGTAAGAGCTCAAGCAAGATGCAAGAAGCCAGAGTCTCTAGAACCTGTTGTGTTCCTATTTCCGACGCAAAGAAGCATAATCTCCATGTATTATTGAAAGCCATGGCATTTGGGTCAGTACTTTACCTTTCCCCCATTTTTATGTTGTCATTTTCAAGGCGAGTGCAGAACAGGTCGTCAAGGACAAAGCCCGAAAGAATAAATAAATGCTACCTTTCAATCAATGGACCGACAATAAGACAACACCTGCAACTTATAAACGGATTGCTTATAGATGCAGGCTTTGTTTCAACAAATATGACAACATTTGGAATGAGTTCATACAGAATGTAGTAGGCTGTTAACATCTACATATGTACAGTGGTACCTCAGGTTACATACCCTTCAGGTTGCATACGCTTCAGGTTACAGACTCCACTAACGCAGAAATAGTGCTTCAGGTTAAGAACTTTGCTTCAGGATAAGAACAGAAATTGTGCTCTGGCGGCGCGGCGGCAGCAGGAGGCCCCATTAGCTAAAGTGGTGCTTCAGGTTAAGAACAGTTTCAGGTTAAGTACGGACCTCCGGAACGAATTAAGTACTTAACCTGAGGTACCACTGAATTAGGATAATAACACTATATTGGTTTATATAAGAATGTATGGGAGTATATTACATTGGGTTTTTGTATCTTGGTTTTCCCCGCTGTCTTTCTTATACACATCTTTGCTTTCCCTGCCCCCTCACTTTCTCCCCTTTTTTTCCTTTGTATCACTTTATTTCTTTATAAATGAAATACCTTCTATAAAAAAATTAATATTAAACAAAATGACAAAGCCCCAAAGAGAACAAGTCTATTCCGCATGGTCTTATGCATAGCAAAGTGTGCAATATCACACTTTCTCCTGGGGGGGGGGGGGAGAAATGTGGTTGGACCAGATAGCAAGGCAGTAGGAAAAACAACAGTTGGCCAGGACTGTTTCAAAGTTTACAGCAAGGCTGGGGAACCTCAAGGGCTGGGAGCCAAATGTGGGCCTCCTAGCCTTTCAATGTGGCCCTCTGGGATCTCTCTAGATCCCATCCCCCCCAACCCCTTGCTGGCCCTCCCTCATGCCCTCCTTGAATGCTTTTGTCTAATAAATTATTATTATTATTATTATTATTATTATTATTATTATTATTATTATTATTATTTATTTGTACCCTGCCCATCTGGCTGGCCTTCCCCAGCCACTCTGGGCAGTTTCCAACAAAGATTAAAAATACATTAAAATGTCACACATTAAAAACTGGGGCTGTCTAGATGGGATATGCCTTTAACTGTAATAATGGCTCTTGCCTGACTGACCGGAGAGAGGTGGATAGATGTAGAAACCTCTGGCGTTCCTACAGCTGCATCTTAGCCTGCTGTACAAAGGTAACAGTTACATCCATTGATCCATCTACTTTGGCATTACCCATCAGCCCCCAGAAGGGTCTGCCCAAGATAATGCGGACCTCCATCCCTGCCTCACAGCATTGGATTCATGGACCAGGTGAACCTACCCACACTAATTGTGGTCTTCTGGCCACATGCGATCCTGTTTGCCCATTGCCACTTGTCCATCACCACTCATAGCATGACCATTATTGTAAAACGGTCATCCCTTCATCTTACAGAAGTGAGAATTTCCACAGGGAGTTTTAGTTTTTACTGCTGTTTCATTGAAGGGCAGGAGTGAAAGTTGAGGTTTCTACTTACCTTGTAAAATGGGCTTTCTGGCAAATAACCAGATTAATGTTGCTATGGAATTTTGGGGTTGTTGCCATGGAAATATATCCCCTTGTACAGAGGAGTAATGAGGCTACTTTTTGTTTCCTTTTTTAAAAGCCTAAGCCCACATTAATGTCTGGAATCAGTTAATTCCTATATTTCTGAATATTAAAATCTGGTTCTATATCTGACACTCTAGCTTCTCTTCATTCCAACCTAGTTATTTCCAACCGTCTGTTATAAGATAAAAAAATTTCACCAGTAGTACCTTTCTCCACATCCCTTCATTTATACCACTTTAGTGTACCTGAGCTCTGTGTAGATTACTTCTCAAGCCAAGCTGGGTAAATAATTAAATCAATCAAGCATTTTAGCTATTTCAAATGAACTACGTGCTTTAACAAATTTTCATTGCACTGCCAGTTGCCATACCAGAGTCTGTCTGTCTGTCTGTCTGTCTCTCTCTCTCTCACACACACACACACACAGAGAGAGAGAGAGAGAGAGATTTACAGACACACTGTGGAGAAACACAGAAAATGGTTTAAAGGGAGGGGGTATAAAAAGTTGTGTACATGTTATTCATATTAAATGCCCACAACTATTCACTTGATAAAATGCACCCTTTCACGTACCATCTAAGATTAGGTATAATGAGAATTGCCTTCCTGTTAATTTTCCTGTTTGATCTTCCTCTTTTTATCTTCTTATATCTTTCCTGATTATAGTTTTGCATTTTCACATCTGCTGTAAGTTTTCAATATGTCATTTAGGCATGCGTAGTGGCAGAAGTTTTTTTTTTTTTTGAGCAGGAACTTGGGTGAACTGAGTTCCTTTACCTTTTAAAAATCAAATAATTCTTTTTTGTTGTTGTTGTTGGCCGGGTATTGGGGGGGAGGGAGGGGCAGACCCAGAATAGATATATACCCAATGCCTGAGCCAAAAATCCACCTATATCTGTAATCAATAAAGCCATGGCCATTTTTTTAATCCAGATCATCGTCTGCTTGAGTTTATTAATCACATCTTCCATTTAGCCACTGCCCAGGGTGGGTGGGTGTGGCACTGCAACTGGGCCCACAATAAACAAACAAACTTCATGTTGAGTTCTCCCATCATTTTTCCCGGAAAGAAAGCCCTGCATAGTGGGGACTCCACTGATTATTAAGCCAGGGAAGGGCTACAGCTCTGTGGTAGAACACCTGCTTTGCATGCAGAAGGTCCCAGGTTCAATCTCTGTAATCTATGGGCAGGGGATGGGTCGCTGGGAGAGAAGAACCCTGCCTGAATTCCAGAGAGCTGCTGGCAGTCAGTGTAAGCTACACTGAGCTAGATGGCCAATGGTTTGACTCCGCTTCCTATGTTCCTATGTAATTTGAAAATGAGTAGTTTTGAGGCAGGCTGGGCAACATGTTCCCATTAATTGGGTGTTCTGGAGTGTATTTAGATGGATGAGGCACAAATTGCGGGGTGCTGCCTGGGTTCCTGATGCCGCCCTAATCATAAGTAGAGCCAGGTTGTTGGTGTCCTCCAGCGATTCTTCAGACAGCTCTTGTTTATTCACAGGCCAGAACAGAACTGAACTGAAGGGTTCAGCCAGCCTGCTTATATAGAGCTCCACTAGAACGCAACAGTAACCATTTTCTGTTACTACCCAATCACTGAATGTCACTTTCGATCCCTTATTTGCATATGTGGACCTGAGTGAAAACTATCTACAGTAACCCCCTGCTGGCCCAGGGTGAGAACTTCAGTATATAACACCCCATATCAGAAGACAGGAACTATAGTTGCAAGGATGCCGGGTGAAATCTGAAGACTTCTGGGACTCTTGACATTCAGCACTGTTGAAAACTCTCAGATCCACCTGGTAACTCACACAATTCACATTGGGAAGTGTGACGCCCAGAGGTTGTCTCGTGGCAGCTGCAGCCTTGTCACTAAACCTTCATAAAGAGACAGATTTTGACATTTTGACACCAAAGGTGCTCTTTCCTCCAAACTAGGAACAGCTAGTGTGAAATCCCCATCACTCAGGAAAGGGTGGCAGGGAGTGTGCTATTTTGCTGAAATGGATGCGACTGATTTTAATCAGTAGCACCAGCTTATGCCACAAATGAAAAGAACTGTGTGGGGATGATTCAAAGGAGCGAGGGACAAACAGTTCCCATTTTATTTGCCAAGAGTCAGGTTGTTATACAATGCGGTTTATGGCCATCCGCTAATAAAATACTACTTCTGAGCTATGATGTGCAATAATGCAGATGAGCTAATGCTTTGGGTTTGCGAAGTGCCCCTCCATGCAACTGTCTGGAATGAATAGATTGTTCAATATTTTCCCTCAAGGTATCGATGTGCATGAAATGTTATCCCAGGTTCTTTGGTCCTATTAAATAAAAAAAAAGAGCCAGTTTTGTCTTCATCCAGCCAGGCTGGCACATCAGCTTTGTGTCAGAAATTCATCTACATGATCTGAGAATAATAGACTGGGCTTTGCACAATAAAGCTTGCTGCAGTAGAACTCTTGCCAGTCTCTTTTGTTATATTCTGCTTACCCTAACAATCCTCGGTAACTTGATACATCTTTTGAGTGGCATTTATAAGATAAAAAAGAAGCTGCTTGGCTTCACTGTTTTTAAAGAAGACTTTTAGATCCCTATCATATTGATTATTTAAAAAAACAACTGGAGTGAGCTTCTTTTCCTAGGATAGCAGCACCACAATCTTGCTATGATTGCTATATTAATTTGGCTCCATTGCTGGCAGAGAGCCATCTGGAGGCACTGAAGGGGTGCACCAGAAACAATTAACCCTGGACTCCATATGCAAACTGCTTGGGCCATACAAGGAAGGGGAGCAAACACTTTGGAAAAGGTCCCAGATAAAATCACTTGCATCTCCAGGTTAAAGGTAAAGGTAAAGGGACCCCTGACCATTAGGTCCAGTCGTGGCTGACTCTGGTGTTGCGGCGCTCATCTCGCTCTATTGGCCAAGGGAGACGGCGTACAGCTTCTGGGTCATGTGGCCAGCATGACTAAGCCGCTTCTGGCGAACCAGAGCAGCACACAGAAACGCTGTTTACCTTCCCGCCAGAGCGGTACCTATTTATCTACTTGCACTTTGACGTGCTTTCAAACTGCTAGGTGCGCAGGAGCTGGGACTGAACAATGGGAGCTCACTCTGTCGCGGGGATTCAAACCGCCGACGTTCTGATCAGCAAGTCCTAGGCTCTGTGGTTTAACCCACAGCGCCACCCGCGTCCCTTTTCATCTCCAGGTTGAGCTGTCTGAAATCCTGGAGTACTGTGGTTAGTGTAGACCGGGGGTCTCCAACGTTTAGTGGCCAGGGATCAATTTGGTAACCCAAGACCTTTAAAGGTGACCTGGAAACTACAACTAATGCAGAATGTGTGTCAGGGTCTGGCTAGATGAGGAGGAGTGGTGGAAACTGCTCCCATTAGATGAGATCAGGGCAATGAAAGCTCCATTTTTCAAAGTCTCAGCATTGCAGCTTTTTAAAATTGTTGTTCTGTCTGGCTCTCCCTGGCTTGACAGTAAGTTCCCAATAATTCCTCCCAACACCCTTAAAAAAAGTTGAAAAAGAATTTACTGCAAAGGTTTGACCAAGTTTTGTTTAGAGTAAAAGGTTCCCACACTGCAAAGGGTTTGAGAACCACTGCCATTGAACCTCTACTGCAGGCTTTCTCAACCTGTGGGTCCCCAGATGTTGTTGAACTACAACTTCCATTACCCCTAGCTAGCAAGGCCAGAGCTCAGGGATGATGGGAGTTGTAGTCCAACAACATCTGGGGACCCACAGGTTGAGAACCGCTGCCTAGTGGATTGGAAGTAGGAGTCCCAGAATTATAATGGTTCCACTTCTACCTATGGGGCTGGTTCCAGAGAGAAGTGGTATGGAAGTGTGGAGGGAGTCCGCTTGGCTTCATGGCGGACGGTTCTGCCCCACGTGCTTTTTAATATTTCTATGGAACCACTGAGAGAGGTCCTCAAGGAATTTGGGGTGAGGTGTCACCAGCATGCGAACATCATCCATTTCTCCCTATCATCTCAACCAGGTGAAGCTGGGCAGGCACTCGACCAATGTCTGCAAACAGTCATGAGCCAGATGACAGCCAAAAAATTTAAGCTGAACCCCTACATAGCAGGTGCTATGAACTGGTGAAAGTTTGGATGGGAAAGAAATTGCATGAGAAGGCCCTGCTCTCGGTGTGTCTGGGGAGGAGACTGGGCAAAGTGGGGAACCCAGAGAAGGCATTTCTGGTAGGCTTTGCTGAAGCAAATTGCCCCCACCAAAGCAGCTGCCCAAGGATGCTGGGTGCTGCTGCTGACCCTACACATGAGAGACAATAATTAACTTCCACTTTCTTTCTCTTTGTTCCACTTTTTGACTTCTGTTTCAATATTTTTCCTAAACCAGTAAAGAAAGAAAGAAAGAAATCTAATATACTGAGGCTCCAAGAAGTGCATACAGAGAATACAATGCTCTACAATACCATGGGGGGAAATATATTTTAAAACTCCCCCAGTTCCCAAACTAAATCTAATTTTTCACTTTTAATTTTCAGAATAGCAGTACTGAGCCATCTAAACAGTGCAATAAATAGACTGTCTTAGGCAAGAGATCTTTAAAAGTACATTTCTACAATCCTACTCACCTTCCTGTTCTGTTTGCAGTTTCTGCCACATCACTTTAATCATGCTTCATCATTACAGTTCTTCTTGATGGGGCAGTTTAATTAAACTTCCTTTCCTCTCTGAATCCAGGAATATACAGCAACTCTTTGTTTTTAAACACCTTCCCAAACTTAATTTTGGGAGCATATTCATTAAACAGCTTCTACTATATCATTATCAGTACCACGGGGAGCTATGGCATGAGCTAACCCACTCTGGGTTATAAATAAATGTCCTCTACAGTCTATGGGTGAACATCATACAGAGAAGTAATAGGCAATACATCTTGCCTATTAAGCCTTCTGCACATATTGACATTTAACTATTGTGGTTTCATCAAATTGTGTAAATACTTTAGAAAGCCATTGATAGTCACTGTCATTTGTAAGGCGAGGGAAACACAGCAGCCATTAGATTAAATTTCTTGAGTGTCCATAAACCACAAATGGTGTCTGAAGCAAATGATGGCACAGTCACAAGATAACATAACATGGATACATTTAATCACTACTGCCTATTAACGGCCAAGCATCACCAGACGTCAATATCATAATCTCATGCTATATGCTTAGCCCTCCTTTCTTCTGGCAGGAGTCTTGTGCCTTTAAACCAGCAGAGGGGGATCTCTGGTCCACAAACCTAACTAGGCCCAGTAGGGATCCTAATTTGGCCATTGCGCCAATTATCGCATACCATGCCCACCTGCCCCACACTTGACAACATTATGTGATATCAGGTGTGGACATGTGTTTGCAAAGGAAAAACCGGAAATTTAAGTACACTCTTGGCAAGAAGGGCACCAATGAGCACCAACACAGAGACCCACTGGGATTGGCCACGCTAGGGAGTTCAACATCAAGAATGTCTTAGTGCAACCAGTGGGGCTTACAGCACTGATCAGCTCATTGGCTTTAAGTGAGCCCAGCACTGCACCCAAGTGATTTTGAGTATGTGGTAGATGCTTTAATTTTTTTAGTGTAAGGCTACGTACGTATTAGAGGGATGCAGGTGGCGCTGTGGGTTAAACCAGGGACGAGCAGATCAGAAGGTCGGCGTTTGAATCCCCATGACAGGGTGAGCTCCCGTTGCTCGTCCCTGCTCCTGCCAACCTAGCAGTTCAAAAGCACGTCAAAGTGCAAGTAGATAAATAGGTACTGCTCCGGCAGGAAGGTAAATGGCATTTCCGTGCACTGCTCTGGTCCGCTTAGTCATGCTGGCCACATGACCCGGAAGCTGTACGTCGGCTCCCTTGGCCAATAAAGCGAGATGAGCGCTGCAACCCGAGTCAGCCACAACTGGACCTAATGGTCAGGAGTCCCTTTACCTTTACCTTACGTACGTATGAATTATCAAATGATTGTCATTTGTCACTACATAAACAGGAGAAAACAGCTGTTCATCACAGCTGATCAGATCCAAGTATAAGGCCATGATATTAACATATGCTATGAAAAGAGGTCCTGCATTTAAATTATTATTATTAATCTAATATAGTGTTCACCTAGAGAAAGGTGCAGTGTTCCTTAGATAAGCAGCATCTGGAGGCTCAGAAGTGATGTTCCACACCCCAAAGTCATTAGCTGATTAAATGCAAAAAATAAAACAAAATGGTTCATCAATACCTGCCGAAAGTTGAAGTCTTAATTGAAGAGAGTAAATACTGAATTAGGATGTCCATGGAAATCCTTACAGTGTAATCACCTAAATGACTACTCAGAAGACCCACTAACAGCAATGGTGTACTCCTGGGAAAGGGTACATAAGATTGAACCTTTACTGTCCAGTGTTCTCTCAAATCCACAAATTACAGTGAGATTTTTTTTGGTGATAGTATTGTTTGGGCTACTGAAAGTCCATGGGAAATGCTGAGAATTAAAAGGGAAGTCACATGATGGAAGGAAGGTGGATATAAGTGGAATGAATGAATAAGCGGCCCTGGTATGACACTGTCATGCTGGCCCATAAGAAAAATTTGGATGTGGGTGGCATTGAGGAGGAGCAGAAATGTCATACCTTTATGTCCCTTCAGTTCATGGCCATGTGTGTAGCTTTACGCCAGCCCCAGATCTGGTGCATTTAAATATATATATAAATAAATCCATCAGTAGCAACATATCTTCCAATTCCAGTATAATGTAAGGATTGCTTTGCCGAATTCTTTTATATCTCAGTAGATCATGAGGCACTTTTATTTTATGTGGTAAACTGAATTTAGGTGGTGCTAATCATTTACATGCGCCAAATGCCTTTTTGGAATTTTATGGGATTAAAAGTGGTTGGGATTAAATGTTCACCCACTATTCAAACACTAAAATTTGCTTTTAGATGAAGTACTATTTCTTAATTTCTGTACAGTTTTTACTGTACGATCATGATGTGTTGATAAGACCGCTGGGATTACGAAAAATGATTTCTCTTAAGAAAATGGGCCAGAGTACAGGATCATCTGAGCATTTTGAGCCGAAGTCCATAGCCATGGGCATTCTGGGTAACTTGGGACCTGTCTCAGTTTCTGAATATGTTGATTATATTATTCTTACGCCACAGAGTATTTGGTTAAGATAAAACTAGTGACAAATGTCAATCAGTTTGTACAGTATATTTGTAGCCCTATCCTAACCAAGTTTGCAGATAAGTAGATTTCATTGCTTTGTCAACTGATTAAGATCAGACTGTAAAAATATCATATATAAACAACGGAAGATAAGAGAGCCACTTTAGGGAAATGCAGCTTTTCTTTTCTGTATTTGATGTCAGCAACTGCCTGCCTTTCCTTTGCCACCACACCCACTCCCTTTCCTGGGAGTGTCACTGTCACTGCAATTTCCTGCCAGTTTTGCACAACAGTGTGCTCCCAATCCCCCTAAAGTGAGTGGTGTGACGAACATCCCATTCAAACCAGCAGAACAAGGAGACCTCCTGTGCATGTCTACCCAGAAGTAAGTCCAGCTGAAATCTGCAGTGCTCCCCCCCCCCTTTAAGTGTGAACAGGATTGAAGCCCAAGTCCCTTTTGCTTTCAACGGGACCTTAAGTTGGAATCTTATGCATGCTTCCCCAGGCAGTATGTCCCACTGGACACAGCAGGATTTAGCAACATCCTTAGGGCTGTGCTGTTAAGTGTCCATGACTTATTCTGAATTCGTGGTCCAGTTAGGCGTGCCTCCCTACTCGTTTCAATACCTAACTCTGCACAGAATTATTTCACAACATAAAGCAGTCATTTTCCCACACCGGCTTTGAGATGGATGCCTGACCGGGCTATTCTTGCCAACAGTTCCGTGAAGAGCTGCCCCTTGGGGAGTCTGTAGATGCGGAATGTCACCCCAGAAGGGGAAACTGGGCGGGGACGCGAAAGGAGCATAGCTTTACTAAGCATGAAAAACTGCCCGGCGTTCTACATCGCGATCATTTAGCAAGAGTCTCGAATGGAGCGGCCACTGAAGATGCAACAATCCGGTGGTCCTAAACATGTCCCTTCGGAACTGATCCCCGCACTGGGTTCCATGGGGCTTCCTAGTAAGGATGTTTAGAATGCCGGCGTTCTCCTTACAGAACCCTCCTTCGCTGCCCGAAAACGTGGCGCGATCGAACCTGCTCTCCCTTCCATGCCCTCCAGCCGCACTTCTCCCTTGCACACCAGCTTCTGTCCCCCACCCCCACCTCCCCGCTAACTATAGCGCCTTGGCAAATGGGGTGCTGCTCGCTCGCTTCTTCTCCATGCGTTTGCAGGCGACGGCTTCTCTCTCTCTCTCTCTCTGGGGGCTGCTTGCTGGAGCTGCTGCAGGATGGGGGCCCTGCGTAAGGTTGCGGGACGGCATGTGTGTGCGTGTGTCGTGGGGGCGGGGGGAGAGGAGAGGCGGAGAAGAGAAAGGAAGTAAGGCGGTGAGGGGTGGGGGGAGGCTGCAGTGTCTTCAGGACTGAGCCGGCCGGCCGCGCGTGCGCGCTGGGTGCGGAGCAGAGAGGTCATTTCCCCCCTCCCCTCCCCTCCCTTCCCTCATCACCACCGGACCGAGCAAAGAAGGGAAGCAGCCAGAGTGAGGCTCAGGCGTGCAGCGTCACGGCGGCGGCTCCAAGCCTCGCCCAGGCAAGAGGCAGCGAGGAGGGAGGGAGTCTCTGCGCGCGCGCGGGGGGGGGGGTGTGTGTGGTGTGCGCGCGCGCACGGGCGGGGAGGATTCCGAGGGCTCGGCCAGGGAGGCGGCGACGGACGCGGGGAGCGGCAGCGCCGTCCGGTAGGTAAGAGGCGGCGGCAGCGGCAACGGGAGTGACGGCTGGGAGGGAGGACGACGAAGACGACGAAGGGGAAGTGGGCCCGGCGCCGAACGCGTGAGGGGACGTTGGCGGTTGGCGGTTAGTGCCTGACACGAGCGGGGTGGGGGTGGGGGGCGTCGGCGAGGGCAAGCCGGGATGTGTGTTGAGGGGGGGGGGCGGCAGGCGTCGGCGGCTCCGCTCCGCAGGCGGGACAAGGCTCCTCAGAGAGAACATGGCGGAGGCGGAACCGAGCCCAGCCGCTCCCCTCCTCGGTAAGGGGGGTGGGGAAGCCGGGCTCCTCTTGCCTCAGCTCTCTCTTCCCTCCCCCCCCCACCCCGTCGCTTCCTTATGGCCGCCTCCCCAGGAGAAGTTAGAGCGGAAGGGGAAAGTTGGAGCCCCTTTGGCGAGGCCGCCCGCAGTTGGGACCTGCCGGTAAGGAGGAGAGGGCGGCGGCTGCAGCAGCAGCAGCAGCAGCAGCAGCAGCAACCCCCCCCCCCCCGCGCCCTGCTTGTAGCCGGGAAGAAACTCCGCCGGACTCCCGTGGCGTCGGCCTCTGCTGGAAGCCGCCGCCCCGCCTAGTCCGGCTGGGTCGAAGCGGCTCACTGTTTCCATTCTCCGCCCCAGCGGGGAAGCAGGGCGGCCGCTTCCCAGGCGGAGATAGGCCTCTTCCGCTTTCCAGCCTCTTGCCAGAATCTGTTCGCATCCCCCTTAAAAAAGAAGAAGAAAAGAACGAGCGGCATTTGAACGCGGGGTCAGACCCCGCGTAAGGGAGATTCGGCGTCAAATCGGGCCGAATCTGAATTGAGATCCGGGCCCTGCTCTGCTGAACTCACATTTGCACATATAGATTGGGGGGGGGAGGGGGGACCGCTCGGAAAGAGGAGGAGTGCTGCATTGATTGCAGATTTGCCCCCGTTACAGAAAGCCAGACAAATTGGAGAAAGAAATTGCGGGTGGGTGTGGGGATCCACCCTGTACTACTACCCCCTCCCCCTTTGTGGTATTTCTAGCAAGTATGAGATGTCTGATGTCTTGGACTTCAATGCAGTGCAACCACTAAAGTCAGTGGGTGTTAATTTTCATTAAAATAGGCGTCAGGTTAAGAGGAACCAGAGCAGTTCCAGCTGGGCACAGTGAAGTTAACTTCACAAAATGGAAGTCAGTGCTACCCACCACCTCTTTCTAATAAATCATAGAATTGTAGAGTGAGAAGGCACCCCAAGGGTCATCTAGTCCAACACCTGCAATGTTGGATTCCTACCCATAGCTGTCTCTGAGTGGGCTCCAGGCACTAACCTTTTGGTTAATAACCAGATACACTTGACCCAATATGCCACAGGAGGTGGCCATGTTTCTTAACTATTCTGGGTTTTAGTGGCATCTCTCCCTAACACACAGACTCTCTTCACTTTCTTGTGCTGTGCTGAATGGCTGTACAGTTTCTAGTTGATGTGTCCTATATCAGTATCTGAAAGTAACTTCCTGTCTAAGAAACTAAATCCAAATGAGACTAAAATGATTGTCAAACCCCATGATTTCATTGGAGGTGGAGAGTGGCCTTGAGGTGCTCTTGAAACTAGCAACATGTTCAGAAAGGATACAGGTGTGCCTGGAAATGTTTTTCACCAATTTTATCTGCCTCGGACATTAAATCTGATATTTCAGGCTTTAATACTTCTGTAGTTTGACTACTATAGTTGCTTCTTGGCAAGTTTATAGATGAAGATTAGATGAAGTTTTGTTTAGAATGCTTCAACTTGTTCAGAATGGTGAGGCTTTGGAAATTTATCTCTCAATGGGATGTGTCAGTGGGATAAATCTCATGCACTGGCTTTTTGCACCTTTCTGGGCATACCGTATTTTTCGCTCTATAAGATGCACCAGACCACAAGACGCACCTAGTTTTTGGACGATGAAAACAAGAAAAAAAATATTCTTAATCCCAGAAGCCAGAACAGCTGCGCAGCGAAAGCAGCGATCCCTCTTGCTATTCTGGCTTCTGGGATAGCTGCGCAGCCTGGATTCGCTCCATAAGACGCACACACATTTCCCCTGACTTTTTAGGAGGGAAAAAGTGAGTCTTATAGAGCAAAAAATACGGTACTTCTTTATGTTACTTTTGTTCTATAAAGCCCTTAATAGTTTTATAATCAAATACTTTCTCATTCCCTTTATCCAAACAAGAGCCTGTTCTATCAAGAGCAACCCTGCTCTTCTTTTTTGAGTGGCAAAGATATATAGATAATTTTTTGACTACTCCACAAATATGGAAATTACTTCCCCTTAAGGACTTCCCAAACAACACATGGAAGTTTAGCACAAGCAGTGGAAGACCATTCTGTTTCTGCTTTACTTTTGTTACTTGCAGTTAAGCCAGCGGAGCATTGTTGTAAATGTGAACAATAATCCTTCCTGAGCCATGAGAATTTGGTAGGACACAACTTTAAATCACAATTTAAGTATAAGAGTGCAGTGAACAACTTCACCAACTATAGCAGTGGAAATGCTAATGTGAATTTTATTTTTCCTTTATAACCTCCCCCCTCCCCCCAAAAAAATATATTGACGGGTCATGGGTTTAGAATGGCCAGTATAGTGGCTTGTGAAATATTTTTTCACCAATTTCTTCAGGTACGTTGTTTTGAATACTGATTTTCAGTTCCATAAGTTCCAGTATTCTCCATTTTTCCTTGAGAAAATATTTGAATCTTCATATCCAGCAAATATTCCAATATGGGAAGTTTGTTTTATTTTTCTGAATAAAATAGCAGACTTTGCGCAATACTAGTTAATCTTCAAAATTAATGCTTAGTTGTAAACATAGACTTGCATCTTAAGCTCTTACTTTGTTAACAGGAGTTCTGTTCGTGGAAAGAAAGTACAACTACTCTTGGAAGGACTCGTTCTGTGTGCTGAACTTCTGTGAATGGAAGTTCCTTCAAGTCACAGAGAAAAATATTAGAATTGAAGCCATACATCTAGTATGTCATCTAGATGTATGAAGCTTTATTGGTGGACTTCTAGGAGGAGAACATGTACTGCTTTAGTTTAGTGTTGAACTAGGTGTGGGAGTTTGCAGACTGGTTTAGCCAGTTGAAACCCATTGGCATCAGTATGCATTCCTTGCTTTGATCAGGTACAGTGGAACCTCTACCTGCAACCATAATCCATTCTGGAGGTCAAAATGGGTCGCTGGGAGAGGCACCATTGTGTGCGCATGTGTGAACAGCAATCGCCGTTCCTGCGCAGGCGCGAACGGTGGCAAACCCACCAGTTACTTCCGGTTTTGCTGCGGACATTGGGCGAAATGGATGCAAGTGGAGGCAGATGTAAGAAGAGGTTTGACTGTATTACTACAGTAAAAGGATTTACCTGCCTCAGTATGAAAGTAATTGCTACATGTTTCAGTATCTTGACAATTTTTGTATAGTTGTATTCGCAGTGTGGTGTAGTGGTTAAGAGCAGTAGTTTCGTAATCTGGGGAACCGGGTTCGTGTCTCCGCTCCTCCACATGCAGCTGCTGGGTGACCTTGGGCTAGTCACACTTCTCTGAAGTCTCTCAGCCCCACTCACCTCACAGAGTGTTTATTGTGGGGGAGGAAGGGAAAGGAGAATGTTAGCCGCTTTGAGACACCTTTAAGGGAGTGAAAGGCGGGGTATCAAATCCAAACTATTCTTCTTCTCTTCTTGTGATGTGATATCCGAAGAATGATTAGAAAACAAACAAGAAGAAACAAGCTTAAGAAATGACTTGAACTTGAGTTTTGTAAAACAAGGCGAAGAACATGAAATTACATAAAAGACCAGTTGTGCAAGACATTGAAATATAACCATCATTTGGGCTTCAGAACCAATTAAATGCAACAGGACCAAACTGCATGTGAGGGCAGTTGCCTATTTTTATTCACGTCTTCCCTGTTTACATATAAAGTTGGCAGTGGTGGCTAATTTTCGCATTGAAAGAGGCAAGTGGTTGAGGAGAGCTGAATCCTCCTCCCCCGTCCATGATTGGTCAGTGTTCTCCCAGCTGAACTTGGCCTAGAGTAGAGTAAAGTAAAAAAAAAAAGGTAGGCACTTGAATAAACAAATATGGCTGTCCCTATCTAGTTTGTGCCTTAACACCAGTTCATTTCAGCACTTGGTCTCTATGCATAGAAAGGTCTCCCATACATTTACCCCCTTTACACATATATGCACATTCATAGAAGTTGTGTTTGGCTGCATGGTATTGAAGCAGTTTCAAGTTGTATTTTTAATTCTAAAACATGGAAGATAGAAAAAAATACTGTAGTCTAAATGGTATCGAATAACTCCTGACAATTCATAAGTTGAAGAGATGGTGTTGGCACAAAGTGATGGATAGTTTATATAATAGCGGCTGTGCTTCGCATGTGGTTCCAAATATTGTTTTTAGATGGTGAACTCTTGAAAATTCAGCTTAAGAGAAATCAGCTTTCCTAAAGAAAGGTCTTTTGGTGGCAGTAAGGCATCTTTAGTACAGTGGTACCTCTGGATATGAATGGGATCCGTTCCGGAGCCCCATTTGCATCCAGAAGCAAACATAACTAGCGACGGCACAACTTCGCACACGTGCGTCGCTTTTCGCCACTTCTGTGCATGCACGTGACATCATTTTGAGCGTCTACGCATGCGCGAGCAGCGAAACCCGGAAGTAACACGCTCCATTACTTCCGGGTTGCCGCGGAGCGCAACTCGAACGCGCTCAACATGAAGCATATTCAACCCGAGGTATGACTGTACTTTGATTAATGTGATAGAAATGGCAGTTAGGTGGTTGTTTAGGTAACATGCATTGAACAAAGTTAGGTAGTAAAAATAATTGTGAAGAAGCGTGTTCATGCTGCCATGAATTGAGAAATATTGCTGCCTAAATAAATGTATTTACAGTTTACTGAAACCTGTGATGCAGAATACTTAAAACAGTTCTAATTTATAAAACTAGTGGAAGTTTATTAAGATAGCAGACTTCTAAATTCTTGGTGAGTCTGCAGTCAGAGAACAGTGGAGTTTTCTTCCTTGTCAGAAATCAGTAAACTGACAGAAGGCTGCATGTAGCTGTTCAAAGGAAGACACATCTAAAAGAAAGGAGGACCTTTCCATACATCATAATCAGAAGGTTTGGGCCTTCTTTATTTATTGCTGGACCAATAGAAAAAGTTTTCAAATGACTGGTCAGAATTTTTTAAAAACATCAACTTTATAAGAAGAAAGTAGATACATCTACAAAGATGCTACTTAATACTTTGGTTAATTACAAAATCAAATTAATTTCATTGTTAACCATAACATTATAATGAATTATAACTATAATATTGAGTAAGGACTCTATAAATGTGAATGATTAATTAAATAGTTCTCTGGTTTTTATTCTTGCAACAACTAAACTGTGCCAGTCTTGGCTAATGGAGTATTAATATCAAGAAAAAAGGTAGTCAGCTTACCAAGTCTTAATTATATTTGTCAAATTTTATATCCTATCATTCCAACGTGGTTTTCAAGCCAACCATGAGTTTACATGGCAGTTTACATTTCCCCCTTATTCATCCTCTTAATGCAGTTTCCCCCATTTCCTCTTTGACATTAATGTGGAGTTCATTGCCTCCACATTTTTGCCATTCTTTGCAAATATTCTAATTCAAAGTAAACCACCCAATCCATTGGGCAGTATGTAAGTTGCTCTTGAGCAGTCTTTGTAAATGTATGACCAAGGTGCTGTGCACTGTAAAGATGCTATTGAGCTGTGTGTTCTGTTTAAAGGTGTTATTGGTGTCACCAGTGCAAGAAGAATTTAGAGATCTTTCACAGGTCTCAGAATTGATCAAACTGGTTTCCAGAGTCAGAAAATTCAGGGTAAAGGAGAACCTCTTCTAAGATAGATTACTAGTAGTAAAACCTAACTTTGACTCCTCTGTGTTATCAGCTGTAAGAAATTTCCCGCAAGACTTTTCTTTAATACTATTTTGGTTTTATTTCCCCTTAACATATTGTCTCCATGGACGTCGGTGAAACTTTTCTGGAAAAAAATGCATTTGTGGGAGCATGCCATGCAGACTTTAGCATGAAGTACTTGGCAAGACCCATGCAAACATACTAATGATTCTTAGGTGATGGTGAATTGTCTTGTGAACATTTGTGGACATGGGCTTGATTGGGGCAGTAGACAGGGTGAGCACCTTATAAGGTCAACAGTGCAGGTGCAGGCTTTCTTATGTTGGTGTTTCTTACAATTATTGAACAGCAATTGTAGCGCAGATTTCAAACTCTTTTTAAGTTTTCAAAGCCTTGCCTCTTTGTTCATCAAAGAACAGACTCCCCAGAGACAAATTCCATAGCTCAAATAAATGTGCAAATTTGCAGGACTTACTCAGCTTTCATAATTGAATATATTTGACCGGTTTGTGAATCAGAATGGTGTGTAAAAAGTGTCTGCCCTCAAAAGTGGTAGTTACTGAGAACACACTTTGGTTCTCACCACTAACTTTATCAGGCTTTTAAAATTAAGAATGGATAACTCACACAGGGTGGAGGCATTTTCTTTTGTCTTAAATGATTGTTGACTGCTGATAGCCTATCCCAAGGAAATGAGAAAAACTTAGTATCCAGCAACAGGAGTTACAGAAAGTCTAATGAAGAGAGCATAACTTGTAGGGGCAATGTGTTGAAGGTAGGAGGACAACACAGGACATACTATTTAAAGCAACTGCAATGTTGGGAGCAGAAAGACTTGATTGAAGGGTGTAGATTAGGTGGGAGGGAGACTAAAATAGTTGAAGGATAGTAGAAATAAGCAAGGTAGTTGGGTAGTATTGAGTTCTATGGCAATAATAATAATAATAATAATAATTTATACCCCGCCCATCTGGCTGCGTTTCCCCAGCCACTCTTGGCAGCTTCCAACAAAATATTCAAAATACATTAAAAAATCAGTCATTAAAAACTTCCCTAAACAGGGCTGCCTTCAGATGTCTTCTAACAGTCAGATAGTTGTCGATTTCCTTGACATCTGATAGGAGGGCATTCCACAGGGCGGGCCCCTGGTTCCCTGTAACTTTCCTTCTTGCAGTGAAGGAACCGCCAGAAGGCCCTTGGCGCTGGACCTCAGAGTCCGGGCTGAACGATAGGGGTGGAGACGCTCCTTCAAGTATACTGGGCCGAGGCTAGTATGCATGATTATTTCTGTGTGAATTTAAGAGCTGCTGAACTCTATAAATCAATCTACATACTTCATCTTATACATGCAGCTTATTTTATATGCAAATAGCATGGAGTGATTTTCCTTTATAAGGGGGGCTTCTCCAGCTGAGGAGTTTAAATGGGTTGCCCTATATGGAACTGCTTTGTGTCATCCTGTTAACTCCTGGTCTTAAATTCACCTGATAATCCAGGGGGGCTACTAGGCAGTGACCTCTTCCTTTCACTGTAATTGGTTTGTCTTTGTTACTGAAGCAACACAATGGGCCGGTACATCCACTGTCACACCTACAGATGTAAAAGAGAAGTCGAGCTGTGTGTAATGATCAGCATATTGCTGACAATTTACTCCACAACTGAATAACCTCACTCACTGGTTTCATGTAGACGTTAAACAGCATTGGGAATAAAATTGAACCCTGAGGAATGCCACATTGAAGATTCCACAGCTTTGAAGTCATTATAGGACCGAGTGATCGAACAGTTATTGGATGCTCTGAAATTGGTGGAGACAACACCTAGAGTAGATGTTGCAACATGGGTATAAAGTTTTTGAATTAAAAATTCTTGATTTTTAATCATAGATAGTAAAATCATAGAGTTGGAAGGGACCCTGATGATCATCTAGTCCAACCCCCTGTAATACAGAATTGTTCAGCTGTCCCTTTTGGGGGATCAAACCTGCAACCTTGGCATTACTAGCACCAAATTCTAACCAACTTAGTTATCAGTTCATTGCACTATCAGATGCTTGCCCTCTTCAGGTGACATATTTTGGTGGAACAATGCACACTTAGGGTCATATTTAATGCATAGCTCGGCCTTAAGGCTTGTACCCAGAGACTGCATGAGTGGATATCAGGTTGTGCAACTGATCTTTCTCTTTGCCTTCTCTCGCTGCTGGGGGGTGGGATTGGGAAATGATCTCCAGGAATTTGGGGAGGCCCTAGTGGAAGAGTGCAGGCCCAGAGTCAGTATCATATTTATCTGTGGTGTAAGGATCTAATCTTCCTCTTCCCTTCCTTCCCCTGAAGCCCCTTGGCCCCCCAAAACTCTGTCCAGAGGGTTTGGGTCAGGGAGCCCTGAACAATGGGATGTATATTGTACAGGGCTTTAGTGGGAGAAGGGAATTACTCAAAATAGTGCACAAGGATTTTACACCAGCAGAACTCCCACAGGGTTATAGTGAGAATAAATTTTGGCTGGCTACATAGCTAAATTTTGTTGACCCATATAGTTCAACTTCTACTTCTGACTGTGAACATCTGTATTAATGATGCCTCTGTTATTGGAAGGTAATTAATACTAATTTTTGAATGATTATATTTGCTTTGACGCTTTTGAAAACCTCATCCAGGAAATGTGCAAGAAACATCACTGATAGTGTTCATAAAAACATGCCAGTTGACTTCTGTGTTGCGCTATTTGTCTCAAGAATGGACTATAATTGATATCCCAGAGACTTAAAATGATATATGTGTCCCTCAAAAAATTAAATATGGGTGTCATGCGGTGTGATCAGCGGCTTATGTAACTATTTTATAGGATTGTTTTTGTTGGAAATTGAAATGAATTCCATGAACACCTTGAAACTTAACTAATATGCTGTGTGTGGTATTGTTATGCAATTGCTTTATGGTTGCTTTCTCTCTAAAGTTAACACAAAGCAAAATGTTATCTGAGTAGAGGTGGCTAAAAATAGTGCACTATGTGATAGTCTACATGCAATAAACTTTGATGTAGCCCAGTAAATAAACTTATCCATAAGCTAGTTCTGAAACAAAAGTTTTTTGAATGTATGTGCTGTTTACTAAACACAGCAGTGGTTTCTGGGCCTTCTTGTTCAAGGGTTAGTCTAGATAGTTGACAGACACACACTTACTGTTGGACCAATATAAATAATCAAATGAAGAAGAGGGAGCATGTTTTCTGGAAAAGCTCATTAGCTCATGGTTGAAGGGGGGCGTTCCTAGTGATTGGTAGTAATGTGAAATCTGATTGTTCTGCATAAAAGAACAAAATACTTCAGTCACAACAGGATAGCATCAGAGTTCCTGAATTGGACAAAGCATCATCTAATGTCAATAAAGGCCATTCACATCAAGGGAATCCAACACAAAGGCTTTTTTGCACAGCAGGGAATCAATATCACAAGCTGGAAGTGGCAATTAAATGATGTAGCTTGCTGCATCTAGGAGCTAGAACTTATTTGTTTCAGCAGATAATACTAAGCCTGCTCACTTTGTCTAGTAAAAAAGCAAACGATCCACTTTTTTAAAAAACCAAGGTCTGTGCTGCTTTCTACTAGGATGAATGCTCAAATTGTTCTGCTAAGGTCATCGTAAATAATGTGATGTCTTCCACGACTTCGGTGGAACTTGCACAACAGGAAGGCCTAATTATTTCTAATCTGTCACTTTGGTCTAGCTTAGCTTTTCTTAGAAAGGAAGTTGGGTTAAAAGTTATTTCCAAAAATGGTTTCATGTATAAAACACATGTTTGACAATGACTTGATGATTTGTTAACTGTCAGATCTTTTTTAACTGTTGTAAGCTGCTCCAAAATATTCCTGTTTCTGGGTTCACAAGCAAATTTTAACTATCAGTTAAATTTCACTTTTGTGAGAACCAGTCTGGAACTGTATTATCTTTCTAACCTCATGAATAACTTTACAGACTCTTCTACTTGAAGCCCAAAGCTAAATTCAGTGTGCTGAGCGAGATTAGCCTGGACTACATTCTCCCTGACAGCTTCACCAGTCTCTCTCTCTCCCCCCCCCCCCCCCATGTAACCTAAGCACATTCCTATTGCTTTGTACTTTTGTAGTGAAGAGATCACAAAGCAAGGAGAGAAAGTATGTTGCCCAGTAGATAATGGATGTGGATGAAAAGGCTACTTAGTGATGAGAGCACTTTTGTTCTCAAGACTGAAGTTTCACTTGATTCAAGAATGTATAGACACAGAATTGCGCAACTGTGGCATTCATGTTTTTAGGCACACATGCAAAATATTTTCTTTGACCTATAGGTCAAATAAACTTTTAGTTTTTGCCAGAACACTTGGCGAAGAATCTGAGTAAGTGGTGTAATGAAAACAGAATGTTGACGAGTCCTCTTCTTCTATCTAGTTCATATACTTATGTATTCAAATGAGGCACATGTGCTGTAACCCACATTTTCGAAGCACTAAATTGCTTTGGACAAGGCTTTTTAAAGGACCATCTTCCAGATATAACTTCCTGTTTTCAGTGGTTATCGCTAGAAGCCCTGCTCAGAGTTCCATCACTGAGAGGCGTGTAGCTGGTGGGTGCACATCACAGGAAGGCATGGAGGCTGTTTCAAAAGCTGCTTTGCAGCATTAATCCAGGAAACTCTGGTATTGGGTTTAAATGAGAGGCATGGAAAGACTTGCAAAACAATTGTGGTGTATAATGACATCATATCATTGATAGGTTGGTGCCCACCTATCAACTTTGGCACACAAAGCCAATCCTGATAAGAATTTGGTCTCCAGAGGCAAAAAAGTTTTCCCCTACCCTGCTTTAACTCCACCCAACTTTCCATTCTGTGCCCCTGCTGTCAATCAGTTTCCCACACTCTTCTGTCACATGCTCCTTGGGTGCTTTCAGTTGCATTTGAGGCTAGGGCAGTGTATGTTGTGCAATTCAGTTGGTGGAACTGGTGAACTTATGATACTGTTGACCTAGTCTGAAGCATTAGATATGGATATTTCTCATATGCACACAAATCAGTTTTGTTTGCATAACTCTTGTTATATACTTGTATATATACTTGGTTTTGCAAATCTAATAAGGAAGAACGGAACTTTGCATGTAGCTCTTTTCAGCTCAACAGGTATATGGTTCCTGATTTAGGAGGTAGTAATGAAGTCCCCCCCACACCCCCTAATGCTGCTGTTGTTGTAGCTGCTGCTAGACTTCCTATGCTTGACTGACTTGAGTGTAGCCTTTTGGTAATGAAAAGCCAAGATGTCTGCTGCATTGTTCGAAGCTAGGCATTAGACACGTTCCACGATAGGGAATGGTCTGTTTGTGAGCAATTTTAGAAGTCTTGTCATGATGTGACTGAGACTTGAACTTAAAATTGCCTCCTGCTGCCCAAGTGAACTGTCACCGCTTGCGCCGCAGCATGGGTCAGCTGACTGGCGCTGAGGGTGCGGGAGTAGAAATGACTCCCCGCACGACTCTAGAGTAAAGTCACTGCTGCCTCCTCCATGGGCTGCATCTACCCTTCCTGGCTTGCTGTTGCTGGGCTTCCTCCTTTCCTCTGTTTGCTGCAGTGAGAAAGAGTGAGCAAGCAATCGAGGGCGGGCAGGACTTTGGGGAAACTTCTCCCTCAGTATCTACTGAAAAAGGACCTGCATGCTTTCTCTCTCTGCTGGCTTCACAGTTTCTCCACATTGTGATTTTTGCATAGCACAAATACACATCATTGATTCGCAATATATTGTCAGGTCAAAAATTATGAAACCAATATCATAATATGGACTTCAAATTGGTTTTGGACAATATATTGACAATATATAGCCCCTTCTTTTCTCGCCTCCCCAACTCCTGTAGGATCTTTCCCATTAGCTTTCAAATTTAGGCCACTACACCTCCCCTCCCCCACCTACCCCTATTATTGTGGTGGCCTATCCCCCCCGCCCTTTTTTTGGACTTTTCTGCACCCTAAACCTGGCCAGCTGCTTTAGTGGAGGAAGCCATGTGAAGCATGCTGAATTCTTTGCCATTTCACTCAAACATTCTGAAGAATGGCTTGCTCCTATATGTTAATGCCTGTACAATAACATCACCTTTAGAGGCCTGTCACTGTGTCCTTGACTTTGGTGTTTTGTCTGGTGGCAACTGGGTATACGACTTTTTGGGGGGGTCAGGGTATCCCATCTTTAGAATTCCCCCCTCAGAAAGTTCTGTCTGGCACCATTCCTCTTAACATCTCTTAGCACTGGGTTAAAATGATTTTCTTTACAGATGCTATGCTGCTGCTGTTTTTATGGTGCTGCTTTTATTGATACTTGTTTTTTCCTGGAAAAAAAATTCCCGGGTAAAATCAGTATTTGTAACATTTTATTTTAATAGTAAGACATGATCCCAGGCATGTAAGGTTACACAAAAAGGGTATATCAACTGCCACTGACTTTATAGTTGTATCAGAACACTGTGCTAGATATATTACCTGCAGTGGATAAGTGACTACGATATTTGCTAAACTTCTTCCAACATACTTTTCAGACTGCCTATCACATAAAAAAATTGTTACTATTTTCAAACAAGCTATCTGTACTTTTTGTTTGTTTGAAGTTTTAGTGCAATAGTATGAACACTCTGTATTCTGTACTAATAGAAGATAAAATTGATAAGCCAAACTTGTGCCATATGCAGCTCAGTGTAACAGATTCTTTTTTTTTCTTGTAGGTATTAAGGCGGTGACTCAACACTTGCACCATGCGTGAATATAAACTAGTGGTTCTTGGTTCAGGAGGTGTTGGAAAGTCTGCGTTGGTGAGTGATATTTTTTGGCCTCTTATGACTATGTCTAAGCATATAAAACTTGTATATTTCATCTGAAACTCCCATTAAGATGTGTCTGGATGTTTCTGGTGACTTCTGTGCACTGTGATGTGCTCAAGTCCAGTTTTGTTGTGTGTGAAGCATGTGTTTAGTATTAAGTCATAGGATTCCAGATCCTGGCAAGCAATCCAAAAAGCACAATTATCCTGCTGTAAGCATCAGTCTCTCTATTAAACATTCTAAGCAACCAATACGTTAATAGGCAGCTGGAAAGCATTTCAGGTGTGTAATATGAACATATGCACATATACTGGTATATATGTGTGTATATACATACGTTCTATACCAATTTTATTTATCTATTTTTAACCTACCTATAGTTTAGTCAGTACAGTCAATGGAGTTCCCTATTTTTTGTGTTTAGTGAGGGTTGGAAAGCTGTTCATTTTGCTTTAAGAAAAAAATTAATGCTACAGTAAAAATTGTCAATGTTGGGAAGCTGGAATTGGAAGTAGAAGTGGTTGTTGCAGAAACAAACAAAATTTTCATTTATTTTTTAATCTCTGTTGAACAATATTTGAAAAATAGGTCAATGGTTATCTTCTAATAAATTATACTAATGCTTAAACATGAATTCCAAAAGTTAACAGGTAGAATGTTTTAATAGATACTCTTCTTAACTATCTGTAGCACCTTATTTGGTCCTAAAATTCGGCTTCATTTTTTAAAAAACCTTAGTCATTTGAGTTACTTCAATCATTTATAAAAGGTAATACAACTTATTGTCACTTCATCATGACAAGAATTTGTATAACCTTTTTGTTTCATTATTTTGCTTTAAAAAAACAAAAAAGGAAAAAAAGACTCCAAACTACCTCCGTCACCAATAAAGAGATTTTACTAGGGGTGTGAGATCATCCGCCCCAATCCATTCTGAATTTTCACTGTCTAAAATTAGGCTGGAAAAAACCTCAAAAATCGGGAGACACTGAGGAAGTCACTCAAAATCTGGTGAACTTTTGAATGTGTCTCAGCATGGGGTTTGGATATTCAGAGCAAACACTGCTTAATGGTAAATGTCAGTCAGAGAAACCCTATGCTAGTCTTTATTCTGTTTTTTGTGGAGGGTGATATCCAAAATTGCATGAGCACATTTCCACTTCTTTTCCCTTCCCTTTGCACTCATCCTATACTCCAGAAGGTCTTCCAACTCTTTAGAGAAGATCTGGGGGACTACAGAGCCAGAGGAGAAGAATGGGAAGTCCCATTGCACTTTTAGTATATAAAAGCCTCATGCCATCAGATACATATGCAGAGAGAGTGCAGATGTCAGTCAGATGCAATAAGATTAAGCGCAGCTCCCTTGAAGGCTTCCTGTCTTCAATATGTGGTAGTAAAGAAAAAGAGAGGCCCAGATTTAAGCACCTTGTAAGGAGGAAACAGACAGACACCATGGCATTGTCTGAATCAATTAATAGTGCCTGATGTAATTTATAGTACAACTGAGTTTAGTAGCACCTTCATTGTTGAAGGCTGAACAGTTTTTCTCTGAAGCAAAGTTCAAAACTAATGCTGGCTCTTAACCTTTAAATTGACATGTCAGTGTTCTGAAGAAACTTAATATAAACATAGGCAGCAAGCTAGAAACAACTTGTGTTTTCTATATGTGTAATGAACTGTTTGCAGCTTAAATGTTCCTTTTAATAGGAATATTTATAAAAAATGTATTAAAAAGGTATGTATATATAAAATGCTGTTTTTGTTGTAGACTGTACAGTTTGTTCAAGGAATATTTGTTGAAAAGTATGATCCTACGATAGAAGACTCCTACCGAAAGGTATGCACATTATTTTAAGTTGTAGTATACATTTAAGTGAATAGCATATTTTGTGTTATTGAAAACAGTAGCCTATCACTCAAATGTACTTGATTGAGACAAGCTGGGGATGTTGTTTCACAACAGTGAATGTTACCTGCTTTGTTTTTCGATGTGGCTAAGTTACAACCCAACCCAACTTGAGAAGGCTACAGGCATTTCTAGTCAGATTGGAATAGGTCCTTTTCGAGATGGAAAGAAGCTTGACCTAGCTTCCGGCAGTCAAAAAGTAAAAGTAGGGCAGCTTGGTTAGCTTGTGTCATGAAGGCTACTGGGCTCTGTTTTGAGCACTTAGCACTTTTGAACAAAGATTGAACAAAGCAACTGTCCACAACTTACCATACCATAGTGACAAAAAAGACCTACCAACTTTCCATGAATGATCTGGAAGAACCCAGTTATGTTTCATGAAACTAAGTGAGGGTGGACCTGTTCACTGCCAGAATGGGAGAGGCCAGGAAGAGCTCTGAGTTTTCCAAAAGGAAAAATGTAGTGGGATGTAATTAAAACATAATAATAAACCATATAGACACAATTATAGCAGTATGAACTAAAATGAGTCACTATGGTCAAGAGGAACATTGTGTTAATGGCAAACAGTAGATGTCTTGAGCTCTAAAAGGCATGCACTTTACCTGCATTGTAGCACTTTACTTGAGCATTTTCCAACCTGGTGTCCTCCAACTGTTTTGGAATAAAACTCCCGTAGCCCCTAACCATTGGATATTCTGGCTGGGGTTGTTGGGAGTGGTGGACTGGGGTATTTGGTATTAGGAAAAATGGGCTTTCCCCCTAAAATGCCCTTCAATGATAACAAACACTTCCTCACTGTCATCTTGTTCTTCTGCTTTCGCCTTCCCCTCTGCTCGAATTTAGTGTGCAGTTCTTGCTACAAAATAAACCCCGACCCAAGCAAAATTAACATATCTATTTTGCTATTTTATTATAAACTCTCAAACTCTCTTTCAGCCTGCCAACTGCTTTGACTATGGTAAGGGAAATAATCTTGTGCATTGTGGGTATAACTTGTAAAGGCAAGTTAATGAGTATTTGAAGTCTTGCTGTTTATACTTCAGTACAAAATTGTGTCGTCTTCTTTTTTGACAGCAAGTGGAAGTAGATGCACAACAATGTATGCTTGAAATCTTAGACACAGCAGGAACGGTATGTAAAAAGAAGACTAAGTGTAAAACTACTATAGGTCAACTTTTACAAATGAAAGTGTTTACAGAGCAATAGATTGAGCTACAGAACAAGCCATTACAGTTAATTTCTGTAAACATGCATAAGACTATTAGTATATGATTGTTTTCATTTTTGTTTATTTAAGAGTGTATGTTATCCATGCTTTTTTTTAAAAAAAAGATTGAGCTACAGAACAATCTAAGTTTTTATCAGTGTCTCTTGACATGCATGTCACTGTCATTCTTTGCTAAGTTACAAATAAATTGTTCTTCTTCCCCAACCTATTTGACAAAACTATACAAGTGACATTATTGGTAAGCAGAAGGGGTAATATCAGTGGAGGAGGAGAGGAAATGAGCATTGAATTCTAAAATGATAGAGGGTTAGTTTTCTGTACATGTTTCAAAGGTATTAAATGTTCACACACAATCACTTCAGCATCTTGATGTTCAGCATCTGTTTAAAAATTGTTTTCCAGCAGGCACACTAAGCTTGTAATATGGTATGAAACTTGTACATGTAGAGCAACTGATCTGCATACCCAAACCTGTACTAATTATATCTTGCATATAAGGAGAAACAGTACACCAATCTTTGGATCCATCCTGTGACTCCCTCCCAAAACACACACACACACACACACACACACACACACACACACACACACACACACGTGGCCGCACCATAGTTCTGCAGAAGGTGCAGCTTTATTTTCAGTCCCTTGCCTATGCCTTTTATAGTGCAGCTCTTTGCTGAGTTGGTATTTTTCACTCAGCTTTCCACCACCTTCCCGATACCATTCATAGATAGTCTGTCAGTTCTGATACCACTTATGAAGCAGTGCTCTGGGTTTCCCAGAAAATTTTCTGCTGTCCTAAATCAATCAAAGCCAGAGTTAACATATCTATTTGTCTTATATTGTTATGTTTCCTGAGGGGTGTCATATATTACATGCTGTGTAAATATCTCAAAGTGTTTGCGGTAGCCCAAAGTAGTTCAGTGAAAATATTTGGCTAAGGGGGAAAAAGCAAGAAGGTGTATTTCGTGTGATTTAATTTTTATGCAAGCAAATACCAATTGTAATTCAGACCTGCTTTTCCCTTCTCTTTCCCCAAACCCACATCTCTTTGTGGTATGCCTTTTGAGATTGTAAGCCCAAGCACAGGGGCTTAATTCTGATATTTGTTAGTCGGTCTGGTCTGTGAACTTCTTTTCAGCTGAAGAGCAGGACAGAAATGCTGTAAATAAATTCAAAAATGTACCTGGGGTTTTTAAAATACTAAATAATATATCTCCCCCCCCCTTACATTATTTAAAGGGGAGAAATGAAGGCACTGAAACGATAAACCATTGAGGTGGTATCCTGCCAAGAATGGCTTACTTGTCTATTGATTCCAATGGGTGTACACTGAGTATGACTTAGCCATGTACCACCTACCAATTTAAACATGCCTAAAGAGCAGTACTCATGAATATTTGCTCTCTAGTCACCGTAAAGTTAAATACAACTTTGATTATATATTTGATTTTGTTCTGTATCCATTCTGACTACCCAACTTTACTAACGTTGGATCCCATCATTATACCACTAATTTTTAGGAGCAAAAGGCTGTTCTAAAAACTGAAAATTGGGGTTGACTACCTGTCAGTCACCTGGTGTCAGAAACCATACAGGAAAAGGCTCAGTGCTTTACAAGCCCTGATGTGGCACTTGCAAAGAACAGTGCACAGGGCTTTGCAAACTATGACAAACAGCAAAACTGGGTATATGACACAGATATACAAGCCCTGAAGATAAGCTGATCATCAGCGCCTCTGTGCACAGGGCTTTACAAGTGCCACTGATCAGCTGCAAAGCCCCTTTTGGCGCAGCTGAGTGTTTACCTGCCCCAGACCTGATGTCATATATGATGATGGGTGTAGGGCAGGTGTGTGCCTCACAGGCCAGATGGGGAGACCCGGTCCTAATTAGGTCCATGGGATGGAGGTTCCCCACTGCTGGTATAGAACAAGATGCTGCCTAAAAAGAGTGGGAAAAGATGGAAAAAATTGTTAACTGAATAAAGATAGCTGGAACTCTGAAGTTTCACTACTAATTTACAGTGTCTTTAATCCATCTGCTTGTTAGACTGATACCTTTCCCCCGCTGTAAATCTGTAATTCTTGACACAATGCTTCCAGCTTATTTTGAGTAAGTGTCAACTGATTACTTTACATGTCCGGAAAGCCAGCCAGCTCCTATTTAGCATAAACAGGATAGGAAAAGTAAATTCATGCTTATGATCAGTCCTCATAAGTCAGGCTGCATTTGTCAGATAACTGTTCTGAGTTCTCCGTTTCTGTCATTGTGTTTTACAGGAACAGTTTACAGCCATGAGAGACCTCTACATGAAAAACGGTCAAGGGTTTGCTTTAGTATATTCCATCACAGCACAGTCCACATTTAATGATTTGCAGGATCTAAGAGAACAGATTCTTCGAGTCAAAGACACTGATGATGTAAGCAGTCTTCCTAAGCATTGTTTGCAAATGGCCAGTGGAGGTTCTCTTTAGAAGCACAGCTTATGGCTCTTCTATAGCCAGTGTTCTACAATAAGGACATGATCTGATGTATGCATAGTAACTTGCTGTGGGTGAAAATGGGATTCCTGTTGTCTCTTTCCTTGATATGTGGCCACTCAACAGAAGATCTGCTGCTACTTTTATGACTATTGTATAAAAATGTAATTGAACTAGCACAAATTCACTATCAAAGCTTTAAAGACAGAATAAGCAAGAATCATAAATATAAAAGATATTCTTTAAGTGGGACTTTATTATTTAAAATGGGGCTTTGGAAGATAAACTATGCACACAGGCCAAGACTAGCAGGATTCATACTGCGTTTGAAAACGTAAACAATGCTTGGATATTCAATTCCTTGATTAAGTAGAGACGTGTGTGCAGCTGGCCATTTTAAAACATTACAAAACAATGAGTACTGTCTGTGATGTTAATTTGGAGCCAGAAGGAAGAGCACTGCTGGTTGGATTCAAAAGAAGCTGGTGCTTTGCTTTACTGCATTACTATATTGTGCCATATTGCTCCGTCTCAGATTCCAATTATCTCATTAGAATAAGTTGCTCTTTTAGGTTCAGAAAATGGTGAATCATACAAAGGCAGTGGATTATTTTACTAGATAACATAACAGCCCTAAATGTTATGTTAAAATGAAATGTAGATTCAAGTACAGAACTGCAGTGCTGTATAACTTGGATTTGAGAACTCCAAATCTAAGCTACTAGTGGCTTCATTCTCAAATGTTGATGTCTTAAAATTACTTTAATGATATGATGCATTTTAAATGCATTACCTCTAGTTTGATTGTGTAAGAATCCAGTTTTCAATTAAGTCTTCAGATATAACTTTCAGAGTGTGACTGATTAATATCGGAAATTATTTAACTTTTCACAGTAGTAGTTATTTAATTTATATTTTAAATCTTTACTTAATGTTTATCATTTTAGGTACCAATGATTCTGGTTGGCAACAAGTGCGATTTGGAAGATGAAAGAGTTGTGGGAAAGGAACAAGGACAGAATTTAGCAAGACAATGGAATAACTGTGCATTCTTAGAGTCTTCTGCAAAATCAAAAATAAATGTTAATGAGGTAAATAAATAATTTTACACATTTAATTTTACTTTGTTTAACCCAAACCCACACCGCCACTATTATCAGCTCTTGTGAGTTTTTGATCACCTTCATTATTCTAGTGTAAAATTAGATGTAAATTTGTACCTAATTCCTATTGAAATCAGTGGGATATGTCATTCGTTGCTGACATATCCTGTTAATTTCAACAAAATGCAGGTGGAGTCTGGCAAACCTGTCTAAGTTGTTATGAATTCTACCTCTGTCTTAACTCAATGCTAAGGCAGAATTATGATCTCTGCTTCTGGAAAAGTCCAGCAGAAAGGGGGAGAGATCGCTTCTCCAAAAATGGGAGATATCTTTTTTTATTCTTGGTATAAAGTAGGGAGAGAAGCAAAGTTCTTAACCCGAGGTACAGTGGTACCTCGCAAGACGAATGCCTCAAAAGACGAAAAACTCGCAAAACGAAAGAGTTTTTCGTTTTTTGAGTTGCTTCGCAAGACGGATTTCCCTATGGGCTTGCTTCGCAAGACGGAAACGTCTTGCAAGTTTGTTACCTTTTTCTTAAAACCGTGCATTCACTTCGAGGAGCAACTCATAGCACGCGGTGTGGTAGCCTTTTTGAGGTTTTTGAAGACTTTGGTGATTTTTGAAGCTTTTCCAAAGTCCGTGCTTCGCAAGACGAAAAAACTCGCGGAACGAATTAATTTCGTCTTGCGAGGCACCACTGTAATATTTCTGTGTTAGCGGAGTCTGTAACCTGAAGCGTATGTAACCCAAGGTACCACTGTATAAATGATGTGAACAGATTGGATGACTCTTTGTTGGCTTCTCTGATTTAAAGATATGCAGCTGCAGAGGACATGATTGGTAATGGGACTGTTCTAGTTATTCCTAAAACTTAAAATGGCAATCTTGGACTACCTTTGGGGGACATGCACATTACAACTGACATTTGATCTTTTCCCCCCATGGAATTTCTTTCTTTGAAACTGGTCAGAATGCCTTAAACTTCCAACAGCTTTTTAAAAAAAGCATGAGCTCTTTAAGAGCAACTATCATTTATGGCTTATATGCAGTACTTCCCCGTGTTTCCCAGGGAACTCCTGAATTGCGCATAAAAATTATTCAAGCAAAAATTGAGCAGGTCTGTGGAAGTAGGGGCAGAAAGAATTTTTGAAACAACTTTTGTGTGGGGAAACTAGCTTTTCAGGATGATATTTACTCTAAAACATAGCCAGCTATTGAATGAAAAGCTTCATTTTATGGGCAGTTGGTCTAGAATTTATATGAAACTGTAAGGCTTTAAAACATTTTATCTTATTAAAGACCTATTCACATTATTTGGCCCATAGAACTGGATCAGGATCTCCTACTTTGTTTCCTTAATGCAGTGTTTGTTCACCTGTCAATTACATGATGTCACTATCGCCATTGTGTTTTCTTTTGTCTCTGCATCTTATCATTGATTTCAGACTTTACTTCCTTTGCTCGAGTGGTTTGATTTCAAACTATGCAAGCAATGGATGCATTTCTCTGGTGGACTTGGTTTAAGTGGGGCTTTGATCAGCATTGCTTGCCAAGGAGCAATTGAGAGCACACTTAAGGCTCCTGATTTTCCCTTTGAAACTGTCTTTACCTGCCTCATATGGGCCAGACATTCCCTACTGCTGATGTACAAAACAGGCCCAAAATATTTGCAGGATTCTTTTGCTTAACATAGGAGGAAATTAGTCCCCAAATATTCATGCTGAATTGTATGTAAAGAAAAGCTTCCTTAAAATCCTGGCGTATTGTGTGCATTTCTTGGAAATAAGGGGTCTTCAGTGGTGCTACTCCCTAGAAAGTGTTTAGGATTGCAATCTCAGTCTTGTCTGTCAACCCCCTTGAAAAGAATCAGGGTCTTATTTGCATGATTTGCACTTCTGGGGGGAAAAAACTGGGAAAAGTAGCAGTTGTCAATTTTAAGAACTCTGGAAGGCAGAATATAAGCGCTACACATCAGAATTTCGTTTGTGGCAGCAGATATCTGCAGTGGTATTTAAATGTCATGTTTAAAAGCTATGAAGCCTGAAAATGATCCCACTTGAAAAACATTGAATATATAAAGCAAACTTTGTGTTCACAGATCTTCTACGACCTTGTGCGACAAATTAACAGAAAAACTCCAGTACCTGGGAAAGCACGCAAAAAGTCATCTTGTCAGCTACTTTAATATATGTGTGTACTGTAGCACTGAGCCAGGTAAGTGTAAGCAAAGTCTTGCCATGCTGAAAGCCGCAACAAGTGTTGCTGTATTTTTAAATGATTAATTGATTTCTTCGCATTCGCCATGCTGAGATGCTTTTGATCATTTCAGTCTGGTTTTAAATTATAACACTATATCTGCATCCATGTGCACTTGAAATGCATGAAGTATTGCCAGCTCTTTATAGGATGGGTCAAAAATTCAAAGTTAATGGCTTGGGATTCAGACATAGCCTTGTGCAAGTAAAAGGTACTTCTGCCAATGTTGTGGGGGATCTGACTTTTTTTGCCAGTTGCTTCTTGCTGCAACCTCCTGTGACACTTCTCTCAGACCTCAGGAGCAGCTTTTCAGGGGCTGCAGTAGGAAAGAGGTAGAAAAATCCTGTTCTGGGAGCAGAATTTCACTTGGGGGTAGTTGGAATTGAACCCTCTCTTGAAATGGGAAACAAATTTTAATGCAACTGAAACATTTAATGTATGAAACATCTTTTTTCAATACAGTTATTATCTTTCATTGCTTAAATACCATCTGAGTATTAATCTCTGTTTCTCTTTATGTTCCAGGTCTGAAGAACTGTTGCTGACTACAACAGTGCCAGCATTCCAACTTTATTAAACCTACCAACATCTTAAAATGGACTTTCCTGTGGTGGTACCCTTTGTGAAATGGATGACAGCTACTACATCAGTTTGCACATTCTAATCACTTTCCAGTGTCACGAGAGATTTTTACTTATAAATAATCTAAATGTATGCAACTGGTAAAACCAGAGCCTACATCCAGTATTACTGATAAGAGACATTGTTCATCCACCAATGTTGTACATGTATGAAAACTGTACTGTATACTGCAACAAACCCCATACTTCCTATTGGAGAGTACAATAATGTAAATCCGAAAAGCACCACTATTTTAGCGTAATAAAAGAAAGTCCAAAGAGCTCCTATATAGACTACTCCAGATAACTTTGCTTCATCGGTATTTGTAGCTTATTGTAACTTTTTTAAAAGAAAAATACAGGATCACCATTGTATTGTACAAAAGCGCTTTGATTAACTCAACAGCTATATAGTTTTTTAATTTTAGGATAAAAAACCTGTGGAGACAGTGATCTAGTCTTTAAAATGAGTCCTTTCAGTATAATGTCTGTCTAAAGACATTGCCTTTAATATCTGTTGGGAAGGAAATGTCCAGATTTTTCAACCTTTTATTGTATGTTTCCTTTTCCTTGTTTACATAGGGAACAATGTTTATAGTTGTGTGTACAGTGGGGGTCTACAACAAGAAGTGTATATTTTAAAACAATTTTTTAATGATTTAACAATTTTTTGTAAATCATTTTGGCTTCTGCAGCTGTAGATTCTCACTGTGAATTCCCTTGCTTGCTCATGCATAAGTGTATTTGCAATACCAAATATACAGGTTTAGTACTTTTGCCTGTTAGTGATTGTTTTACATGTGTAACGTTTTGGTTGAGATGTTAAATGGTGGACGAGTACTGTGGATGTGAATGTGGGAAGTAATTTTAATCATGTGTAATTGGTCCCAGGGCCTAAGTTGCAGTAATTACCTTTTTGCAGATTTATTTAACAATGCCTTGTTGCTTTGTATGCATTAACGTTTGGGTGTAAAGATTGCGTGTAAAATCCAACAGGGAGCCACAGTATTTAAATTGACCAACCTAATGTTACAACTGCTTTGAGGTGGCCAAATGTAAACTAAAAGCCTTAATTAAAAGTGGTGCAATTTTGTATGACTTAGCATCAGTAGTTCAATAAATTTGGATTGCCATGCAAGGGCTTGCATTACAACTACCTGTAATTGAATGTTTTGTGTAATGTTTCAGTGAGATCAGTAATATGTTAAAATGTGTGTTTGGCAATTAGAATTTGAAACCCCAAGGAATCATTGCTTGTCCATCCTATACTAGTCTGACTACTTACACATTTTCCTAAATAATCATGGATGTGCTCTGACCACTAATGTTGCCATAATTTACTGGTTTCAGTGGAAACATTCCAGAGTTAGGCCAGCCTCCGTTGCTGAGTATCTTTGCTAAGAAATGTGATAGAACGAAAAAGAGAGTGGGATTATTTTTACCAACCTTCTTTGTCCCAAGAGGGTACTGGTATATGCTAAACCTAGAACTATGTTAAGTTTACAAATACCTTGAGGCCTGAAAGACATCAGATGCCCAAGTGGAGTAGTCTTACAAGCTATTTGTTTCTAGATAATTCAGAACTATTATTGGCTATGCATAAAGAATCCTATGTAGTCTGCTTGTTCTCAAGTAAAAAAATACCAGGTTAATTGAGCCACAAACTCATGGAATCATGGGGTATCTGAAATGTACAGGCAAGGTTCCCCAGATGCTTGCTGTAGTTCGCAAAAATATGGACAGTGCAAGTTGACCAACGATGAGTTGGGTATTCATTTTATCTTGGCTACTGAAGTCCAGTCACAAGAAACTGAAGTTACTCGGGCAGGAACTGTATTTTAGAATGCTGAATCACAGTACAGTATTGGGATTTTTTCTAATCCTAGCTAAAGAAACCAGCTGCATGCAGGTTACTTGGCAAAAGGTTCAGCTTTTTATAAAGCCTTTCATTTTTTGATAAACTGTGAAGCAGATAGCACAGGCAATAGTTGATACAATGGCCTGGGTTACTGCTTGGTTGGTAGTTTCTTGCAACCTTGTCTGCCTTTGAGAACTGAATCTTAACTATACAGAAAAATGCTCCTTAACATCCTTTGGTTGGAAAGAAGTCTGTTTCACTGGTAAGTTCTGGCACTCTGTTCGTGGGTGAGTATAACTTGTGTGTGCTGCTATACTTATTGGTAGTCTGGACAGGCAGGACTACTATACAAAGCAGCCTTGTACATAGCCCTGTGTGGGAGAAATCTCTTGCCAGTTCTAGTCCTCCCATGCTCCAAATAGGGCTTTTGCAGAGCTCTGCCAATTTTGAAGCAGCTGGGCTTCTTTCTCACCATCACTGGATTTTAGGTAGAAAAGGAGCCAGCAGAGAAATGTAGCTGGTTAACTTCATTCATAAGAGAAAGGATGACTACACCAAAATGCATTAGTCTTGGTTCTGCAGCTACAGCATTTCCTAAGAGATTGTGCGTGACTTTTCTGTACAGTATAAAATATAGTGCCAAACAATCGTATATACTAAGCTTTTTGTCACGGCTTTTGGATAGGATTGTTTTATTCATATCTCATCCTTTATTTCCTCACAGCTATTCATTTGCAGGACACTACAGGCTGTAACATTAAGCAACCCTAAACATGTATGTGCATGTACTTTAAAGTTGCAGGAAAGACTCATACAGCCTTCCTGCAGCTTAAGATACAGTATGTATTCCTGGCCCAAAAACGTTCCTCCTGGGTTTTCAAATATGAGTCTTTAGTGGGAACCAAACTCATAACTCACCATGGTGGTGTGGTTTTTTAAAAAAGAATAAACACCAAACTGCCTGTGTCTTTTTAAATAACTGGCTGTGTTTTGATAATTGCAGTTAATCGTAACCCTCCCCCTCAAATTCATTGCTCACTTTTTAAAAAGGCTAGTATTTCCAGGTTAATACATACTGTGTAACATCACTTTTCAAACTCCGTATAATTCTGTATTTCTTCTGCTTATTCTAGTTCACAGGATTAGGTTTTTGGCAAGGTATTACTAGCTACTTGTCTTTCATGATAGTGTACTTTCTATCTCCCTTGGCACAGCAAATCTGAAGCAAACATCTCCAAGAAGAATGCAATAGGAGAAACTTGTTCTCAAAAGTGCCAGGTTTTATTACAGCTCAAGGCATTTCGGAATTCATGTTCCTTCAGGAGCAATCTTAAACTTTCACAATACAAATACTTCCTATCTGTCACCATGGTCTTTCTCATAGTGCCAGATAGGTAGCAATATTTGTGCAAGCTGCTTCAGTGGCCTAATGTTCACATTCTGTAGAATATTGCTTCTTGAGTAAAAGCTGACTTCCAAAACTAGCAAGTTCATGCTTTGTGGGGAAGAGTTTCTCCTTTTGTATTATTACTGGCTTCTGTGCCTAGTTTGTTTCTAACTTATCCATGCTCAATGGATCTGCAGTTCAACATCTGTGTTAGGATTATCACTGTCAGGATATCTTAAAAGGACATTTGTACTGATGCGGGGTGGGGATCTCGCATTTGCAGAAGCAGCCCTGTCTCTGGTGGTGTCTCCTTGTCAAGGCAGAAGCTTTCAATGTGAAGCAACCTCTTTCTCCTAGCATTTCCACTTGCCAGGTTGTCTTTTCTGTCTGGGTTGTGTATGTTGGATTTGTATTGAAAGAACAGTTCCATGGCTTCATGTATGAATGACCAGCCCTACTGCTACACTAGCAACTGTTAACATGCATTTTAGTGTAAACCCATTAGCTAGCCTGCCCTACTCTCCCTGTGACATGTCTTCCCAGTTCTTGCTCTGTAAGAGAACTGTTTAATCTCTTGCCAATTTAATTGTAATGGGTGGATATTTGGGATGCTTTACCTGTAAACCTAATTTCAATGCTAATAAAGGAAATTGATTTTTCTTTGACACCGCGTTTTTGTTCAGAATAGAGAGGGGAGCTTAGCAAAGGTTAGCAGGTCTAAACCAAATGTACTAGAAGACAGGACTCCTTCCATGCTTTTAGTAGCTACACAGAAAGGAGAATACAATTGCAGGGGCCTTCAACATAGAAGCTACCAGTGAAATATTCAGTTATGCACCCATACAAAGGTAGCTTACCAGGCCTTTCAATGACAGTAATAAAGTAGCTTGAGCTATACTTGGAAGCCGTTTCCTCCTAACTAGACCAATGTTTCCCTAACTTTTGTCTCCAATTGTTTTTTTGGACTAAAATTCCCATCATCCCTGACCAGTGGTCCTGCTAGCAAGGGATGATGGGAGTTGTAGTCCAAAAACAGCTGGACACCCAAGTTTGGGAAACCCTGCTCTAGACTCATAAGAACTATGGATGCTATTATAAAACCAATAAAATCCTCAAGACACCCATTTCCTTTTCTGCCTGAGAGCCCAGCCGCTGATGTTTAAAGCCCGTCACTTCCGTGGTAAAATGTAATGAAAAGATCCGTTCTGCCTCCTTGTCCTTTTAATATATCCGAAATTATAATGTCCAGTTCCGTGGTTTTTGCCGAGTTCTGCAGTCCCAAACCTTACACGGGCATCCGCTCAGCGCCTGCCGTCGGGAAATGGGTTTATATGGGAATGGTCCTCCCAAGCGGCAGGTGGCGCCCTTCCTGCCCAGGAGCCTGTCTGTGTTGACCGTTACAGGAAGCCGCCGGCATGGCGAGTGAGAAATTTTGAAGAGTCCTTGCGTCTCTGTACGAAGAGGTTCAAGCGGCGGCACCCACAGGCCAGGCTTCCATTGCCCTTTGGCTTCTCTGCCTTGAAACATGTAGGCCCGTGTGAGCCTCAGGCGGCTTCTCGCCTCAAGACAGGCGTTGCCACAAATCCCGCCCCCTCCGCTTTCATTGCCTTGATTCTTCCATTTCCTGCTCCGGGTCACGAGCTTCCGGGGAGCGGGAAGCCTCAAGAAGCGGCAACCGGCGCCGGGCCCGCCTGCCGCGCGCCTCCGAGATGGACAAGTCGGCTCCTTTGACAGAGTACGCGAGGGGAGAGGGGGAGGGGAGGCGAGAGGTGTTCTCTCTGCCTGGTGCGGCCGGTGCGCTTGCGCGGGCGCTTCGCGAAACGGGGGGGGGGGGAGCCTGCAGCGAGCGTGGCCTTTGTCCGCGTGCGCGTCCGTTGGCCGTTGGATGGGTGGGAGGGAGGGAGGGAGAGCCGTTAGGTGAGCCTCGCGCGCCAGCTGATAGGCGCTCGGAAGGTTGCCAGGCAACGGAGCGGCCTGCCCAGCCCAGCCCTCCTGTTTCCCGCAGAGAACAGGAGGGCAATATTGGGCAGCCTCCCTGAGCTGCCCTTTGCCATAAATACAACCGTCCCCTTCTGATAGCCTTGTTCTCCATGAAGTTGCCTAATCCCCTCATGAGAGCGCTCCAAACTCATGGTCAACCACCACGTCCTGTGGCAGTGAGTCCCACGGTTCCACTTTTCATCCGTTCGCATATGCTTATTTGGTGGTTTTAAGGTGGGGCGCTTAGGATGAAGGGCTCCTGCAAAGTCAGGTTGTTAGAAATCCCACTAAACCTCCATGGCTTAGGACCCCACCCCACCCCATATCTCTTGGACTACTTCCTTCTCCATCAAGGTGCTTGAAATGTTGGAAGCTTTCTCTGGCTGTCCTACTTTCTGAAGTGCTGCAGTGACTAGGCCATTTCAGTGGTGGCTCCTTGCCTTCCTTAGGCTGGTTTGCATGGCGGTCTTCTCGGTATCATTTAGGTGTCTGGCCAAATTATTTGTTTTAGTCAACATCAATTTGAGTTTTACTATCTGATTGGACTGTTGCTTTTAGTTTGTGTTATGTTTATGTTATGTTATGACCTCATGTCTTTTGTAACCCACCCTGGTACCATACATTTAGGTTGAAGGAGCTAAATAACCACATTCTGTCATGACACTTAAGCACACTTTACCAAAGCAATCTCCCACCACCTATCCTTAACTTCATAGACCAAGTGAAATGGAGCCTCCTGGCCATCTGAGTATCAGATGCTGGAGGTGACTTGCTACCATTCTGTGTTGCAAGCTTCACAGAGACATTTGGCTGGCCATTGCTACAATGCTGGACTAGATGGAGAAGAGACACCCCAAAATTAGTTCAAGGTAGAGAGGTGGGGTCTAAATCTCAAAAATTATTTTCCCACCCAAAAATTAGCCATTCCTTTGATAGGAGGCAAAGTTTATCCATGCTTCAAATTGCTTTTCTTCCTCCCCACAATTTCCCATGTTTGCAGAGAGAAAAGGAAAAACATATTTTTTTATCAGTGTCACAAAACCATGTTGCATTCTTCACAGAACACATAATTAACTGCTGCAAGGTGCAGTGAAGCCCACAACCTAAAAATTGCTTTAAAAAAAAAAAAAGACTTTATCCATGAATTTGTCTATCACCATATTTTAGCCATTAAAGGTAAGTAGAAAATCCAGGTTTAGTGGATGTATGCCTCTGAATGCAAGATGATTCTGTGGAAAATAACAGTGAAAACCATCATCTTCACGCTCAGCTTGTGAGCCTCCAGAGACATTTGGTTGGCAGCTATTGGGGAAAGAATGCTAGTAAACTGTATAGGAAAAGTACCCTAGGTGAATTCCGAGATTGGTGAATACTGATGCACCCCTAAATGTTCAAAGATGGCAGAAATTATCTAATGTGCAAGTAGAGTCTTCTTTTCTTTTCAGCATCTGGTTCTGTTGAAGATTATTATAACTAGCTGACTGCTAGAATTTTGCTGTTGAGGATATTTCTTTATTAGATGTAAAGTTTCAGATTTCACACATGCAGATCAGGTATTGTAGAACAATTTCATTCAGTTATTTTTGGAAGTGTCTCTTGTTTCAAATTATAATATGAAATTTTAGGTTAACTTTAAACTTTTATTATTTAGAAGTAATTAAAATAAAATAACATTGTTGTTGTTTAGTCTATTAGTCGTGTCCGACACTTCGTGACCCCATGGACCAGAGCACACCAGGCACTCCTGTCTTCCACTGCCTCCCGCAGTTTGGTCAGACTCACGTTGGTAGCTTCAATAACATTAGATGTTTGTATTCTTCTCAGGAATGATTTTCAAAATATGCCTACTCCACAAGAAGCAACTCGGCCAGTTCGGAAGCAGAGTTCTAAAAAAAAAGTTTCTAGTATCCTTTTCCTTTGGTTTTCCTTAAAAGTATACTCATATGGTTTGTGAGCTAGACATTATCTCTTTTAATGATAATGTCTTTTTTATATAAAGAAAGGTTAATTCAGGACAGTGCAGAGTAACTTATAATTTATTTTCTGTTACACATAGTAATATAATTTAATATGATTTTGACCATTATTTTGCTTCATGATTTGTTACTTTTTGTGACAAATATGTAGTAAGACCAGGCGAAAAACACTTTAAGATTTGAAGCTATTAAAATTCACACCCAAAGTGAGTATCAGCTTCAGAAAATGAGATATTTCTCAGAACTGCAGCAGGAGTGGGAAAGGTAACATTTACCTACATATGCTTGTTCTGATCCTGTTAATTGTCAGCATATCCTCCACCTGATTCAATTTGCGTTTGTAGAAAAACTGCACTTAAGCAATAGGCTTCCTGGGAAAGATGGAATTTGAAGGAATAATGACATAGACTGTGTTTACCAGAACTTAGACTTTAAGATGGCCAGGGACACCTGCAAACTGAGACAGAACTTTGAAGCTTATTTTCTTAGCTTGATTCTATTTTCTTAGTCCTTGCTTCTCTGGATGACAGTTCAAGTGGCATGACAACAAGAGGACTGACAGTCCCCAGGACTCCAGGACTGGGGAGGATTTCACGCTCCTGTAAGATCTTTTATACCTATTGCCTTATTTGATGTACACTTTAGTACTTTAAATTTACTATACTTCTAAGTGTTCACATCCACTATTCCTTCCGCTCCTAAATAGTTTAGTTAAAATTAATTAAAATAGAATTAAGTACTAAGCACAATACTGGTTTTCTGTAAGAGGGTGAAGTTTTATTCACTATTTCATCTCTCTGCTGAGTTGAATAATGTATTAGTTTCAACAAGGGGCTACCCCACCCCTCGCCATGTCTTGCTCCTGTTCCTGTTAAAAAAAATTTAAAAACTATTTTTCTCCAGTTACTCCACAGAGTCGGAGTTCCATGAATCAACTGAATATGTCTACCATCATGGGCACAGGAGGAAAATCTCCTTATCTTGTGCATACTCCTGGGCACCTTGGAAATGTGTCTATGGTAAGAACATGCAAAGTACAAATGAGCGGCATTTAGAGTCTTTCACCCATCATAGGGTACTTTTGCAACATTTAACAGCCAAATTCCAATTCTGAAGTTCTGAGTCTATGAAATCTTGTGCATCTTTATTCAGAAGTAAGTCCCACTGTACCGAGTGAGGTGTTCTCCCAAGTAGTGTACATAAAGTTGCAGGTTAATATTTTTTTTTTTTGTCCTTTCTAAAGTGAGGTACCTGTGAAAATGTAACTAGAGTTCTAGAGAATCAAAAATAATATAGTATGCTTAGGAGAGAAATGTCTTTACTCTCCTAACAAATGTGTGCTTGTTAAGAGTTTCAGCCATTCCTGGGAACAGGGAGTTTTCATCCCACAACTTCCATTTTTCTTTCCCAATTGATACACTATATTCTGTGACTACTGAACATGCTCACTCCTCACTGGACTGGCCACCTTAGTTTGTTTTTTTAAGTTGTACTTTATCAAATCTTGGGACTCGGTCTAAACATGCTGTTAAAGGTAAAGGGACCCCTGACCATTAGGTCCAGTCGTGGCCGACTCTGGGGTTGCGGCGCTCATCTTGCTTTATTGGCCGAGGGAGCCAGCATGACTAAGCTGCTTCTGGCGAACCAGAGCAGCGCACGGAAACACCGTTTACCTTCCCGCCAGAGAGGTACCTATTTATCTACTTGCACTTTGACATGCTTTCGAACTGCTAGGTTGGCAGGTAACATGTTACCTCCCTTTTATTACTCAGTGCCCCTGTTTCAGCTCTGACCATCAGCATTCACTCATCTGAGTTTGCTATTAGAAGGAGTGATGAGAAGAGCAGCTAAGATTGGTTTTTTTTAAATTCTTAGATATACTTCAATGTGTCCAGAAACTAGAAAGACAGAAAATGTTCCCTGTTGTATCATTGTGACATCACTGGATTGTTGCTTTAGCTACTGTTACTGAGGCTACCGCTCCCTATTGTGTGATTATGATATCAGAGGCTTGTTGCACTGGCTACTGCTCTTGGGCTAGTCTATCACTGTCTCCCCTGCTGTCATATTGAACGCTGCAAAATCTAGTCAGTCTTTTAAGGTAAGAAGTTTTCAGCCCTCATGTAGATGGAAGGTGGGGATAATGAATTACTGCTACTGAAGCTGGGTTCTCACCATCTTTCTTGATAATTTGCTGTCATTTTGTATGTCATAAAAGCTTGCCTTGACAGCACACCTTTTAAGGATAATATGTAGTGTTTAGATGGGTAGAAGACTGAATGGCTAGAAGGAACTTTTTTCCATCCTCTCACATCATTAGGAAATCTAGGAATGCATAGGAGAGTCATGTACCAGTAGGGTGCAGTTTTGTAAAACTCCCTTTTTGGAGCAAGACACAAGATTACAGGCGACTCCTTTATTTGAAGGAAAAAATAATCATCACCACCTACATTCAATCATCCCATCCCTATTTCAACCAGAGTACATTTTCATGAAAACTGCAATATCTACAATGGTGATTATTGTCTCTTTTGCTGTTAACTAAGTCTGCAATCGAAACTCTTGGTGTTGGCTGGCAGGGCTTAACAGAGCTGTCCTGGACCTCTCCACTGGCCAGGAACTTGGCTGGTAGCAATTTCACCCAGTCACACACTTGGCAGGCGGAACAAGGAGCTCTTCAATGGCAGAGTGATGCTGGCATCACTGCAGGCAAAGGCTGGTAGAGGCTGATGGGGCTGAGCTGAGGGTTGCTTCTGCCCTGTCAGCACACATAGTTCAATGCAAAGAGGGATTGGACTCCACCATAAGTAATAGATGGCTGACATTGAAATCTGAAATTGAAGGGAAATGCATATTAATCAGCTTCAACCCCCTGTGTTGCAATAGGCCATCAATTTTGCTAGAACTACTTTCTAGAAAAATGTACATAAGAAAAATGTACATAAGCAATCACAATGTCAGACCATTGATACACAATGCAGTGATATTAATAGGGTTTTAATTCTGTGTATCATATTGTGTGTTTTAGTTAGATGACAATGACTGGACAACTTCACTCTCCCCACAACATTCAATCATGTTCACAAATTTAGAGTACAGTGGTACAGAAGATATCACTAAGAGTGCTGTCCTGTTGAAGGAGGATGATCCTGGGGAAGCAGGTGAGAGCTCACTTTTTGCCTTTGCTATGTGTTACAGCATCAATGCCTGTTGTTAAATGCATAAGGTATCCTGTTGTAGGATAAGTAGCTGGTCTAGTTTTTCTTCATCCCATCCAAGGGATAGCTCAGCTGGTAGAACATGAGACTCTTAATCTCAGGGTCATAGGTTCAAGCCTCATGTTGGACAAAAGATTTCTGCATTGTCCTTCTTGAACTGTGGTGCCCAGAACTGGACACAGTACTCCAGGTGAGGTCTGACCAGAGCAGAATACAGTGGCACTATTACTTCCCTTGATCTAGATGCTATACTCCTATTGATGCAGCCCAGAATTGCTTTGGCTTTTTTAGCTGCCGCGTCACACTGTTGGCTCATGTCAAGTTTGTGGTCAACCAAGACTCCTAGATCCTTTTCACATGTACTGCTCTCAAGCCAGGTGTCATTGCAGGGTGTTGGCCTAGATAACCCTAGGAGTCCCTTCCAACCGTACAATTCCATGATTCAAAGTAGATCATAGTCTTGGAAGAACAGTACCATGGCCGGGGACAGCCATAATAACTATTACGCTAACTGTCATGTATAAAATAGGTACATCTTAGGAAGTTGGTTAAACCACATTGTACATTTCCACAGGCCTGATGTTGTTTTTGTACAGTTGTTCTGGGTTTGTTTTTGGCACACGATTTCAGAATTGTAGTGCTGAGAATTTATTTAGCTACATTTCTTTTCCTGTGTCTAAATGTTTGACTTTCCCACCTTTAAGTCAGAGACGGAGAATCTGTGACTCTCCAGGTGTTGCTATACTCCCAGCTCCCATCAGCCTCAACCAGCATGGTCAATGGTCAGGGATGATGGGAACTGAGGTTCCCCACCACTGATTTAAGGAATGCTTAGATTATGTCAGTTTCACCCCATCAATACTTCCATTTTATTGTTCTAAAGAACATCTGCAAAGGAGAATGTGTTATCAAATGTGCTTTGAAACATTGTGCTTATTGTACAGCTATTTTAAAAATCTTGTTTTATATATTTTGATATATGTACAAAACATAGGCACTATGAGTGTTTAAATATAATAAAGGTGAACTTGTTACAAGCTAGACTTGTTCTAAAGTAGGTTATTCTAATTAACACGTTTCTTCTTCTAGCAACGAGGAGTATGTACTCTGATTTTCTACATTCCCTTTTAAAACACACTTCCACTACCATTTTTGAACTTGTAGATGAGTACGAAGATACTTGCAATAACCAGGTATATTGTTATATCCCTTATGTATTCATTACTTGCTGAACCAAAATCATTTTCCCTCAGTGAGTAAGCATAGAGTAGTACAGGCAATGTCACTGCCGTATATATGAAAAGAGGGTTACTGTTGAGAGTGCCTGTAGTTTGTACAGAGAGCTCTCAAAAATAGCTTCTGTACAGACTCATTTTGTATAAAGCAACAAATTTACCAGTTTCATGTAATTGTTTGGGATTTGTAGCTGAAAATGAAGATTTGAACATCTTTAGCAATAAGCCCATTGTATTAGTCCCTAACTACATTTGTTTAACTGCCTTTGATTGCATTAATCCCGTTACCAGTGCATCTTCCATTCTTCCTCTCTACTTGTATTCTTCTTACTGTCAGCAGGAAATTACTTTGTTTTTACTTATGCTGTATAAAGCAGGGTCACCTACCCCATACCCGATAGTGTGGGGCAGGTATGGACATGCCTACAATGGAACAACAGGGAGCCTCAATGAGCCCCTGCTTGTTCCTTTGCAAGCAGGGCTTCCTGTCAGTGCCAATCAGCTGACAGAGAGTGCTGGGGGCACACCTTCAAAGGAGGTGGCAATCCCCTTTGAACTTTTTATAGATGTAAGTCACCCATTGATTGGATCCAGTTCCGAACCTCTGTTGTAAAGCATTACACAAATTCCTCTGTGCGAAGAATAAAATATTGTGTGAGAGAAGAAAAGATGATATAACCCAACTGTTGGTTTGTTTTTTAAATACCAGGTAAACATTCTTCAAAAAATAGTGTACCGAGCTACTCCTGGGCAGCAGAAATTTTCAAAAACTGCCAGTGTGTTGTGGCTTCTCAAGCAAGAGATGGTAACTTGGAGACTATTATCCTCAATTTACAGGTAATTCTCCTGAAAGCCTGCTTGTATTTTTTCCCCTCAACACTTAAATTTACTTTGCAGTACAATCACACCTAATATACATTTAATTTGTGTGATTTGAGGCATATGTGGTTGAAGGCTGACTGGCTGAAATTGCAGAAGTTAAATCCAAGCAAGACAGAGCTTAAAATCTCTTTTTGTGCCAAGTCTGCTCTTAGCCTTGCTTGAGGGGAAGAGGCCCTCCCGGCACGCCAGGTTTGAGATGCTCTTGCAATATCTCACAGGGCCATCCGAGTTCCTGCAAGATTTTGCATGTGTATCCTTAGACTTCCACAGCCAGTATGCTGATCGAGGGGTTCTAGCTGGTGAACCAGCTGGAACTGAAAAAAGTCAGCCACCTGATCCTCCAGTGATTAGGTTAGTTAAAGTGTGCTTGGCAGACATTAGCAAACCAATATAGGATGTAGCAGTTGAATGAATGACACAATGTCACTTACTTTGGAACGTGTCCAAATACAGTGGGTGATATAGTCATACTGGGAGTAGAGTCATTGAAATCAATGGACTTAAAGTCCATTGATTTCAATGACTCTACTCCCAGTATGACTAACCCTGGATATTGTCCAATATTAAAAAAATAAATCTAACTGCACTATAACTGCATCCTCAATAGGAACTCTTTAAAATCCTCAGTAGAACTTTGAGCACATACAAGTTGTAAGGTACAAGGAGGGAGACCAGGATGGGGATATGGCAGGTGCACACAGACCTTGCAACTGTCTTATCACTGTATCTGTGCCAGTGGGATGAAGGGGCTATAGGGCCCTCAGACCCTTCTGGACATTGTGTATGAATCGTGCCCTATGTGTACTTGCGGATTTCAACGAGATATATGTAGCTAAGAAATAACATGCAATGCTAATCCTCAATATTGTTTTTTCTCTCTTTGCTTTAAATCCAGGGATAGGATACAGTCTGCTCTAGAAGAAGAAACCATGTTTGACCTTGCAGTAAGTTTTGTCAGTCTTTTTCTACTAAGGGACAACTTACCCACATTGCTTTTTACCGTAGTATTACATTGTTAAAAATGCATAATAGAGATAAAAACTACAGAACTAATAAAGCATATTGTATTCTTAGTTTCATAAAGCATAGTTGATGTGAATCAGCTTTAACAATATTTGTTCTGGGGGGGGGGATCCTATTAAGCACCTGCACTGTTTAGCGATCAGTTAAGCATATAATTGTCAAATATGGTTAAAGTGTTCAAAGTGTTTCAAATAGAAAATAATTTTTGATCATGAATCATGCTTCAGTCATTTGAACATAGGTTTTGTTCTTCCCTAGGCTATAAATGCTAGTGAAAAGACTGTTATAAACAGTCTGTTCCAGAGAGATTCATTGGTTCGACAAAGCCAGGTATGACACAAAGTAGGGATGTGGAGTAATCTGTCGGGGGTGGGCACATGCCAGTGGTAGTTAGGGCATCAGAAAAGGGCCCGCCCACTTTCCTCTCCCTCCCTCCTTGTTCAACAAGCCATCAAGGGAGAACACATCCCTCTTGCAAGAGGTCAGAACTGATTGTCTTGCTATATATATATATATATATATATATATATATATATATATGAATGATACATTTACAGTGCTACCTCATAATCAGTTTCGGAAATCTGTTCATCTTCCAAAACGTTTGAAAACTAAGGCACGGCTTCCGATTGGCGCAGACACCCCGGAAACAATAGTTGACAGCCACATTGGACATTCGTCTTCCGAAAAACATTTGAAAACCAGAACACTTAATTCCAGGTTTTTGGCGTTTGAGAGCCAAAATGTTTGAGTACCAAGGTGTTCAAGAACCAAGATTCCACTGTACTTAGGAACAAGTCTCCTTAACACCAATGGGATACTTCCCATATGTGTTGCAAGAACACTTTTTATTTCTCTTTGTGAGGCTTAAAAGGGCAGCATTTGATAGAGATTACCGTCCTATGACTACATCTTTGGGAGTAAATGCCATAGAATTTAGAGGACCCTGCACAGTGTTGGTTTGATGCATCTTTGTCTACCCCCTAATCAAAGTGGAAATTGCGGAAAGTTCTTGTTTTACCTTATTGTTAAGTTTAGTTTAATTTTCAGTTGGTGGTGGACTGGCTAGAGAGCATTGCCAAGGATGAAGTTGGAGACTTCTCTGATAATATTGAATTTTATGCAAAGTCTGTATATTGGTAAGTTATTGACCAACTACTGATCACTCTTGATATTTGCATGCTGCTGGTTCTACCATATTCTACATAAACATCTCAAGCAATTGATTCAAGAAAAAAAATTATTTTTTTATAATTATTACATGACACAATCCCTGTTCTTTAAATATGAGAGACATGGAAATACTGCATTTTTTTATTTTTTATTTTCTATATCATTGTTGTGATGATTCCTAAAAAGCATGTTGAATAAACTTTATGTAAAATTGTTATTTATATTGGGCTTTAATTTATTTTAAATATGGTAGGTATTAACAAATCTATTAAACTCATAAAAGGTTTATAAAAATTACGCTTTACATTATTGCTGTGCATTATTCTTACACCATAGAATTGCTGAAGACAGATCTGCTGAAACACTGCATCAACTTTCACCAGCTGTAATTTAAAAAGCTTAGTTAATGTTTTTTTAAAAAAATCAGGACTAATTAATTAAATATAAATTGTTAAAGAACCTTAATGCATTATAGTGTTGACAATAGAATATTTTACTTTAGTATGTATTGCTGTTGAAGTAATGATATGCCTTGTGTTTTCAGGGAGAATACTCTGCACATCTTGAAGCAGCGACAATTAAACACTTTCTCTGGGAGCTCAAGGCCACTAGTGACTGAATTAGTAAGTGGAGTTTACTAATTCCAGATGTTAAATCAGGGATGGGGAATCTTTTTAGATCCTTTATTATTATCAGGATCTGCCTTGTTGGCCATATTTGCTTTGCAAGCCCCCCCTGCCCCAGTCCCTGATCTCAGACTTAAAAGGGGAGCAGGATGAGATTCCAAGTCTCCCCACACCTCACTTTTAAGCTTCCAAGATCAAGGAGAAGCAGGGAGTCTTGTAAAAGACATTGCGACAGCCCTTGCAATTCTCTTTGAGCCTTTGGCTATCTTCAGGCCTTCAAAAACCTATTTGAAGTAGCTTGTGAGAGCTGCTTCAAATGGTGGTTTTGCACAGGAATCTCCATTCCACTGATGAGCATGGATTAAATCCTGCTCCCTTGGCTGTGCAATGGAGGATCTTGCAGACAATGCAGGATTAAATCCTGTTCTCCTGCTCAGTTGAGGTCACCAGTAATGACAGCAGATGTGCAGTTGGGCTTGGTTTGGAGGAAATGGTCTTGTGGTCCAAAGTAGACCCCCTGGTGGGCCAGGATTGGCCCACAAGCCAGAGGTTCCTCTCCCCTACCTTAATTGAACAATTAGCAGTTTTCTCTGTTTGATGAAAATTCATCAGTATTCAGGGTAGATATTTTTTAACTGGAGATGGTCCACCCTATGTCTCCTCGTATGAGATTTTACTGTGCAACTATTTTATGCAGAGTTAGGCAATTAATTAATAAAACCAAAACAAGAGTAGATATACTCTGGCTGATAACCCAGAAATGTAACAAGTCAAGGTAGCCTATAATGGTTTAATGCAAATCTATGTATCTGATGAAATGTACTAGCTCACGAAAGCTTACACCATAGTAAATGTTGTTTTTGCTGGCAGAGACTAACACTGTTGTCCCTCTGGAAATGGGAAACAGAACAGCCTCCAACAGGAACCTACTGTCCTTTTCAATGACTTAGCTTAAAAGCAATATGCAGGGAGAAATGTGCTTTTGCAGTTGAAAAGAATCAGTGCAGTTTTTCTATTTAGGACCCAGATGCTCCGATAAGGCAGAAAATGCCACTTGATGATTTGGATCGGGAAGATGATGCACGGTTACTTAAGTTCCTTTTCACTCTCATTAGAGCTGGAATGACGGATGAGGTAAAAGAAATGTATTTCCATTTACTTAAAGGGGTGGGGAACAGGTGTGTGTAAGTCATTGGGTACACATGCATGCACATGCACACATACAGTTTATAAATGCTTGCATGCATCTAGTGGAACCTCTGAAGAATGGGCATATTTGTACATAGATCTTTGGTCCATAAAATGCTATTAAGTGCCATAAACTACATAAATGAGAAAATAAGTATGGATTATGCTATTAAGTTTGACAGTAGAATCACAAACAAAAGTTGCAAAAAATAATTATCTATCTTCACATGCTTGTTTGCTTGAATGCTGAAATTGACTTTACAAAGTTCTACAAGCACCCACCCACCCACCTATATATATATGTGTGTGTGCGCGCACACACGCTCTTTTATAAGAAAAGCCATAGAACTTGAGTTCCCCACATCACCCTTTATACATGAACTCAAAGACTGAAAGTTTCTCGTTTTAACTTGGAATCGATCTCTGTTTCCTATTACACCTTAATTTAGGAAACTGTAGTTTATTCTAAGTGTAGGTTAGCAAAACAAGATCTGAAGCCAAGGTTTGATCCTGGTTTGTTTGAACTATCCTTCTAAGCCCTAAAGAGCACTTCAGGGCTCCTGATCTAGGGTGGCTGGAACCCTGAACAGGAACATTCATTCAGGGGACTGGAGATGCACTACGGCATTATTGTCACCATCATCACAATAATCAGGTCCTTGCATGTCATGTGGTTTTAACATGAGTAGAATGCACCAATTTTTTCCAAGTATAAGATGATGCTTTTTGCTTTTTAAAAAAAATAAAGGCACAAATTGGGTGTAGTCTTATACACGGACAGTGAATGCAGAGGAGGGACGTGCAATTAATGGCAGCAGCAAGCAGGAGATTGGCAGCGGCGATTGGGCAGGTGATTGGTGGCTGCGGCAATTGGGCAGGCGATTGGCGGCTGTGGCAAGGCAGGCAGGCAATTGGTAGCTGTGGCGAGGTGTGCATTCGGTAGTGACTGTGGCAAGTGGTGGGCAGGCAGGTGTGCGATTGGTGGAACTAACCTTCCCCCCCAAAAAAAAACCTAAAAAACTTAATTTTTGGTTAAAAAAAGTAGGGGTTTCCTTATACATTGGGGTGTCTTATACATGGAAAAATACGGTAAATGTGTTTCTCTCAAAACTCGCCCACTCCCTTTGCTTACTTTATAGGCCCAACGATTGTGCAAAAGATGTGGACAGGCTTGGAGAGCTGCAACGCTTGAAGGGTGGAAGCTGTACCATGATCCTAATGTGAATGGAGGTACTTAAATGAGACACACAAAAACTAGGGAAAAAATGCATGGTCCTGTGTGCACATTTGTTCATTTTACCCATCTTTTCAAAGATTTATTCTGGAACCATCTGAAGATGCACACCATCAAATTTAGTGAAAATTTGATGAAGTGGTTAGGGTCCATCTAGCAAAAAGAGGATAGGATAAGCTTATAAAGTCTTAGCTATAATCCCTGCCTAGGTATTTTCTTTGGAATAAGGGTCCAGATATCTTGGATTGAATATGCATAACAGCAGGTAGATCTTGATATCCAGGAACAGGCTATGTTCAGACTTCTTGTTTTTGATCTTCTAAATCATTGTTTGGAGGAGCTATAACAGGGGTAGGCAACCTAAGGCCGGGGGGCTGGATGCGGCCCAGTCGCCTTCTCAGTCCGGCCTGTGGATGGTCCGGGAATCAGCATGTTTTTACACGAGTAGAATGTGTCCTTTTATTTAATATGCATCTCTGGGTTATTTGTGGGGCCTGCCTGGTGTTTTTACATGAGTAGAATGTGTCATTTTATTTAAAATGCATCTCTGGGATATTTGTGGGGCATAGAAATTCGTTCATTGTTGTTTTCAAAATATAGTCCGGCCCACCACACGGTCTGAGGGATGGTGGACCAGCACACGGCTGGAAAAGGTTGCTGACCCGAGCTGTAATGAGTCCTATGTTCTCATGTTTGCTTGCACTCTTGACTAAATAGATAACATCCTGGTTTGAGCAAACCACTGTTTGCAGTTATATCGAAATTGTAGTTTGAGTGAGGCCCTTGAAACAGGACTGCAAAACAGGAATTATAGTAATAGTTTGAAGGACTAATTCAACCCTATCTGCCAGTTCAAATGTAACATCAAACTATAGCTTGACCCAATAGGTTATCTATTAAATTGAGGGTGCAATGGGAGGAGGAATCACATAAGTTCCCAAATGTGTGATGGGACAAAAATGAGTGGTCAGATGGAGAAGAGGGAGGAGACTGGGAGGAGGAGGTGCAAGAAGCTGAAGAGGTTGATACAACACAGTCTCCAATTGCTTGGGAAAAACTCTGGAGAGGTGGAGAATTTCTGTCTTGGCAACTGATCTATGGGAAGACGACCTACCGGGGATGAGCCGCTGTGCTCATTAGTCTTGATACACTACCAAGTCTGTGCAGATTGTGTTCTTGCTAAGAAACAAGTTAACTCCAACTTGAACTGCTGGCTTGCTCTTGTCACCAGTTGAAAGGCTTGAGGACCCTGCAGTAAACTATCTAATAGAGCCTATGCACGATTCATTACCAGCGTTCCTTCTCTATCAGCATTCTCATTTAGATGTACCCTTTGTTCTTACTTGAACATAGCTGTAGTAGGATAGTGAGACTGCTTTGCTTATCAGATTAGATAGCCTTCAGCATCTTGATTGCTCTTTGAGGAAAGTTTCAGAGAAACTGAAAATGGATCTTTTGCTGGACAGTACAGTTCTCCTAAATTGCTGAATTAACCACATATAAAATTACTCTCTACACATAGGAACAGAACTGGAACCTGTAGAAGGGAATCCATACAGATGCATTTGGAAACTAAGTTGCTGGAGACTGGCAGAAAAGGTAAGAAGCATGTAGTTGTAACAGATTCTGTTTAAGGAATTTTTTTCTGTCATTGACTTTCAGTAGATATTGGATTGCATCCAACAGTGTCTCTCAGCTGAACAGAAAGGGAAGCAATTTTCAGCTATTCCCTCTGCAGTCGCCCACATCTCCCTAAAACTGTTCTGGATGTTACCTCAACCCTCTGCAGCAGATCTGGGCAGTTTTGTGGCAGCTGAAGGATGAATAACTGAAAATTGCTTCCTATTCCATTGGTGGAGGTCTTAACTGTTGCTGGATATAATCTATTGCCACTAAATAGTATTTTATGTAATAGCTAATCAATTGATATTAATAGAAATTGTTAATTTATTAACAAATAAGGAACTGGAGACGGGGTGGTAACCAATGCCAGTCCTACTCAGAGTAGACCCATTGAAGTTAATGGTTCCTGTATTAGATGCTGAATTAAGTATACTGGTGGTGGCTGATGTATTTGATTAACTAACTAATGCTATATTACTAACTGTTCTCTGAACCTTTCAGAAGATACCGAGTATCATGATTGAGTGAATTAGTGTTCAGTACATTTCTTAAATAGCTATAAACAAAATATAATGATCACAAATAAATATTTTTGAACAATTTTAGGAGCAGTTTGACAAATACGAGAGAGCAATCTATGCAGCACTCAGTGGAAACCTCAAACAGGTATGATATATATTAATAAAATAACATCTTGTTGAGACAGCTTAACAGAATAGACGGAGAACAGCCAACACACAGGCTGCTGTGACTGGGGAACTCTAAAAAGTATAGTGTGCTTTTGGGTCTTTCAGGGCTTCACAAATAGGGTAGATTACTTCCTTTTATACCAGAAGATAGTGTTCGGAATTTACTACAGCTAAGTTTGTGCTTGCTTGCAGTAGCAGGCAAACAAGCTAGGCTAGCCTTTATTTGTGCTCAAAAACTGTTAACATTTTAATGACATTTTGAATACAGTTCTCTTGGATTTCCCATTAATTCTTAGCATTATTAATGATTTCACATAGAGATAAAAACATAAGTTGAGACTAGCACACGTGCATTGCGATATGACAAGCTTCTTGGCATGCAGCTTGTTCCTGTCATAATAAGCAGTGGCTTACATTGAAATCTGAATGTGGCCAGGCTAGCTCACATCTTTTGTTAATATGCTTATTCCAGAACTATTAATTTTGGCTCTCTCTATTTTCCTTTGCCAACCTAAAGCTTCTTCCAGTTTGTGACACCTGGGAAGATACAGTTTGGGCACATTTCAGGATCATGGTGGACACACTTGTTGAACAGGAAATCCGTTCATCGGTGATGACCACAGAGGAGACAGAAGACCTCCCCAGAGAGTATTTAGAAACAAAGTCAGTTATTATTTGTTACTTAATTAGCCATTATGTAATATTGGATTAATTGCTGTTAACTGCAGTTTCACTTACATGTTTGAATGTATTTTTTTCCCTTTATATTTTGAAGCTGGACTTTAGAAAAGGTGTTTGAAGAACTTCAAGCAACAGATAAAAAGGTAATTTTGAATCTTAATCAGAAGAGAGAAAACTTTTTTCTTTTATTGCACACTTTTACAAGGCAGTCCTGTATATGTTTACTCAGAAGTAAATTCCTCTATGTTCAGTGGGGCTTGCTTCCTGGTAAATAGATATGGGAGTGCAGCCTTAATCCTAATTAGTTAATATAATCCTATAACATAAACCCTAAATAGTTAATAGTATAATTCAAGCCCAAAAGTCTGCAGGCAGTTCCATACTATGAAAGTTACCTAGGTCTCAGGAAAGTGTTTCCCTAGTAATCTTACCTTTTTTGGCTATCACTTGTGGATTACTTATGCATATTGGATGTACCTGAACCTCAGAATACAGGCAATTCCTTGTTTGTGCGGAGTTTGTGTTCTGGGTCATTGCGCTTGTCAGCAGTCATGCATAAGTCCATCCCACCCCATTCCACTGCCGAAACCAATGCACACATCACGGTTACTCCTCAATCAGTTGTGCACAAAATGGTCTCCTCCTGTGTATCCATTCTGGATGAAAATAAGAACTTAATGTTCATATTTTCTAAAAATAGGGTGAAGGTTATTTCAGCAATTTACCAATAGGTCATCTTCTTCTCCCTGCTCTTCTTTTTTTATTCTGTATTGGTTTGTTTTTTACTTTTGTTTTGTATTTATTTCTTTTCTACTTTACCTTGGTTTTATTTAAAATAGAGGTGAATAAAATAAAATTTAACCATGTGTTTTGCAAAGAAGTACTTCCTATTTTGTTGTCTGAATCTTTATGGATATATGGTGTGTCTTCACAAATTATAAACTGCTTTTCAGAGAGTTTTGGAAGAGCATCAAGAACATTATCATGTGATTCAGAAGTTCATTATCCTGGGAGATGTGGATGGTAAGTTTGCTTTAGCGATAATTGAACTTTCACTAATTTTGTGTTATGCTGTGCCTCAATGGCAGCTATTTTATGATTAGTGCCCACAGCACTTTCTTGAAATTTAAGTTGTGCCTGCAGGTCCAAAAAGGGTGGCGACCCCTGATTTACACTATCCATTTAAAGCAAAGCACAGCAAGCCCCCCCCCCCCAATATCTGTTTATTAGTGGTAAGGTGAATTGAAACTTGTTATTTTCTCAGGTTTGATGGAAGAATTTAACAAATGGCTCTCCAAAGACAGAAATGTGCTCCCAGGGCACCTGCTTCGGTTCATGACACATCTCATTTTATTTTTCCGCACTTTGGGACTACAGACTAAAGTAAGTTCTTGTAATGGTGCCTGGAATATAGGAAAGAACTGGTGGTTCCTCTCCTTTCACTTGTGCAACCTAATCATTCTTTTTCTCCAGCTACCAAGCTGGGTTTAAGAGCTAGATGGGAAGGGAAACAGACCAGAGCAACACAACAAAGAGAAAACTTTTTGCTAGTGATTCTTTAGTGGCTTCTTCCCCTCCCCATTTTGCTAGTAGTAAAAAGAAGCATGCCATATTTGGCATGTAATGCTAGTTTAATTAAAAATAGTAGTCTGAGAACTGTTTCAACAGAAAGCACCTATACATCGCAATTGATATTTGACTATAAAGCACTTATGGGGAACTGTATTGAGCTGGCAGGCTACTTAGACAGGTGAATGAGGTTGCTCATCTGACATTACGCTTTGTAAAAATTCTTTGTTCCTTTGCATGGATCAGCTGCACACATCAGCTCTGATCAGGAGTTCACAATCCCAGCAGGCTAACATTTGGCTCTGGATTTGAAGTCCTGGATGCAAAACCCTACTTGCAGCAGGGATCAGCTCCACTTAGGAGACCCTGTCCCAGGGGGCTTGCATTTGACACCAAATGCAAGCCCCCACTTGCAGAGGAACAATCAGGAGTGCACTTGAAGGCTCCACATTGTTCCTTTGTAGCCATGGCTTCCCCTGCTCTACATCTGATGATATGTCAAACATGGAGGGGGATGACCTCACAGGCCAAGTTGGCCTTTGGGCAGGAGATTCCCCATGCATGCTATAAAGAATAATTTGCAATATGTATTTTTCCACCATAATTTGTCAGTTGTTTTTTCTAGTTAAATGGTTTCCTTTCAAGTAAAGTTTGGGCTAAGCAAGAAACCCATAACGTTTTGTGTAGATATAGAATAATGAGGGAATGGTAAAAAATATGTATGTCTGTGTAAGCAAACAATATCTGTACCTCTACAGCGGGAGTAACCTGCTGATTAAGGGAAAATCAGGTCCTGTTGTTGTACAAGTAAATATCCATAAAAGAACTAAAGCCTTTCTTGTCTGTGAGGTAACGTCAGTATCCTCATAGTCTTCATTTTCTGTCTATCCCTGAAACGTGCAAGGTTAATATAACAAAACTCCAGCTGTAATGTAACAAATTTCCAGTTTAGTTTTTGCTGATGCTGCAAAGCTATTCTCCTTCCCGGAGGTATTAAGATGGAATGACTGATAATCAAATATCACATGGTAAGAATAGTGTCACTTGTTAAGGAATGTCTGACATCTGACAATGCTCAACTGTAACTCATTTGGTTTCAATCTAGACTCAGTCATTTGTCTTAAAGAGACCTGGATGTAACTAGCGATTTTCAGATAGTATAGAAAGGTAACAGTGACTTGGAAATTTAATTGAAATTCTTAAGTAACGTTATTAAACCTAGTAACTTTTTCCATTAAGGAGGAAGTATCGGTGGACGTTTTGAAAACATACATTCAGGTAAGTCTTTAGATGCAATATATCATCTACAATAAGCTCTAAAATTACTAGAACAGTTTTCATTTCTTAAAATGGAAACACAAATAGCAAACCGTTTGCTGAAATATTTTGGCTATTTTTAACACACCTTCACAAGGACGACCATTGTTTACACAAATAGCTTATGGATTGTCTTCGTAACTGCAGAGTGTCATTAGAATAACTGTTGAAAGAAAAAAAAGCATTATCAGTTTTTAAAAACATGTAGAGATAAATTATTTTGATTTTCTCTCGTGTGCACAAATGAAATATAAATTGGGCAATGCAATAAAACAAATTTCTTTTTAAATTTATTTTTATGCTGCAGTGGTTAATATGTGAGAAGCACACAGATCTTATAGCATTTTATGTCAGCCACTTGCCTCAGGATGTAGCTATTGCTCAGTATGCTGCATTCTTGGAAGATGTCACGGAGACAGAACAACGTCACCATTGCCTAGAGTTAGCAAAGGAGGCAGGTAAGAAATTTTGTGAATGATTTATTTGGGAGTGGTATTCTCTTTTCCTGGGGAACATTTAATTACATCTTCTAAGTGGGCAAGTATTATTAAGCAGCTATGTCCAAGTTGCAGTATTTCAGTTGTCGTATATACTACCAATTGTATTCAACTAACTTTTAGTCTAAGAACACAAAATGAAATTAATACACCTAAGTTAGTCACGGGTCCACTCTGAGTAATAGTTAGTTGAATACAAAACTATAAATAATAACTTTAAATTTGTTCAGCATTGGATTTAGTTTTGAAGCACCCATAAACTTGTTTTAGTTTTTTAAGGAGAGACTCTGCCCTGCTATGAAATCCTCACCACCATTTTCTACAACCCTTTGTTCTTGAAAAATACCAATCTTAACCGAACTGAGCATATTTATCAATATTGCTGATGTATCCTTATTGGTACTCCTGCTCAGTGGATGTGCCCCTTTTTTCTTTTCGTGACATTTATTTAAAACCAAAATTTCCTCCTATAAATTCCTCCTGTTTCCTCATATCTAACTCTTGTATATTTTTCTATTTAAAGGTCTGGAAGTAGCAACTATCACTAAAACAGTTGTTGAAAATATTCGCAAGAAAGATGCTAGCGAGTTCACTCATCATGATCTTGCAATAGATACAGGCACAACGGAGGTGAACAGTGGTGCTAACTGTTTCTTAACACTTTTTCCCCAAATAGAGAAGACGGGGGGGGGGGGGGGGAATCAGCAGCTGTGGAAGAGATACTCATAATTCTAAAATAAATTGTATCCCTTGTATTCTGTTGACCGCAGTATGTGCCAAGTACTGCTCATAGTATTAGTATTGACATGGATTCAGACCAAAGCTATGGTAAAAGGGGAGAGTTGGGATTATTTTCTCATGTTGCAATTCTTGAGAGTGTTTAATTGTAATTTATGCTGTGCACCAAAATACACATTTGTATGGCTTTTCACCAGTACTTAAACATTATTTGTGCCAAGATTACAGATGAATAACTCAAATTTTATGTTCCAAATGAATGGTGGATGAGGCTGGCTAATAGTGAACTGCTAATTTTTCAAATACTTCCACTGTTTGAAAGTAAAGATTTTGATAGGCATCCATGGAAAAGTTACTATGAAAGTAACTTTATATTAGCTTTTATATTGTGAAATCTGTGGTTACCACCCAGAGAGGTACTTTGGACATACCATGGAGTGTTTGAAAGTCAAACAAAGCTTTTTCTTGGAACAGTAATACTCATGCCTTAGTCACAAATTGTTCTTGAAACACTGAAGATTTAAATGCATTTTGTCGCAATGATGGAAATCTGCTGTTAGAGAAGCATAGGTCTAGTGCTGTGCTTGCCATGCTAAGCGAGTCATGTAGTTTTCTAGATTGTGACCACTGTCTTTAATTTGTTTTGTATCCTCAAAAGCTGACTAGTAAATTTGTTTACTATATATACTGAATAGAGAACTTTTTTTTCTAGGAAGATCAGCTGAAGATTGATGTAATTGACTGGCTGGTATTCAATCCTGCTCAGAGGGCTGAAGCACTAAAACAAAGCAATGCTATAATGAGGAAATTCTTAGGTACTACAATATTAGCCATCAGTTTGAAACTAGAGAAAATATTAAGGAAGTATGATGAATCTGAAAATGACTTACTGATACTCTTTAAATACAGCATCAAAGAAACATGAAGCAGCCAAGGATGTGTTTATAAAGATTCCACAAGACTCTATAGCAGAAATATACAATCAATGGGAAGAGCAAGGAATGGATAGTCCACTTCCAGCTGAAGATGACAATGCTATTAGAGAGCATTTATGTATTAGAGCTTACCTGGTAAGACTGTGACTTAGGCCCCAAAAAGAGATACCTAGAAGACCTGCCTCCTAATCAGATATGTTGAGTGTGGGCTAATCTTACTCAGACATGAGAGGAATGCACTCTATTCAAGCATATGGACCCAATTTTTTTTTTTTTTTTTTAAAAACCCTAACATTCTAGAGCCAGGCCCCATCTCCTCTAAATCAATGGTCTTCAGATGCATATTTAATAGTCTGTCAAGGATCAGGATGTCAACAAACCCATTACTATGCCTAACTGTGTACACTTACCTACATGAAAATGTCTAAACATTTCCAACCCAATTTAGGAAGCCCATGAAGCCTTCAATGAATGGTTTAAACACATGAACTCGGTGCCACAGAAGCCTGGTCAGCTTTTACAAGCAAGTTTCACTGAAGAAGTTGCCTATGAACTTAAAGAGAAGAAATATGAGGTAAATAGAAAGGAAAGGTAAAATTCTCCCATCCTTCTATCTTGCCAATTGGCTAACCCTGTGCTAGTGAGATCACATATGTGATTCCATCCAGATGTTGGATGACAACTCATATCAACCTTGAATGATCAGCTGTGCCAGCTTAGGACTAATGGAAGTCATCTAATTAAACTGGATAGACCCAGTTCATGATATTAACAAGCGGGTAAGACAAAACTCTGGGTTCCACTTCATTGGCAAATTTAACTGCACATTGACAACTGCAGTTAAATAACTAGCAATCTGCTGCTCTTTTGCAGAAGAGAGGCAAACTGTTAAAACTGTGCAGTGTAGAAGAATGTCAGCTGCACCACTTACCCTGGAACAACCTGTGCTGTAACACTCCCACTCTGAGCTTATTCCTAAATTAATGGAAAAGCATGCAATACATTGTGGTGAAGAAACAATGTGTCTTATGAAGATTTGAAAGATTCACTTTGACTTTTCTTTTTCAGATGGACTATGGTATTTGGAAAGGTCTCCTGGATGCCCTTACAGCTGATGTGAAAGAAAAAATGTACAATGTCTTGCTGTTTGTTGATGGAGGATGGATGGTTGATGTCAGAGAGGTAGTGCATACATATTTGAAGTAGACTGTGAAGCTGCCCCTACCCAGTAATAGGCTAGCAGTATTGCTTCCCAGGCTAACATGCTGCAGTGCCGTTGCTTAGTTTTTGTTTACCTATGGCTTGATTGCTGATTTGGTAATGCTTGTTCTGTGGAAAACCTAGGAATATTTAAGATTTATTTAAGAAATAACTGCAAGATGACAACTATGGTTTTAAAATGCTAATACTTAAACTGTAAATTTGAATTATTGCAGTATCTTCTAAAATTTGGCTAGTTTTTGGAGGTCAGCATCCTAAGACTATACGAAGAGCCCTGTTGGGTCAGACCAAAGGCCTATCTCATCCAATGTTCTGTTATCTCATTGACCAATTATCTACCTATGGGAAGCCCACAAGCAGGACATGAGCGCAACAGCACTGTCCTGGTTGTGATTCCCAGCAACTGGTATTCAGAGGCATACTGCCATTGATACTGGAGATAATATAATCTTCATGACTAGCTGCCACTGATAACCTCCCATGACAGTTGTGTTGGTGCAGGATTTAGCATTATGATGTTTCAATTTTGAGTTTCCATATGACTGTTAAACACTAGAGTAGAGTTTCTTAAAACTGAATGTGACACTTCTGGTTAAGACTATTCCACATTTTCTTACCAAGGGTGCTGAAGATGACCCTGAGCGTACCCATCAGATGATCATGCTGCGAAAACTCTGTTTGCCAATGATGTGCTTCCTCCTTCATACTGTATTGCATAGCACAAGACAGTATCAGGAAGACCTAAGGCTTGCTGACTTGATTTCATCAGATCGACATAAACTCTACATGGTAAGTTCATTTGCTTTAAGTTTTAAATACTCTGCTTGCCTATCTAGCTGAAATAATCCACACTGTAACAAGCACTTTTGTCTTATTGTCTGTATTTGTCAAATTCCAAAGCACACAATACATTAGTCACACTATCAAATAGTGTTTAAAATTTCTGGGAATAAATTGAGTGTGGCACACATCCAACACTGCAGCTCTGCTGGCACAAAGAGGTTAGGTGCGCATAACAGAACTTCCTCTCCAGACACTTGCATGCCCTCAAAATTAGCTGTGAAGAGTTGGTTGACCTTTCGGAGCAAATCTGGAGGGGGTGCAGGGCAACCTAAGTCTTATAGCACTAGTGGAACCCTGCTGGTGCAGTACTGGATACGACACTGTATGTTTATTTAGGGGCTTTCTTTTAGCACTTCCAAAATAAATTGGAATAATGCAGGACACTAGTACACTAACAGAATAAAGGAACAGACAGTCCCAGTCAGTATAGCACCCATGAGAGTGAACAGTCCTTATGACTATGTACTTTAATGGGGGGGTTTTCGAGAAAGCCAACTTTCTAGTTAGGGAATGCACAGGTGGGGCCCCGGTTGTATATTTTGGGGAGAGTATCTTTTTAAAAAAGCATTTCTGAACTGAATTAAAATTGTCAGCCCCATGTTTTAGGATTATTTTAGATAAAATACCATCACCCTTTCCTGTACTTAGACTGTTTAACTTTTTTCCACATATAATAAATGCTTACAGTGGTATCTGTATCTATACACTTAAGTTATTCTTATCTTCCTCTTCAGGTATTTTCTAAGGATGAACTCCAGAAGCTGCTGCAGAAGCTAAGGGAGTCTTCCCTCATGCTTTTGGATCAAGGTCTTGATCCTCTTGGATATGAAATCCAGTCTTAGTTCCACCATTCTAGGTTATAAAAATGTTGAATGGTGACACAAGTAAATGTAAGGTTGGGCCCAAAGGTTCTCATACTCCAGGTGAAAGGGGAAGGAAACCTTTGATTCAACGCACAAAGTTTGGCATAGAATTTTTGTTTTAATGATGTTGCAGTGCATTGACACTAGCAAAATGACTTTCTATGTATGTAAAATGACAAACCGTTTTGACATTTGTATTTTTTTCCAATAAAATTTGAAATGACTGGTTTACTAGGAAATAAGTATCTTTAGCACATAAATGTGCAAAATGCACTATAAATAGATGCCTCTTGTTTGCTAGATCACATGGTTAAACCTTCACAGCTGTTCATGAGTACAGCTTACTGTCTTCCAGGTAAAAATCCTGTTGCCTGTGCACCTTTTCTCAGAACAGAAGCCCTTTCTCCATATTCAGCCTGACAACCAAAGGCTTTGTGTGACTTTCAAGTGAGAGTGAAGCATTCCAGATATATACATGTATTTATATAAAACACTGCTGCTTAAAACAATGGAGGCTTAGGAGACAAGCATCACTGGGATTCCAGCCTTAGTGTCGGGCTACTTACTTGACAGAATGTCTGATTATCAAGAAAAAGTACCCATAATCCATTGCAAGGACAGATTGAAAATTTAGGGTGCAACCCTAGCTCACACCACTTCCCAGTGGGGTTTACTGGAGTTTGGAGCACCACACTGGCAGCTCTGCCGAGCATGCTAGCTGGGAAAGAAGGTGAGGAGGCAGGCACACCAGCTTGGAGCTGGCATAGCACTTTGGCCCAGTGCTGTCAAGATCCTGAAGTGGCTCAGTCCTTAGGCCCTGCCCCTGGAGTGCCTTGTGGGGATGTGGTGTGGTGGTCTATTTGCTGTTGGTGTGGAAGGGACAGGGCTGTGAAATGAGTGGTTCCTACAATTTCTATAATTGGTGAGAAATAGTTTAAACTGGCCATCCTGTTTGCTTAACAAAAGGGCGAAAGACTTTTGATAGTAAACCATTATTTGAACCTGACCATCTCTCCACAATCTCATTGAGTTGAGTATCCTGTACTTGACAACTACATTTGCATGTGTTAATCCTTAAGTGTGTGAACTCAGGATATTCCTGAATGCCTTTCAGTAGGGAGCTGGACTCAGGCTTGTTCCACGGTCACCAAAACTCATCATGGAAGGTGTCATGTCATATTAGAATTATGTCAACCTTATGCCATGATCTACAGAGATAAACCATATAAATTCAGATTAACACACCTCACACTGTTAATTCAAAGACTCATAGAACTGTAAGTTGGAAGGGACCCTAAGAGTCATCTAGTCTAACCTACAATGCAGGAATTTTTTTGCCCAGTGTGGGGCTCAAACCCATGACCCTGAGATTAGGAATCGCATGCTCTACCAACTGAGCAGCTACAAGCAAACATAATTCCATTTGATAATGGAAACAACGTGGACTCTGCTAGAATACCGTTATGTTTATTTATATCTCACATTTTGCTCCAGACAGGGATAAGGATATGGCAATCTATTGTAGACAAAAAAAAAAAAGTTTTTCTAGTTCACAAATGCTGTTCTTGCCTACAAGTCTCATTATAAACACAAAATGACTGGTAGGTGCCAGTGAGTGTGTATATTTATGCAGACAACTTGTATTGTTGTAAGCCAAAAGGATCTTATGTATGAAGCGGTCTTAGCTCAGCTCACCCTCAAATTTTGGTATTTCTTCAGTAATCCCTCTAATAATGACCTTGAGTAGTTGAGTGCCTATCAGTTTGGAAACAAAGAACCAGACCTATTTACATATGGGGGGTGTATGTATATACGTGTGTGTAAAATATATATATTAAAAAACAACAGCCTTCCAAATCGTTCCTGGCAATTCAGCCCATGGAAATGCCTTCAGTATTTTGTCTCTTACCCCACTGCCTGGAGCTAGAAGATTCTGCAATGCCTGAAGCAACCTCTCAGCTTGAGACCTTCCAGCTTCTTTTGGACATCCAACTCCCAATGGTCAGGACGGATGGGAGTTGGGGGGGGGGGAATCTGGAAGGCCGCTATAAAATAACAAATACATCTTAAAAGAGTTTCAGCCATGCACCACCTTTGCTGGCTACGCTGTCAAACAGGGAAGGAGGCGTTATTTTTCCGTTGTCCCCCCACAAGCCCAACGCTTTTCAGTCGTCCCGGTAACTCATTCGCCCGAGAGCCAGCAACTGCGGCCCGACAGGGCTGCGTTAAGGCGCCTTCTGCAGCGCGTAGCCGTTAAACAGCCGTTAAGGGAGTGGCATTCGAAACGTCGTTCGAACGCGCGAGCTCCCCTCAGGGGCGGCAACGGTCCCGCTCGAATTCTTCGAGGCGGGTTCGCAATTCGGCACAGGCGCATGACTGTCAACTTTTCCCTTTTCTTGCGAGGAATCCTATTCGGAACAAGGGAATTTTCCTTTAAAAAGGGAAACGTTGACAGCTATGCACAGGCGCCCCCTTTCTCCCGAGCTAAAGGGAAAAGTAAGGATTCGTTTCTTTCTGTTCTTACGGAGGGAGAGGCGGAGGCTCTTCTCCGCTAAGCCCGCCAGAGGGGCGGGACTCCTCCCCGTGTGAGTGTCTGAGGGGAAAGAGGCCGCCGTGAGGCGAGCTGCTTCTTTGCCAGGGCGGAGCCGCCGGCCTGTTGGCCCCGGAAGAGCCTACGCCGGAGCCACGTGGCCCGGTAGTGGGCGGGCGAGGCGGTGGTAGTGGTGGCGGCGGCGGCCAGTGCTGCTGCTGCCGCCGCCGCTTACCACCCAGGAGCGGTGGCTACTGCGGCTGCCTCGCCGGTTGCGGACGAGGAGCTGGGCCCGGAGGCCGGCGGCAGCATGGGCCCGGCGTTGGAGCGGGGCCGCCTGGCGGCGGGTCTGCTGGTGAACTTGGCGGCGTCCATCTGCATCGTGTTCCTGAACAAGTGGCTGTACGTGCGGATGGGCTTCCCCAACCTGACGCTGACGCTGGTGCACTTCGCCGTCACCTGGCTGGGGCTGTACGTGTGCCAGGCGCTGGGCATCTTCTCCCCGAAGAGCCTGCGGCCCCGCCAGGTGCTGCCCCTGGCGCTCAGCTTCTGCGGCTTCGTGGTCTTCACCAACCTGTCCCTGCAGAACAACACCATCGGCACCTACCAGCTGGCCAAGGCCATGACCACGCCGGTCATCGTCCTCATCCAGAGCGTGGCTTACGGAAAGACTTTCCCCGCCCGCATCAAGCTCACCCTGGTGAGGAGAAGGGCGGGAGCCAGAGAGCCAGGGCGGGACCGGCAGAGCGGCCCCCGAAAACCTTCCTCAGGCCCGGGGGGAGGGAAAGGGGAGCCAGCCGCTCTCGCACGTCGAGGCGATCGCTGCCCTCAAACACTTTGAGCCAACTCCGAGGGGCCGAGGGGTCTTCGTCCCCCACCCAATGAAATATTTGAGGGGCCCCCCCCCATTTAATAGGCATTGCCATTCAAATAGTGATCATGTGATCCATTATGTGGGTGGGGCTTACCTGCCCCCCCCCCTAATTTTATTCAAGTTGGCACCCTTTCGCACAAAAAACCAGAGCTTTGGCTATTGAAGGGAGACCCGGAAGCCTCTCCCGCCTTTTTTCCTGTCCCAGTTTATGAAGGCCGTTAATTCATTCTGCACAGGCTCAGAGGCCCTTTCTTTTTCTTACTGCGTTTGCCCTAGACAGGCTTGCTGCCGAATAGGAGGGCCTGGCGCAGACGACCCTGCTCGCTGGTTCTGAGTGAAAGAATCGGATTGCCCGTTTCTAATGCAGGGAAGTGATGTTCCGGGAAGGCAAATGCCTTCTTGGTCCAGTCCTGTTAAGTAAGGGGTGACCCTTCCCTTTTTCAAAAGCATAGTGCAGTATGCTGGTCTTCTGAAGCTCATGGAGAAGGTGGACAGCTGAGGTGGTGAAGTATAGGAGATAAGAAAAGATAGGAAGCAGTGAGATGTCTGCATTTTCAATATCAGTGCATTTCAGTTAAGAACTGCTAACCATGCTGTTAATTTTTTTTATTTATAAAAGTATGTGCCGCTAAAACACAAAGCATATCGGAGCAGTTTACAACACTGAAAAGATAAAAAACCATACAATACAATAAATAAAAAATATTTTAAAAAAAACATACAATAGAGGCATAAAAAACTAGAAAAGCATATTAAGCCCCCCAATTAGGGCTGCTCCCTGATTTAATAAATCTTAATTGTTTGGGTTGTAGTAAATTAATATGTGGTTGAATTTGCATAAACTTCCATAAGAGCAAAAAAAAATAGCATTGAAACAAAAATTACACTTGAGTTTTAGATTATGTATGCTTATTTCCTCAGATGTATCATAGCCAATATATTTGTGAGCTGCATGTGATGCAATTTCTACAGCAGTTGTGCAAGATAGTGGTCTTTTAGGCTGTTTCTTGAAGAAAATCTTGTATCTCACCAGAAACATGCCCAATGTTCTGAGTAGGAGATGCATTTTTAGTGGTAACTGCTTTCATTTCAATAGCATTACTTATGTATGTCTTTTATTGGTGGTGTTCTTTTTCTTCCATCAAATTATATATTGATACAGAATCTCTGGACATGACAACTGAAGTTTGGACTTTGAGGCTTATAGATAAGAAAAGTTTTGTTCTGTTGAATTGTATGGGCAGCAAATGCATAGAACATGTAGCATTCTTTTTCCTTTCCTTTACAGATTCCTATTACTTTAGGCGTTTTCCTAAATTCCTATTATGATGTGAAATTTAACTTTCTTGGCATGGTATTTGCTTCCCTCGGTGTTTTAGTTACATCTCTTTATCAAGTGGTAAGTAAAAAAAATGACCTTTTATCATATGCAGTTTTTTATTCAAAATAATAACTGTCTTGATGTAACACTCCTAAATCTTCTACCTTTTTTCTGTCTTATCTCAGATGGCAGGTCCTCCACTAATATATTGTTGTGCATTTACCACTCTTGACAACTGTAAAATACGAAACCGTGGTCGTTGACACCAAACTATTTGTCTGCAAGCAGTAGGCAAAGGTGTATTATGTGGCTACATTCTTTATTTTGGGGTTAAATATGCAATATTTATTCAAAGTGAAATCTGGATTTTAAACAAACCAACATATTAACATTTTCACGCTTACAGTCTCATAAAACTCAATCATGGCCATCTCTCAAACACATTGATTTAAAGGCTACTTTTCTATGTAAAAAGAAATAGGGGGAAATGTCTGATGTTAGGTCTTATAAGTGATATATGGAGCTTATAGCCCTAAACATACTTACTAGGGAGGAAGGCCCAAAGAACCCAGTGTGGGTTAACTTCTGAATAAACTGGCTAGGATTAAGAGTCCAAAAGAGGTACCAGACACAATGAGGATGAAAGAGGGGATACTTGAATTTAGGTTGCTTTTTTTCTAAAAGGAAGGAGTCCCTGTTCTGATCTTGTACAGTCAACAAGCAACTTAGGCGCATTGAATATAAAACCCTGTACAACTCTGGACCAGGTTACCTGAGACAAACTTCCCCTCCATTGCCCAGTAACAGCTTTAAAATCAGCAAATGGAAACTGGTTAATCTTGTCCTGGTCTGATAGTTTGTGCTGCTGCTGAGGTGGGTTCTTTCACTAGTGGCACCAGTGTTATGGAATGCACTCTATGCTGAAATACAAGAAGTTCCATCTGTGTTAGTGTTCTGCTAGCTTTTGAAAGTGGACAGGCATCCGCTTGGTCTCTTGACCCAAGTCACCTGTTTTAATTGCTGTGGAGTTTTAATTGAATTAATTTTTTTTGTATTTAATTGTGGGTGTTTGTATAAATAGTTTTTATACGTTGCAAACTACTTAGAAGCCTATTTTGACACTAAGCAGTATATACATGAATACATTAAATTCAGAGCCCAGCCATGTTTGCAAGCTTATTTAGAAGTCTTGGCCTCCATGCACCATCTTGATTCATATCATTGCATATGAAGAGATCCAAACAGATAGTTTTCTGCTCTCTAAGCTGCTACAATTTTGCAGTTTCTGTGTACTGCAAGATTAAAAAATAAATAAATTATATGAAGTAGTTGCAAACCAATATCTTGTTATAACCACCAGTTAAAATTAATGCTTGTTCAGGAAGTAATTTGACTCCGTAGTTAAACATGGCATTTTTTTCTTGATGATCTAAACCTATGCTGAATCTCTCAGAAACCCAAACCCTGTGTCATTTAAGCCTGTGTAAAGAAAAATCCTTTGAAGTTCCAAATGTTTCAGCTTTCCTCCCAAATTTGGATAAATTGGGCTTAGCTGTCCTCTAATGTACGTATTGATTTTTGTTAATGTATATATCTGCGTTACCATTTTTGTAGAAGGCACTAAAAGATTCTTTACAACTTATTACACTTGGATGTCACAGGTTATTAATGTATTTTTCTTGATTTTAGTGGGTAGGAGCGAAGCAACATGAGCTACAGGTAAACTCTATGCAGTTGCTGTACTATCAAGCTCCCATGTCTTGTGGCATGCTGTTGTGTGTCGTTCCCTTCTTTGAACCAGTATTTGGCGATGGTGGAATATTTGGTCCCTGGACACTTTCTGCTGTGGTAAGCCTTTGTTTTGTGTCTGCTTAAAAAAAAAATTAAAGTTTGGGCCTGCATATTTGAGTACTATCTTCAAAATGATAATCCATAGTAACAGTGGTGCTCCAAGTAGAAACCGCTTAGCCAAATATAATTTCTGGAGCATCCACTTCAAATAGAGGGTGGGGTAGTGTCCCAAGTTTTGAAGTTACAGTCTGGCCTAAGTAAGTAAATCTGGACATGCAGTTACTGAAATCATGGGGATTTTATGAAGAAGGTCCAGCTACTCATGAACTCTAAAGCCCATAGAGGTCAGTGCAGCTTATACCACCCAAAATACAGGTGTAATTAAATTCACTCTATAGGAGTTGATGGAAGGGCAGTAAAGTACGGTAATGTTTACCCTTCCCCAGCCACAGACCTCTTGGGCAGAAGCAGTGGGGCTTGATTTACACAGAAGATATGCCAACATATCTGCCCCTAGTGTATCTGCCGGGTTAGTATTGCTCTGCCTATCTCATATTGTAATCCTGTATGAATTTACTTGGAGGGAACTGTACCAAATATAATGGGAGTTTACTTCTGAGTAAACATAGGATAGAACTGCATTATGCTCTCTAGTAATAAGGCTGCTAAGTTGATGGTTCTATCCTCCTTGGGAATAGGTATGTCAGACTCTTCAAAGAAAAAAATCTTAACAAAAACTTTAAAATAAAATATTCCATTTGAATTAGATTTATTTATTTATTTATTCTAGGTGGTTCCCAATACATAAGATTCTCTAGGCAGCTTGAAAAAAAATATAAGCATATAGTTCTACAAAATACAGTATAATGCTGTAATAATAAAAATCAGTATAAAAAAAAAAACCTTTCCCAGCAGTGACATAAAATCATTGAAACTCCCAAGGCAGCTAACATCTGTACAATGTATATGCCAACAACATAAGAATCCATTATGTTAATGTGGAATTATTGGGAATGAAAAAATGGCATTGTGGCTTCTGGCCCAATCAAGGCCCAAAGTTGTCTGCCAGGGTCAAAGAGAATTCATGCCTCCTGTAGTAACTGTTCTAAACCACTTCCAGGAAGAACACTGTGCTTTGCAAACCAGTATGGGTTTTGTTTGTTTACAATCCATATTTGCTTATTTGATTGTGAATTTGCTATACTGTACTGTATTATGTTGTACAGCTGTTCAAACGTTTTAATGTAGTGATGCCTTGAAACACGTTGCAGTGCTCATGTTTTGTTTGGTTTGGTTTTGTTTTGTGTGTCTATTACTTACCCACAGTTTATGGTGCTGCTGTCTGGAATCATAGCCTTTATGGTGAACTTATCTATTTACTGGATCATTGGGAATACTTCACCAGTCACGTATCCTTTTCTCTTTTTTGGTCCTATTTCTCACTTTCAGTTGAAAAAAAATATTTCTTCAGTATTCACACTGGTATATTTAATAAAGAAATTAGGGTGCCAGCCAACTAATAACAAACATGTTTAGTTCTGATTACAAGACTGCAAAAATGCAGTGGCTTGTAACCCACAGTCCTGCTACTTCAGCTGTGGTGGGGGAATGTAAATGTTACTCTACCCTCTCCTGTCTACACCCCTCACTGGTCACAAAAGTTGCTATGGAGAATCCTCCAACCCACCAGCCATAAGAAGCCTTTTTATACCAGGTCATACTATTGGCCCATGTAAGTCCAGCATTGTCTGTTCTGACTGGCAGCATCCTCCAGTATTTCAGACTGATCTCCCCCAGCTCTGCTGCTTGATATCCTTTTTAACTGGAGGCAGAAGTGGCCAGCATGATGGAACAGTCTGATTTATAGGTAAAAACCAATCCCTTAAATTGTGCCCAGAAAGCAGTTGCATTGAATTCTACTAGCACAACTTTTCAGTGCTCAAGTGCTTGGATATGCATTTATCATTTCATAGTAATTAAATCACGATAATGAATTTTTAGTTTGTAGGTAATGATCTGCTATACATAAAGCATAAAAGTGTTGATTATAGTAGCTGAGATGTAGCTAAACCCAAAAAGCAGCTGGAGGGGGAGAGGAAAGGGTGAAGAAAGAGCTGTGAGTGGAGGGGAGCCCTTTCCCCATCCTTTGGACCCCCTGGGAAACTCAGCAAACTGCTGTAGCTGGAACTGAGTGTGGAGAGTGCAGCTGAATGGGACACTGCTGTGGCCAACCTGAGGAAGTCCCATCCACCTTGGACCTGTCCAGAAAAGAAAGTCTAGAGTGAGAGACTAGGGTGATGTTTGCTGTTTTCAGGAACTCTTCTCCTTGTGAGACTTGTAGGTGAGCTGAGTTTGTCTGGACCCTGAGTAAGGACTCAGGCTTGTTTAAGTTGTCTGTTGTTGCTTCAGTGTGCTGTACACCACTTGCAGTTATTTTTGATCTATTAAGAGGTATAGAAACAAAATAATCAGAAGTTGGGTTAAGCAAGTGATGGGGATACCTAGGTAGCAGGCATGGGCTGCAACCTTGTGCACTTTTAGGCAGCTTATTAAGTCTATTGACTAAAATAGGGTTTAAGCAGCCAAACTTTCCACAGGATTGTATCAACTTACAAGTAAGTGGATAAATGAACTTCGCATGTTTTACATTTGACAAGTATATGCTCCTTAACAGATCTGTATAGCTATAATATGTTCGGACACTTCAAATTCTGCATCACCCTCATGGGAGGGTACCTCTTATTTAAGGATCCTTTATCAATTAATCAAGGCCTTGGGATTACATGCACATTGTTTGGAATTTTAGCTTATACCCACTTCAAACTTAGTGAGCAAGAAGGGGGCAAGAGCAAGCTGGTTCAGCGTCCATAGAACAAGTACTGATATGGATGGTGAATGAGTCCTTTTAATATGCACTAGTTTTGAAACAAGCAAAATAAGGAAATAGATGTGCCCAGTTGCTGTTAAGGAAGTGCATTTCTGTTATTTTTATATAAAGGATCAGTTTTTAAAAAACCAAGCACTACAAAAACTCAACTTCTACAATCTTGGCCTATGGTGTTTTTTTCTATTCTACTAAGTGATTTCTATATTTAAAATATGGTTCATAATTACAGTGGCAATTCTAAGAGAACTCAACTATTTCATACCAAATGGACTCATCAAGTTAGATGTGACATTAATTGCCAAAGGAATTCATTCTGCCCTTTTGATTATGTCAGTATTACCATTTCTAGAAAGGAGGCTGTCTGCTGATAATGTGAAGTCAAATGAACATTGTATCTTCTTGATCTGGTAAAGAATGGAAAATCAAATTTTGTTTTTGTTTGTTTTTTCTTGTATTATTTTTTTTGAATGAAATATTGTATAACATAATCATGCATAGATTTATTTTTAACAATCCAATAGAAAGCATTTGTTTCTGAGAATTAGATTTTCTTCATTTACAGTTAAGCAAAATTACGGTATTCTAGTATTATTAAGACACCTAAAACAGTCTGATCCTTTGCAGCATGATCAGATTTTTAAACTCTTTAAAAATATAACTGGCTGCAGGGCTGGCTCCTGTAATCTGAAATGCTTTTCTTCATTGCCACCTTTAAGGGTCCTAGAATTTTTCATATAAGAGGGTGGATTCCTTAGTCAACCACCTTGGGCCAGTATGGGTATAGTATTTCCTGTTCCTGAACTGAGTTTGTGTACTTCTCCCAAGTTTGTGTAATGCCCCCTATCCATCCCCAAACTTTAAGCATGATTAAGAATTGCATCTATACCAGGGTCAACCATGGCTAATGCCAAGAAGCATTTGGTAAATAACCATGATTTTTAATCAGTTTCAGTTCTTGGGTTTCAACTGCTGGTTAAGATTAACCCAGGGTAAAGTTAACAATGTTGACAATTAAGCAGTAGGAGGATTTGCTTTAGGGGGCGGGGGGAACTAGTAGGGTGGCAATTAAGATCCTCGGGTCCCTTAACATAATTAAGGGATTCAGTCTGCTCCAGCCTCTTATAATGGAACTACACAGGGTTGAACAGGAAGATGGGAATGCTTCCAGACAATTGCAGATTATGTCTTAACTGACAAATCAAGATTTCTGCAAAAAAATTAAGTCAGGTGGTAAAGCCTTTCAGGAGCGGGAAAAACTATGGAAAAGACTGAAACTGTAAGCCTGAGATGTAAAACTAGAAGATTGTGATTTCAAAAAGAAATTTTCTTTGAAAGGGTATATAGTTTTTGCCTCATAAGCTACAGAGTTCATTTGATAAATACATTAAAAGTTTGTTTGTTTGTTTGTTTGTTTGTTTGTTTGTTTGTTTGTTTGTAAAAAACGCCTTGTATGATCAAAAGCAGAACTTCATATACTGCCTGTATTTTATTTCTGTCTATGTAGTTTTAGGAAGACATGACCAAGAACAAATAACTGAATTCTGCAACTCCTGTAAAATGAACTGTATACTAATTTCTTTTGATAAAAGTGTCTCTTCACAACTATGATGCAAATCTTAGATCCCAAATTCTTTCAGTGATTTGAGCAATACGATGTAGAAACAACCACCTCAGAAAAGGGCCAGTGTTCAATGATTATTCAGTTCTCAAATGTTTTGGTTGTGTTTGTAGCCCAACCCCTTCAGTAGCCTAATATACCCGGGGGGGGGGGTGTCCTCTATTTTGATAGACCATTTCATTTCATGTCTAACAGTTTTAGATACTTTACAAAATTAGTTACTTTCTTAAATATCTGTAATTAGCGTTAAAAATAGGCTGCAGAAAAATATGTTCAGAACAGCATGATCTTGAAGTGCGTATTGTTCCAATGTATGCACTGACAAAATAATTTTGCACTAATTTTGTGCTGTGCACAAGCTTTTCTGAAAGATAAATACACCACAAGGATCTGTTTAATTAAAACAAAAGACTAATTCAGTTGCCTTTATAAAGACACAAAGTAGCCTCTAACAACGTGGATTCAAGAGGTATAATGTTCCTGCAAGTCAATTCTGTGTCTGAAAAGGTAGCATAAAATGGTTAAACTCTCTATCTCATTCAACTGTAACATGGTTTGAAGTTGTAGGATATTACTGTAAATACAGTGTACAATAAGAATGTATAAGGTGCAAATGGCGCTGAATGCTGGAGTTGGTCTTCTCAGTGGCAGAAAATGTAAATGAAATGCACAAACTAAGAACACAAATGTACGCATCCTGTAGTTAGAATGAAGAGAGGTTTTATTTAAATTCTTGGTTTCGCTGATTGAATAAAAGAGTTCTTAATTATTAGCCTTGCCTAAGGACTTTCTTTCAAACAGTATAATTTGTCTCCCTTTTAAGTTATTTAAGAGCTATGGATATGGTGGTGGTGCTTTCATTTAAGAGAACAGTATTGTTAAAGGTTGCTGCCTCTACAATGCAAAACTATTATTACGTGCACTTCTGCAATTCTGTATCTGATGTTCCCCTATATATATTTCATAATCATAGGATGAGAAGTTATGAGTCATATGCTCACTTTGCCATAAACAGATTTCTAACCATTCCACTAGTGCAAAATTGACATCTTGTCTTCCCAATCTTTATCAAAAACTTGTACATCTCAGCTCTGTTCTGCACTTTGTTTTGGTTGTACATTAAGCATAAATAGTAGAGGCACTACGCTTTCCTGTTGAATCAGATCTCTGTCTTAGAGACACACAGGCCTCTTTCATAAGAACAGAAGCAACGTACATTCCTTAATGTCTTACTGCCTGGTGCAAATGTTTAGAATGTATGAGGCAGAAAATATACTTAAGGCACATTGCACATTTTACCTACTGTAATTTACCAAATTCTTCATGGCCACAAACACCGTTAAACTCCCTCTGAGCTGTCCTGAGGTTATGAAGCTTAGACTTCCAAAGACGGAGATGATTGCCTCTCCTGTTGCTATGTCCAGCTAACCTCATTAGTCTCTGTTCCTTCACTGCTGGGTTTTGTGGAAGGTGAGTTAGTGCGTATTTCCCAGGTTAGAGAGTGGATTGGAGGAGTGGTTCAATGAAGTATAAAAACAGTAAGCATGGGGAGCGAGGTGATGAATTGAGTTGTGGGGAAATCTCTGGAATTTGCTTCAGAAATTAAGAATTAGGGAACTGAATCCCCATCTAACATGGGTCAAAGCCCATGATGGGTTGGGGGTTTGGGAATCCAAATGAATTGAGCGTGATGTTATAGGACACAATAAATATTTGGAATCAGATGTCAGTACAAATGACATGATTACGCACCCAATTAAATATGTGGCACTTTTCCACTATTTTACCTAATCTACTTGATACACTTATTAGAATAGAGTGCTCCTAATGTGTTTCTCTTCAGCTTTGTTTGGGAAATTTGTCTATGGATTTGTCTATGGATTTGTTCATGGATCCCTTGTGAAACTCTGCTGTTTAATCAACCTTGCCAGTAACTTGTTTCATTAATAATAATAATACCCCGCCCATCTGGCTGGGTTTCCCCAGCCACTCTGGGCGGCTTCAAAAAAATTATTATTATTATTATTATTATTATTATTATTATTATGCATCAGAGTAGGATTATCTGATCTGCAACTCTTGAGTATACTGATTTACTGGGACGCGGGTGGCACTGTGGTCTAAACTAGAGCCTCTTGGGCTTGCTGATTGGAAAGTCAGTTCAAATCCCCACAATGGGGTGAGATCCTGTTGCTCTGTCCCAGCTCCTGCCAACCTAGCAGTTCAAAAGCATGCCAGTGCAAATAGATAAATAGGTACTGCTGTGGCAGGAAGGTAAATGGCGTTTCCATGCACTCTGGTTTCTGTCACGGTGTTCTGTTGCGCCAGAAGCGGTTTAGTCATGACCCGGAACGCTGTCTGTGGACAAACACTGGCTCCCTCAGCCTGAAAGCAAGATGAGTGCCGCAACCCCATAATCACCTTTGACTGGACTTTACTGTCCAGGGGTCCTTTACCTTTTACATTTTAACTCTCAAACAATACCTTTGCCTCCTATTGCTATCCCTTCACCTGTACAAATAGTTGAAAACTGCACAATCATGCATGACATGGACTCGAGTTTGCATGGCTTATGCTTGGGTACTGTGTGCCCTTAGGATAACACTAAAGCAAGCACACTGTCACCATGGTGGTTTTCCACTGGAGATATGCCAAAATGAGGAGTGTTCATTATGTTACAAGCAACTTTAGTACTTTTAGTGATTGGTGGGTAACTATGCTTAAGTAACTAGCAATTCTCTCTCAATTCACTGACTTTGTTTTCATGTCTTGTTCCCACAAGATGCCAATTTGTTCAGAAAGTTAACTTCCTCATTGACAACATGACTGCTGGGGGTTTTTAAAAAGCAAAAACATCTTAATAATTTCTGAAATGCTGTTTAGCCTGGTGTGTGACTTAGCTGGGACTGCAATTTTTTTTTTAAGACCTTGTGACTTCTTTCACAAGCTATAGCCTTCAGCATTCTGTTCGCAGAAGCAATATAATTTGTTGCCCCACCTTCCAACTTCCTCCTTTAAAATCCTATTTCAAAAGTAAGCTAGTTTTTCCAACTTGATAAAATCTCAAGGGCTGCTGGAGGAAAGGGCAGAGGTTAGAAGAACACTTGCCCATAATTGAGCCTGGCGCAATGGGTCAGTATGTCGCTGTTAACCAGAAGGTTGGAGGTTCAATCCCACCCAGGGATGGCTGTGGGCAGAATTTCTGCATTGCAGGGGGTTGGACTATATGACCATTGGACTATATGACCATTGGATTATATGACCATATATTGGACCATACTCTATAAGTACTCTATAAGACCATACTCTACAATTCAATGTTTCTATGAATGTTGGCTGATAAGGGCTAATGAGGTGAGTCATGAACAGGGTTTAAATGGAACTAAAAAAGTACAAGTATGGGGTATTATTTCTCGTTCTAATTTTGCATTCTCCCTGTTCTATCTGCCCCATCCCCTTTTTATCCATATAACCTAGTTTCTTTTGGATGTAGTGTTTGCACAGTGTCCATGTCTAACCTGAACCTGCTAAAAGTGTGGTCGTTGTCTTTGGGAATCAACTCTTGCTAACTCTTGACTGTTTGGGGCATACTACCCGCTCCTTCTCTCTTTAGCTGATAATAGCACAATTACACTGCAGTCTTCTGCACTGTCTACTCAGAAGCAATTCCCACTGAACGCAGTGGGGCTTACTTAAGGAAACTAGGTGCAGGTTTGCAACCTTAATTAAGCCAATAGGTAGCAGCCTACATGATCTCAGGCAAGGGGGATTATGGAGGGTGTAGACATTTATTAAACAATTCTATACATTGTTCCATAGAGAAATTAAACTTTCCCTTGTTTTTAACAAAGCTAGAGTGAAAGTATCTGGCTTAAATGATGAAGAAAGGTGTGGGGGGGTGGTCCATGCCTCCATTAGAACCAGACAAACAGGTAAGGGGGAGCAGGGTGGATTCCCTGGAGAGCATATGTAGTGTGGTGCTTTGGGCGACATAAGGGCGCACTTACTTTATGTGCATCCTGGGGACATGTGGTGGGACGCAGGGCAGCACAAAACAAGATGTATAGAAACCAGAAAGTGGGGGGGGGGCATGCAATGGGCATTTTCCTGGTAACAAAAAACAAACGCACATAATTAGGTTGAGGGTTTGAGCGTGTGTGTATATTACTGTGGCGCATATGCAGCTGCATGTGTCACTTTAATGGTGTGATCTGGGCCAGAGATGAGAATATAGGTCGGAAGAGGAGTCTCACCTGCGTAGCGGGGTCCCAACCGCAGGAATGTTCAGCGTTGTAAAAAACACACATACCCAGGACTTTAAATCTCCACACACACACCCCCCCCGCCACTACAAGTGAAGAGCACAGCCAATTACTGTCTCTGGTATAAGCGCAGCGTGGCAGTGAGGAGGCCGCCTTGCAGCCGAGGCACCGCGTCGCCACCCTCCCATCCCGCGAGGCGCCCCGCTCCTTCCTGGGGTGGCGCCAAGGAGGAACCCGCCTGCCCGCCTGTCGGGACAGGCTCCTTGAAAGACAAGGCCGCGGCGGCATTTCACGAACAATGTATTCGACAGTTCCTTCGGAATAGGCCCGCTTCAACACGCACCCTACCAAGCGGGGGGAAACGGCCCCCGAAGCACTGCAGGAAAGGCCGTGAAGCGCGCCACTGGCGCAAAGAACCGGCTGCCGGGTTGGGCAGGGCCGACGGGGGCGCTCGAGAGACGCCGCCCCAAGAAGCCAGTTGCGCCGCGGCAAAACCCAGGCAGGGCATGGCCGCGTTGTCGGGCCTGAAATGGCGGCCTTCGGCGTGGAATTCGGCCTCCTCGGCTGTTGAGGTAGACGCGTGTCTTGCCCTACGTGTGGGTGGGTGAAGCGGAGCCTGCCTGGGAGAACTGAGGCGAGGGCCCTTCCTGAGGGAGACCCGTTGAGGTACGGAGAAGGAGGGAAAGGGCTGTGTGTGTGTTTGTGTGGGGAGGAGGATCCAATGGCGGCGTCGGGGCTCCCCTCCCGCCTGACTCAGTGTTGATCTTGCGAGTCATGCTCGGGCATGTCGGGCCGCGGTCAGCCAGGGGAGCGAAGTCCGGACTTGCCCCGGACGAAGTCGTAGTCCGGCCGGTAGGCGACGCTCTTCATACTCGACCCCAGGCGGGGCCTTTCGCTGCGTTTCTTTCGGAAGCGGCGGTCTAACCCGGGTGAGGAGACGGGCGACCGGAGGGCTGAAGCGGGTCCGCTTGTTGGCCGGGACACCTTGGCGGGGGGACGGACATAAACCCGTAACCGCTGAACCTAACCGAAGTTCCTTCTAATCTTCACAGGGAAACGTGCAATACGACTAAGATGGCCTCTACTACCGACCAGCCCATCGAGGGCACATCTGGCAGCAGCCAAACGCGTCCGGAGAAGTTGGTCAGTATTCGGGGGGGAGCCTTTCCCCAGGGACTCTAGTGCAAATGTTAGATTTTTAGGTTTGCAGGAAACCTGCTAGGACCACGCAAACCCGTTTCATTTAAAGGATTTGCCTCTTCCTTTTTTTGTTTCGTTTTGTTATGGTGCTACCGCCTCCCCCCGACCCCAAAAAAATCTTGGAACAGGAACATCACCGTTTAAATCGAGCTGCGTCTTTTTATGTTTCCAGGTTAAACCCAAGCCGTTGCTGCTGCAACTTCTGAAGCTTGCTGGTGCAGAAAAGGAGACTTTTACTATGAAGGAGGTAAGTTAGGGTTATTGCAGAGAATATTGTGGTGAAACTTAATATGTAACCTGTAACAATAAATAGAAATTCATATAAAAATGAAACGGCAATTAAACAAAACAGCTTAAAAGCTAAATAGAAGTTTATCACTGTAGGCTATTCTCAGTTCTGCCTTTTTACCTGCATAACTGAACCTTAGGTTCAAGTTCTTGATTGTGCTACAGCTTGATGAGAAACAATTTTAGTTAAAATGTGTATAGTAATACTCTTGAGCTCAACTAGGAAGTGTGCTAGTTGATCTTGTATTACAAAAAAGTGCATTGTTTTATGTTTGCTCTTACAGGTAATGTTCTATATTGGTCAATATATTATGTCTAAACGTTTGTATGATGAAAAGCAGCAACATATTGTCCACTGTGCAAATGATCTTCTGGGTGATATCTTTGGAGTACAGAGTTTTTCTATAAAAGAATGCAGGTAAAAATATTTTTTGCAGCCTGGTATTAAATGCTGAGCACATGTGTTATCTTACTGGCACATTCTTACATGCCAGATATTCAGTTTTCTACCCTCCACCCCAACACACCAAGTGCTCTCCTTAACCACTATCTATAGCCAAGGTTTGTTCTCTGTTTGGCTTACCATGATGTGTGAACCAGGCCTACATATTGAAGCAGCCCTGTTGTATCTAAGATCTTTTGGAGAGTGCTTATTCCTCCTTTAGATGCTCCTATGAGTTGCCTGGTGACTGGGATGTCCAGTTCTGTGCCTTTATTTCTTAGAACTGAATCCCACTTACTGTGTTGTCCCCATTCAGTAGCATTGATGTAAAGTAAGCAAAGCCTTTATAATCCTTTATTTTTAAAAGGCTCTAGCCTTTAAGGTTCAATCAGTATCAAATGATCCAGGTTTTTACCTCATGTCTTCCAATTTTTTAAATATTTTGTACACTTTTTGAATGATCACAACTAAGTTTAAATCTAAAATGTTAATTTTTTATTTCATCCCATGTTTGAGTTATGAGGGTTTTAAATTTCAAAAATTTGACAATTTTGGCCTTGCCACCAGACTACACAAAAACCTTAAAAACTCAGCCCAGAATTGAGATGTTTCAAAACTAAAAATACCAATCTCTTCAGAACTTCATGGGCTTTAACATGATATGTCACATGATGGGCTTACTTTAAATTTTAAAGTTAAGTTACAACATTTAAAAATTTAAAAAGTGATTAAAATTAATATGATTAAAAAGTCCCCAAAAATGTATTGATTAGTTAATATTTCTAAGAGCTACCTGCAAAATTTCATTTTGGGATCTCAATGGGATCACATTAAGAAAGAAATATTTTGTATATGTTTCCCTTATTGAGTTCTATTTAGGATAAATGGGTCTTCTTAGAGTAAAATATAACAGAATAAACAAGACTTCAAACTATAATATCAGTTACTTCAGCCATTTCTTTAGAAAATTATTCAATTAGAAGGTATCTGAAAAGCTAGTCAGGCTTTTCTTTTAAAAAGGTGTTTCAAAGCAGAGGGATAGTTTGCTGTTGCATGATAGAAGTAACACTTTTAAATAATTATTGTTAGTACTTCATTTCATTTAAATTTTAGATTTAAACTTACTTTTGATCATTCAACAAGTGTACAACATATTAAGAAAATTGGAAGACATGGGGTAAAAATATTGGGTCACTTGATATAATATGACCCTCTGTATTTTATCAGAGGCTAATATACAAATTTTGCTCCATAAGACGCACCTGACCATAAGAGGCACCTAGTTTTTAGAGGAGGAAAGGGGGGAAGCCCCATTTTGGGGGTGATTAGCTCACAGTTGTGCAACTTTTTTTGCGAAGGGGAAAAGCCCCGTTTTTTGGGGTATCAGCTCACAGTTGTGCAGCTTCTTTTGCAAAGGGGAAACACCCTGTTTTTTTGAGGATCAGGTGAAAGATGGTGGGTTTACTTTGCAAAGGGAAAAAAATCCTGTTTTTATGGGGTTCAACTCATAGTTCTGCGGCTTCTTTAGGAAAGGAAAGGGAGCGGTTTCTACAGTTTCCAGACAGATAATCTAATCAGCCAGTCACATGTCGCTGGGGAAACAGCCTCCGTCTGCAGAACATTCAATAATGGATGCCTGGGCAAGGGGGCGGGGCCAGAAAAGGAGCCAGCGATTAACCACACATTCGCTCCATAAGACACACAGACATTTCCCCTTACTTTTTAGGAGGAAAAAAGTGTGTCTTATGGAGCGAAAAATATGGTAGGTAATTGATAGGGGAAAGATCACATAATTTGAACTGCTATTCGGCATGGGGTGGGTCCAGGTTTTTTTAACCAAGGTGTCGAAAGCATATAAATATCTAGTTCATAAACTTTAACTTTATTTTTTTTTAGGCAACTACGTTTGATGATTTCTAAAAACCTGACAGCAGTCAGTCAGCAAGGTAAGCTAGTTTGCTATAATGATGCTTTTCTTTATCCTGGATGAGGGAAGGACGTGATAATTTTAAGTTGTACAGTAAGGTTGATTTGGGTTGGTTTGACATCACCTTGAGGAAGCTAAGCAGGTCAGTTTCTGGATAGTGTCTGGGTTGGTAGCTACCCAAGAACTTCATGTATGCTGCCCTGGGTTCCATGATGGAAAACAAATAAATAGTAAATGGGATAATCCATGTATCCTGTGGATTACTGTTTCAGCTGTAACTGAAACTATATGGAAAATAATTGCATACATAAATTCAACAGTGTAAATAGGTTTTGACGGATGTAATAATGGAAAAACAATTGGTATAGTTTTTGTAAAATATGCAGGGATATAAGATATGTAAAATGAACCACAGAAAGAGAAGAGAAGTCACTGATATCTTTAAGTATGCAAAATGTTTATTCGAAATTGTAAAGCAGAAAATGTAATAAAAATCATATTTAAAAAAACAACAACTAGAACCAACCATCTATAAAAGGAACAGCTGGGAGTTTGTACTGCCCCACCTAAAATGGATTATTTGGATTGGGATACCTATCTGCTGGGCTTTTCCCAAGAATTATAAATAGGAACAGTTAGGACGGTGATGAATAAGTGGCTAGTAAGAAAGCTGACTTACCCATATGTGGGTTGAAAATAGAACTAGTATTCCACTCATTAAAATACCACAATTAAGGTCCTGAACAGATCCAAATGTCTGGATGAACCCAGTCTTCCAGAATGCACCTGCTTGCCACCATGCAGTTGTTGTCATTTGTGAATCATACACACAAATCATACAAAATAGAAGTGTGATTCCCAGTTGTAAACCTTTTCTATCCCCAAATTTCTCAAAATTTGTTCTAGTTGGGTTCAGTTTTTAAGTGATGAACATAGAAAAGATCTTGAATTTGAGGATTAATTCATGTAAAGCAATAAATAAGCTTCATTGATTTGTCTTATAGGTTATTACAATTTTTTTGCTGTTCACATGTTTGTGCATTACTCCAATGCATACTTTATTCCTGAATTAGGATTTTGAGCAATTTATATTTATGGAATTGCAGTGTATTAATCCGTTTGTTCTTAAATGTGTATTTGAACCTCCTGCTGTCCCTTTTTGGTGACTTCCAATATGCATTTCTTTTTGAAGGCTCTAGTAATTTTAACACATCTGTGAATCAGTCCAGGTGGCAAGTAGAAAATGGAAATACTATAAAGGTAATTTTAATTACATGTTACATTCTTTATTTCCATACTTTGAAGTGTAACATCTGGAACGGTAAAGATTAAAGAGATATCTGAGGGGTTTGGCTTATTTGTTTGCTTTTAATTAAACAGGAATCTGTGCAAGAATCCAGTGAAGCCAGTTCTTCTAGGAGAAGAGCACACAGTGAAACAGGTGAGCACAGCCTTTTCACCTTCTGCTTTATCGGTTTCAGTGCTTATAGTAAGTCAGGTATCCAAAACTCAAGTCAGTGATAGAACACACAAAGTTAAATGTTTGTGAGACGAGTGACTTTTTGCTGCTTCAGGCTTGAGGGTTGGTTCCCTGGTGTCTTGGTGGAAGCGATTATTTGAAAATCCCAGTAGAGCAACCCTTCGAGCCATGGCCTAAGTTCCACACCTTCTGTTTTGCACATCTCACTCCAATGTGCTGGGTGATAACTTGTCATAGCTTACCATCCTTTATGAGCAGACATATAGCTGCCAACTTATAACTGGATGTCAGTGTGGGCAAAAAACACTCCTGGATTCCTGCTTTTCCCTAGCTTGTGTGGGAACATAATGTGGGCCAAAATGGTGTCCGGCACGTTTCCGCTGCGCGTCACTGGCTGCCCGTGCCGGTCAAAAACTTCTTCCAGCTTTCTTAGCACTCTTAGCAGAGCTCACACAGCGGGGAAAGCTGTTGCTTTGTGTGGGTAATAATTCAAACTGCAAGCAGGCTTTTCTCTTATCTCCAATAGTCTTTAATGAGTAGAATAACAACATAAATCAGCCCGGCGAATTTGCTGCCATCCCTCCGCTTTCACCGTCAAAAGCGAAAGAAGAAGACACACAGAGAAACACTCCCCTATGTGAACATAGCCACACCTCAGAATGTGAGACGTCACTCAGAACTGTTTAACCCTGTAAGATTCTCCTCACACCCCCTCTCGTCTCGCATCCTGAGGGAAACTGAGGACACAGCTACAGACCTCTTTGAGTTCAACTCCTTTCCCATTGCCTCTTGCCCCTTCCTGGCTTCTGTCTCAGGCAACTGTTGAACCTTCTCAAAACTCTCAGGTTCGCACTGTGCGAAACCAACCCACGCACTGGTGACCTGAAACCTCTCAGGTGGTACCCCCTTCGTGGAGTGTGTGGAACGTCTAAGCACTGTCTCAGGTGCTCCCTCTGACCCACTGGGGCCAGCAAGTGTTTCACTGGTACCAGAAGACTCCCCCTCTGACTTACTGTGTCTTCGGGCCTTCTGAACTTTGCTAACGGGAGACAAAGGCTCACTCTTGGGCTCTCTTTTAACAACCTGTGGAGATGCCCAATCCTGTTCTTGACCCTGGTCAGCGACCTGGTCCTCATCAACAAGTTCAGCTTCTGCCTCTCCCTCCTCCTCAGAATCAAGCAGACATTCTGAGAGAACATCAGAATTCGCATGGATCCTTGACCAACCATTCTGCTCACAGAACTCAGCATTTCTGTTAACTAGAATCCTGGACTGATCACCATCTGGATATGCAAACCTCCACCCCTTTGTCCCAGGCTCATACCCACAAAAGATCATTTTCCGGGACCTCGGGTCACCTTTCTTTCGTTGAACCTTTGGCACAAGCACCCACACTTCACAACCAAACACACGGAAGAAATGCACCTGCAGCTTCTTTCCGTGGAGCAAGAAATACGGGGTGTCACCTACCACTGAATTGTAGGACCTGTTCATCGTGAAATTGGCCGTCTTCACCGCCTCCCCCCAAAAACTCTGAGGCAAACCAGAGTCAAACAGTAAAGCGTCAGCTGCTTCAGTTAGTGCCTTGCTCCTGCGCTCCGCCACACCAATCTCCTGAGGAGAAGTAGCAACCGTCAATCTGTGACGTATTCCCTTCTGGCGGAAGAAACTCTGCAGAGCAGACCCAGTGACCTCTGCGCCTCGGTCACGCTGAAAACTGCACCTTGGTGGAAAACTGTAGTTCCACTGCCGCAACCCAATCTTTGATCAGTTGCGCTGCCTCGCTTTGCTGTTTCAGCGAGAAAACCCACCCGTTCTGGGTAAAATCATCTGTCAGCGTCAGTGCAAATCTGGCCCCGCCCAGACTCTCTGGCATGGGACCCCAAAGGTCTGTGTGCACAAGCTCAAAAGGCTTTGTGGTTACCCTCTCCAATCTGGGATAACTGCACCCTTTTACCTTTGCTCTTCTGCATGCCCTACAATCTAGGAATCTATCACATGCTTTTATCTTGAAACCTACCTTGCAACACTGACCAGTTGCCTCCCACCCCTGGAAATAGAACAGACATTATTTTCAAAGCAAACCTTGTAGCCCTCCTGTAAAAGACAAGATACAGATAAAAGACAATGTTTCATTTCAGGCACAACGTAGACCTCCAGCTCCGCCTGCAAGAAAGAAACAAACACATTTCCAACAGTAGTTACAAGTCTCTGTGACCCATCAGCAAAAATGACTGTTTTCCCAGTTGAAACAGCCCTGCAGTTCCACATTTCATCACTAGGTGGCGCTGGCATCAGGTGACGACTGGCTCCAGAGTCTATGACCCAACGCAGCACTCTCCCCTCACTGGAGTTGTCCTTTAGCTTTGCCATGGAGGCTAGATAAGAACCATCCTCCACACTTCCTTTGTCACGTACTCCCTGCGCATTCCCATGCTGGCACCCTCTCCTGGACTGACTGCCATGGGAAGCGACCTTGGAGACATCCTGCTCAGCCTCTCTGGCTCTCCGCGGACAGGATCGACGCAAATGGTAAACAGACTTGCAGATAAAGCAGCGACGAGTGGGAAAAAACTGAACTGGGCCTCCAGCGGGCCTGGCCCCCCTTCTGCAACCGGATGGGCTCTCTGTGCCAGCTCTGCCCCCTCTGAAACGGCGTTCCTCCTCGTCACACACAGTGGAAAACTTTACAAACTTGCTTTTGGTCTTCTCTGCCCCCCCCCCTACTTTGTCTGCAGCTCTCCTTGAGGCTGTGACTTCAGGGACATGACCAACAGACCCCTCTGGGCTCGCGGCTTTCTCCTGGCCCTGGTCTCTTGCTGAGCTTTTACACAGACTCCTCAGCACCTCCCAGGCAGCCTGAGCCGACTCAACGCCCTCCAAGTGGGGCAACAGCGAAGCGTCCACGCTTGCTTTCAACATGCAGAACTCCCTTTGCATTCTCTGCTTGCTATCCTCCAGCAAAGCAGCCTCAAAGCCTGCTGCGTCATTCCCAGTAGCAAGTGGCGTGGGGGGTGCCGGCTCCTTCTGGGCTATACTCCAGAGCCCTGTGGCCAAAACCCACCCCCTCACTCTTCTAACCTAGATATCCCAGGACTGGGTTGTGAGCTTTTCAAACGGGACATCATATGACTCCTGGCCGTCTGCCATCTTCTCCCCCGGGGCTCAGCGTACTCACGTAACAGCAGCTCCTCCGGGCCCCGGTTCTTCAGATCAGATCCTCCCCAGCGAGCTCCTCTGCCTCAAACGTTAGGCACAGCTCCAACTGGCTCCAGCTCAGCTCAGCTGGCTTCCCCCACACGCAGGCACAACTTGGCAACAGCTTCCAAAGCTTTGCTGACCCCCCATAACCTGTAGGCCAAAATGGCGTCCGGCACGTTTCCGCTGCGCGTCACTGGCTGTCCGTGCCGGTCAAAAACTTCTTCCAGCTTTCTTAGCACTCTTAGCAGGGCTCACAAAGCGGGGAAAGCTGTTGCTTTGTGTGGGTAATAATTCAAACTGCAAGCAGGTTTTTCTCTTATCTCCAATAGTCTTTAATGAGTAGAATAACAACATAAATCAGCCCAGCGAATTTGCTGCCATCCCTCCGCTTTCACCGTCAAAAGCGAAAGAAGAAGACACTCAGAGAAACACTCCCCTATGTGAACATAGCCATGCCTCAGAATGTGAGACGTCACTCAGAACTGTTTAACCCTGTAAGTTCTGATTCTCCTCACACATAATCCTTATTTCAGCTAAGTTTATCACCCAAGAAACTTGTGAAAACTGAAATCTTCTTGCCCACAAGTGCTTCTGATGTTAGCTATTTGTTTTTCAGTTGCTTGTCAGTTTTCTTCAGCCTTTTGAAATTGTTACTTTAATATTCATAACAGTACTTGTGTACATTATAGTTATTTGCATTTGCCATAATAGCATTGTAGAGGAAGTGATTATTTGCATTTCCCAAATGGGACCTGAGACTAAGAAAGTTATTTAAAGCAAGTGTGCTGTACTGAGACTATGGCCCTCACTCAGAGATTTACATATTATCTCTTCTAACGCCTGAAATGTACGATTTCCTATGCATCTTTACAGCTGCAGTCCTATATTCACTGACCTGGGTGTAAGCACCATTGAATTAAATGATTTCTGAGTAGATATGTATCTGATTGTGCTGTATAATTGCTGTGCTTGTTACATTGGAATGCCTGTGGTTTCTGTGCAAGCTTCTAACACTATACAGTAAATGTGATGAAAATTATATTACTGCAGTGAGAAGTCTTAGGGGCATCAGTACTTTTGGATGCTTTGGAATAACATGGCAGAAAGGAGAGACAGGGGGAGAGAGACTGCACCAAGAAGTCCCATACCAAAATCAGGAACTGCAAAATTTGTAGAAGTACAGTGGAACCTCAAGTTAAGAACTTAATTCGTTCTGAAGGTCCGTTCTTAACATGAAACTGTTCTTAACATGAGGTACCACTTTAGCTGATGGGGCCTCCCACTGCTGCTGCACAATTTCTGTTCTCATCGTGAAGCAAAGTTCTTAACCCAAGGTACTATTTCTGGGTTAGTGGAGTCTGTAACCTGAAGCGTCTGTAACCTGAGGTACCACTGTATTTGCTAAGAGGTTGGGGTTTTTTTTAATCCTGCAGAAGAAAGTCCTTTAGAAGATAAGAATGATGAAAGACTGAAACGGCATAGATCAGACAGCATTTCCCTTACATTTGATGAAAGTCTTTCATGGTGTGTAGTAAGCGGTTTACCTTGTGATCTTAGCAACATCAGCAGTTCCACAGGCACTTCATCAAGTCCGGTAAGTAGTAATGGTCTTTCATGAGGAAACTATTTTCTTTAAGTCTCTCCTGTTTTTTTTAGGTTCTCATTGTGTCTTAAAATTGTATCACCAGATGAAATAGAGGACAGTGCTCCTGCACTTTTCATAGTTGTGTGGAAGAGTGAAATTCAGAAGTTATAGCTTGTTATGCAAATTACCTGCTGAAATTGCCTGTTCTGCACAGCTGTAAACAAGCTGGAACCCTGCCCTCTTTTTCACCTGCCCTTCCAGTGTACTGTAGAATTGTCCCCGTGTATACAGTATGCCAGAGAGAAGTTCTCTAGGCTACCCTTCTCTGCAATTTGCTATTCTTCACCCCCCCCCCGAAAAAAAGCAAAATAAAATAAAATACAGGAAGCATTCAGTCATCTCATGTATTCAGAAACAGTAAGGTCCATTAATGGGTTTTTTATGTGCTAAGCTGTCTAGAATACTTGAACAACTACTGAAAACTATTTGCACCCACGCCCAATATGTTTTGGTCATAGCCTGAATCTTTTCCATTTGGTAATGGTTATGACCATTTTCAACAATGAAACCAAATTCTGCTGAACAGAAATAACAGCATCAGAAAAGAGATAGTTTCTCTGAATTGCTGACTATTAAAGTTTGACCTTCTTCCAATTATGTAGCAAAATTTGTGTTTGAATACTTAGGTGGGAGCTGTTAAAACAGAATGAGCTCTAAGTGACATTTTAGGATGACATGTGTTTCACCACTACTATTGTTACTGCTAAGTGTTTTCAGAAATGTATAGTACCCTAGTCAAAGTAAATATAAGGATCTAACTTGAAAGCTTAAAATCACTTCGTCCCTGCCTGGGTGAATTGAGACACATAACTCATAATGTCCCACTGTGTCAGCCTTTTCATGTAAACCACTGTTCCAGTTTCATCTCTTCAGTGCAGCGGCCCATACCCCTGCTTGCTCTCTCTCTCTCTCAAACCCCATTGATAATGTTTTTTTCTGGAGATTGTCATTGCAGCAAAACATTTAATGTGGTGGTACATATTTTTGGTTATCAGAATCTGTTCATATTTGGACAACTACTAATATGCAGTGATATGTATCCCATCATAGGAAAAGTTTACCATGCTCCCCAAGGGAGGATTGTTACCAGAAAAATGCCCATTGCATATCCCCCTTTCCCCCTCTCTATTCATCGCTGTGTGCCCTGCCACGTCTCCAGGATGCACATGAAATAAGTATATCCTTACGTCGACTCAAAGTACCACCCTACACATGCCCTCACCTTTCTTCAACATTTAAGCCAGATACTTTCACTCTAGCCTGCTTAAACAAGGAAAACCTGAATTTCTATATAGAAACTAGGTATAAGATCACTTGTAAATGTATTATTCTTGAGCCTATAGTGTGTGTGTATGTTATATTGCATTGTGAGAATCTTTGGGTCTTCCATAATCCCTGAAGCCTAGGGTCATGTTGGCAGGATGCCCATTAGGGAAGCTCCCAGAATCTGTAACGTGTTAGTCACCCTAGAACAGGGGTCGGCAACCCGCGGCTCCGGAGCCGCATGTGCCTCTTTTACACCTTTGCCGCGGCTCCGGGGCAGATACTAGTGAGGGGAGGAGGTGCATTGTGCGCCCCAACACTCCACTGTGACGGGCGCTGTACTGGCTGTGACGTCGCATGGGGGCGGTGCGTGCGTTAGTCACGCACCGTTCCGACGTCACCTTCCCGTCTGCCCGCTACATTGTAAGGGGCATGAACGCTGGTCACTGTTTTGAAGGGGAGTGAAGAACACACACAAAAAAAGGTAACTTGTTAATTTAACGTTTATTTCTATGAGGAGGAGTAATTCTGAGGGGTCAAACAAAGAAATAATAAAAAAGTGACAAAAAAGTTATTTTTATAATGACGAGTTTTGCGGCTCCCAGTTTTTTGTTTTTTTTCCCTTCGGAAACAGGTCCAAGTGGCTCTTTTTGTCTTAAAGGTTGCAGACCCCCTCCCCTAGAAGGTTGCCCTGTTTGCTCAGCTACTCTACATAAAATCAATCTCCAGATCCTGCCGGATCCTCTTACCATGTTGACTACCCCAAGCTCTATTTTCAGTGTCAATACTTTGTGTAAACTCCGTCTGGAACTTTGTGAAACATGCTGATCTTCAGGCATTTGACACCCTGGTCTACCTGACTCCACCTAGTATGTGATGTAACCATGACACTTATCCCAGGTGACCCTGATACTTGCAGAAGAGGGTGTCCTCCATGCCAAAAATGCAAACCTTTAAAAAGATGGGTTTTTCCTTGTTCTGGGTCCTTCACCTCCTGACTAGGGGTGGGGGACGGGAAGAGAAAGACTGTTGCAACAGATAATAAAAGATCAGCTTTGCTTCCACTAGAATTCTGCCTCAGCTCATTCATCTCTGACTGGTAACAAACTAGTCAGGTTGGAAAATAAAAACAAGTTACACAGAATTTTGCTGCAATTGATTAGTCTCCCCATACTGACACAGGTTTATTTCTGTTTCTTCAAGCAGCTCTTCCCTTATTTCCATGATTATTTAAACAATGTATTTTACAGAAATAGGTGGCTATCTATGGAATTCAAAGCCATTAATTTCATTACTGTTAGTTCTAGTTACAAACTTGACTAAAAGGACATTATTACCTCTTCCAGGATCATGACAGCTTAAGTGAAACAGCAGACTGGCTGGATGAGGATTCTGTTTCAGATCAATTCAGTGTTGAGTTTGAGGTTGAATCTATCTGTTCAGAAAACTACAGTATCAATGAAGAAGAATCTGAGCTTACAGAAGACGATGATGAGGTAGGAGATTTAAAGTTAATTGGAATGGTAGTGAAGAAAATCTATGAACACTTGACTCAGACTGGCAGCCACTCGCATCTTAGACCAAAGCCTTTCCAATCACATCCATTTAACTGGAATTGAATCAAAATATGTGCTCTGTCTGTCACTGTCCTGTGGACCTTCTCCAAATATGCTTTATGGGTTTTCTTGTAAGCCCCCCCCCCCAACTGTTATAGTTCCTAAAAGTTTCTGGGAAGCACAAATAGTTATCTGACAAATGGTTTAAAAAAGAAGATGATTATAGAGACTGACTTGAAGTCTTTGTTAAGCTTTCTGACAATTTTTCATACCTTCCTCTTCTTTCCCCTCTGCAGTTTTTACAGTTACTTGTTTTTGCAAAAAAAAAAAAAGTTGCATAATTTCTCAACAGGGTAAATTATGTTGTCCTGTTGATATAGTATTGTCTGGCAGATTGTCTGGCAGTTGTCCTTTTGATATAGTATTGTCTAGCGGATTCCATTTAACACAACCTTCAAGTATGATTGGAATCAAATGAGTACAGTCCCAATACATATTGAAGCCATTCATGAGTCAATTGATTTTAATGGTAGAGAGGACCACAGTGATCTTTTGCAGTGTTGAAACCAGTTGCATCATACCTCAGTAATTCATGGAAGAGAAATACAATGTTTACACCAGTACAGTTTGTCTCTTTGGAGTTCTGACGCCTAGCATATTTGTGTAATTGGAATCTAAACATTTTCTTCTATCAGATGTATGAGGTAACTATATATCAGACTGAAGACAGTGATGTGGATTCATTTGATGATGATCCTGAAATTTCACCAGGTGTAAGTAACGTCTTCATTTAGAGTAAATTGCAGCTTTTTAAATTAGATGTTTTTGTATATGCTAGAGCAGTGTTTCCCAACCTTGTGCCTCCAGCTGTTTTTGAACTACAACTCCCATCATCCCTGACTAGCAAGACCAGTGGCAAGGGATGGTGGGAATTGTAGTCCAAAAACAGCTGGAGGCACAAGGTTGGGAAACACTGTGCTAGAGCAACATTCCCCAACCTGGCGTCCTCTGAATGTTTGACTACAATTCCAATTAGCCACAGACCGCATGACCACGCTGGCTGAGGCTGATAGGAGTTGTGCATTCCAGATGTTTTGGACTGCAAGGTTGGGAAAGGTTGCTTTAGTGGGTAGGCTATGCTGGAAAATGGGTATGTCCAAAGCAAATAACAGTAAAATAGCAGATCAAAAGCAGCTAACATTAGGAATACTGGGTGTGTTGGACAGTAGGAATAGACTGTTGATCTCTTATAATTTATGAGTGTCATACCAATTAGATAGGTCAGATTTGACCAGGCAATGCACAAGAGCCAACTAGTCATGCAACTTTTCCCCAGTAGATGCCAGCTAGACAAAGGGTTTTATGCAATGTACTACAGTCAAACCACTGTTGTCGAATGTAATCTGTTCCAGAAGCCCGTTTGACTTCCAAAATGTTCAACAACCAAGGCGTGGCTTCCGATTGGTTGCAGGAGCTTCCTGCTCTCAAGCGAAAGCCGCGTTGGACGTTTGGCTTCCAAAAAAATTTTGAAAACTGGAGCATTTGCTTCCATTTTTTTGGCATTCAGGAGCTGAGATTTGACTGTAGCACTAAGTTGCTTGGCAGTACAGTATAGCACTGGTGAAATGGTTTGCACCAATGGAACGTTGTTGCACAAAACTATAAGCAAGTTGCTGGTAACTTTGTTGCACATCTTGCAAAACAATTTTCTGCTAGTGCAACTGTTCCTCTGTTGAGCAACATAAATTGATAGACCTGCTAGCCCACAGTCTGCACAATTAATATTTATATGATGCTGAAGGCTAGTGGGATTGCAGCCCATGCTTCCTATCTTGAGCATCCTTCCTCCTCCCCTTGTGGGTGTAGTAATATCTGCATATGATATCCGGTATTCGTAATACTTGAAATAGAGCCGCTAAAATCAGTGGACCTAAGCCCACTGATTTCAGTATGTCTTAATCTGGTGATAGCACCAATGTTTTTTGACTGTACAGAGGAGAAAAATGGTTGATCTTTGCTTTTTTTATTTTGGTAAATGGTAGCTTAACTGTTTCATGTCTAATTGACTACAGGATTATTGGAAGTGCTCCAAGTGCAATAAAATGAACCCGCCTCTTCCACGCCATTGCCCAAAATGCTGGGCTCTTCAGGAAGACTGGCTTCCTGAGAAGAAGACGGAAAAGTCTGTAGAGGGCAAAATTGAAGATGACACACCACTGGATCCCGAGGAGGGCTTTGATGTTCCTGACTGTAAGAAAGGGAAAACACCTGAAGATGAAGCAGAGGACGACTCAGAACAGAGCTCTGACTCTCAGAAAAGTGAGGACTATTCTCAGCCATCTACATCTAGCAGTATGCTTTGTGGAAGCCAAGAAGACTATAAAGAACCTGAGAAGGAAGAGGCTGAAGTCAAAGAAGAAAGCACTGATTTAGTTTTACCCCTTTCTGGTGTGGAGCCCTGTGTCATATGCCAAACTCGGCCCAAAAATGGTTGCATAGTTCACGGAAGGACGGGACACCTCCTGTCATGTTTCACATGTGCAAAAAAGCTAAAGAAGCGGAACAAGCCTTGTTTGGTCTGCAGGCAGCCAATTGAGATGATCCTGCTAACTTATTTTTGCTAACTGAGATACAAGCAGAATTGCTTCAAGAAACCCTACAGCCCTTAAATAAAATTTTGTACAAAAAATATTGAAAGTTTACAAAAGTTTTTATACCTTCTTCATGGGATTTTCCTACAAGAGACAACTTTGTGCTAAAGCCGATGGGTTTAATTGTAACGTTCACAATCTCCTTTTTAGCCCCAGTAGCAAACAGTTAGCCCAAGCAAAGTGATGTATGGAAGCATGGCAACAAATGAACGGATTTAGTGTTTGTGGTGAGATCTTTTTAGTCTTATTCTAACAGTCCAAATCTTCTGTGTCTAAAAATTGCATTCTTTATTCAGAAAAGAGATTGAAATTACAGCATTTTTAAAAAAGTGTACTAGTTTCCATTGTTTTCAACCATGCTTGAAGACTAGATACATCTTGCATTTACAGAAAAGTTATTTTAGTCAAAAGGCTGTAGGGCAAACTCTGTGCAGAGAGACTGATAATCTTTTAACTCTGGTTAAGGGATCAGAAGCAACCTGTGGGATTGTGGGTATTTCTTTACCTCCTCTCTGGAATCCATTGCACTGTAACTGGCTATTAGCAGAAACAACATTTTTGTCCCTCAAGCATGGTTTGAATCCAAGGTAGATGGAAGCCTGGTTAGTCTCCCTTTTTTAAATAAATATTTTACTTAAGTTTTCAAGAATACAAATTAACCTAGTTTCATTCCCCCTTTTATTTGCTTTATCTTCTTCATACATGCTACAGCCCACAGTTTGTGCCTCCATTTGTGTATTTGAAGACTGTGCAGTCATTTGCAGTTTGGGGTGGCAGGTTGTGCCAGTGCAGCTTTGTTAGTGTTAATGTCAGTGTTTGCACATACGTGGTTCAGGCAGGAGGAATAAATTTGCTCTGGGGCTAGGTAGAGAGCAGCATTTTAAATGAAGAGCTAACAGATCTCCAGCACTAAATCTCCAGTTACCCTTTCTGGAAGCCTACACGCTTTTACCAGGCCTGCAACAAAGACCATTAGGAAGTGTTAATGGGGGAAATCAGTATTCCCTGGATGATGGAAAATAATAGCTAGTCTGCAAAATCCAGTGAAGTGTGTTTAAAGGGGTTATTTGAATCATAGCCACCATATCTGCATTTCTCTGGTAAAGGTTTAAAAGTCTGTTAAACTGAAATTAAATTTTGTTTTCATCCTCAAACGATTTTTAAATGTATATCCTTAGTCTCGTTGGCAAGAGACTTAACAATCCATTTTTGCCATTGTAATGGGTTTAGTTCATTTGAACAAAACGTAAAATATTGAAATTCAGTGCAATAAATGTACAAAATTTGAATTTAACAAATCCCCAGTTTTCAGTAAATCTCACTGGTTTGCTTCCTCTAACTGGCTTGTTACCTTCTGTATTTAAATCATGCGATCAAAAACATTTTGTATTTTATGTTAAGGACGTGAGTCTGCTGGATCATACCAAAGGTCCCATCTGGTCAGCATTTTGTTCCCATGGCGGCCAAGCAGGACTTGAGCATAGCAGATTGCTTATTTTGGTTCCTTATTTTTATGCACTGTGTCCTCTTGTATAGGGGCAGGAACGGGTCATGATCTCTCCCAACCACCTGTTTCTGTATCATCAGGAGGGCATCCAAAACACTATTACAAAGGTTTTGCACATGAGATTTCTCCAACTTTGGCTACCATAACAATGGCACTGAATACCAGTATTGTATCTTTTTAGTAAATCGCTGAAAATTGATACCCTGTTCATACCTGAGTACTGGCTTGAGCTGAAGGAAGTTGACACCTGGAGGGGCCACTGGTACCCCCTATGCTGCTTTAGTAACGGCAGAATAAACGTGCATGGAAGTTTGTTGTAATTATAACCAAACACAGAGTCTACCCACCTGTACTCAGAAGTTAGTCTTGTAGTGTCCAGTAGGGCCCCTCCCCCTTATGTTTAGGATTGCAACCTCATGGTACTAATTTGGTATCCTCATTAGGAGGCATTCATGCATTTTTATGAGGTGCTAATTGGAAAAAGAAGGTAGCTTAGTCCTCTGGTAGAATCAAACATTTAAACCAAATGTCTTAATAAAAAATTAGCATAATTGCTGGATAGTGAATTGTAATAATCGAATTCCGTTGCAAGCACAAAGCACATTTAGTTGTTCTCTCTTTAAGAAACGTATACTTTATGTAATACAGTACTTTATTACATTACACTGAAATAACCCATTTTTGATTGTCAAGAGAAGATTGTCCAGTCCATTTGAATGAATATATATATATGCACATAAAAGTTTCATCCCAACACTGCATAAAAGATAGTAACTAAAACCAAGGAGGTAATAGCAGGCTTCAGTGTGGCAGATTGGTTTTTATCATAATCTGAAGAATAAAGGGGGTCTGTGGGGCATGAAGCAGGCTCGGGTCTGGTCTGTAAATGGGGGACAACAAAGTCATACGTGAGGGCACTGAACTGTGCTCTGCCGTCTGGTATATGCAGTTCCTGTAGCAATGAGCTAGAGCCAGGTGCTGTTGCCTAAAGACCAATAAAGAGGAAAAAATGTTTGCAGTTTGTCAATATGTAGACCATTTTAATTACACAATGGAATGTGAATATATATAAATTTCTTCCCTCCTAATTAAGTGTGGAAAGGACCTCAGTGTAAGCGAGTCACTCCTTTAAACACTAGGGTAAGCTTTTGGAAAGTTGGCATTATCTTTTTAATTCATAAATTGACCTTTAGACATGTGTTTGCTGAATCCGTCATGGAGCCTAGAATTCCATGGCCACATTGCAGAGAAGTATGTGATGCCCTATCGGCACAGCAATCCTACTCTATCTTAAATTGCACATTCTGGGGATCTAAAATGCTGCATAGGAGTTTTCAGTTCCCTTTCTCTCCTAAGGCCCTGGTCCCCATATGAGGTGTAAGGGGACTAGCACCAGAAGGAAAAACTAGCCCACCCTCCACAAGAGCACAGAACCTGCATGCATGTCTAGGGATTTTGGCCATGTTTACCAGAACAGCAGCTTGCAGGTCTAAGACAAGATGACTTACATTAAGTGTGTAGGTGCCAGGCAGGAGGAGAAGATAATATTCTCCATTTTTGTTGGTTCTGTAAGGACATATGTGTCTCCTTCCGACAGCTTCCACTATCACACCTGGAACAGGTTCATCATTCTCATCCAAAACACGACCTTTTACACCTATGGCAAGAAGTCAAAAGAGAAAGAAGCCATTTCTTTTCGATTTTGGCACGTAACTAGAAAAGTTTTCTGCCAAGGAAGTACAGCAACAGGAGCAAATGGCACAGCCACTCGCAATCTAGTAACAGCCCTTTGTCACCAAATGCATTCTATAGTAACGTGTTTAAACACTTGCTAAAGTATTGTATGCACATTCTCCAAAAGAAGAAATGTTTGGCTGATGTTTTGATTTTTATTGGGGAAGGAAATTTACCTTTAGCTACTTTAAGGATAATAATGGATATAGTGAATTTGTGTAGATGAACAGGGGGGAAACTTGCCTCTCCTCAACATATTCACACAAGAACTAAAACACTTCTCTTGAGTGGAGGCAAAATCACTATTCTTCCTTAGAAGTCTAGAACAAGACTAGCACATGCCTCTACAATTCCAATGAAGTTCTGGACAAAAGCCATGGCAATGCATGTATGGAGCACTGAAGTGGAAGAACTATCTATTGCTTGTACTGGTTAGGATATTTTTTGTTGTTTATTAGGAAAAAAGCTTGACTATCCAGTTTATTAAATTTGTAAATTCAAAGTATGGGGGAAATGTACAGACTCAAAACATAGTAACATAAGGGCAATTAACCTTTTATGGGCCAAGGGCTGTGTTGATCCACAATCCCCTGCAGAGAGCATATCAATGTGGATATGGTCTCTTTTTTAATGTACAAATGGGAGGGGCATGAAAAAACTTGGCATCAAAGTAGGGAACACAGGAACCGTAAAAAAAAAATGTTATGTAATAACAAAACAGAAAACTTCTTGAAGTAGGATTGGCTTGGCAACAGTATTATCAATTGAAGGAAATCTTCAAATCAGACAAGAAAATGGATTTGAGAAACAGATATCAAAATTGGAGAAAGTAGTATGAATAAACAGGAAAATATTATCAAAAACAAATTATTATTAGGTTGGCAACTTAAAGATGAAGAAGTGTAGGAGGTTATGGTGAAATGGGCACAAGGCTTTGGCTATCCAATATTATTGGAAAATTGGGAAAGACTATGGAAAACAGACTTAAATTTCATGGTCTGTTATTTAATAAAAAAAAATGTTATGAAGATGATATACCGGTGGTATATAATCCCATGTGAATTGGCTAAAATATATAAAAACAACACGGACACATGTTGGAGATGTAAACAAAAAGAAGAAACCTTATTCCACATGTGGTGGACCTGTCCCCAAATTTTTAAAAATTGGAACATAGTCTATAAAGAGGTAAATAAAATGCTCAAACATTTATTAAAAAGCCAGAGCCAGAGGCCTTACTGGGCATCATGACCATAAATATCTTTTTAAAAAACCCCAAAGAGTGTTTCTGGATGCAACCACAGCGGCTAGAGTTCTAGTTGCCAAATACTGGAAAGGAGAACGGGTGCCAATGAAGGAAGAGTGGCAAATGAAATTATATTAATATGTGGAGCTGGCCAAATTGATAGAGGTAGTAAGAAACCACTCGAATACAAAAATAAAAAAAGAATGGGATTGTTTTAGAAATTATCTGTGTAAATATGGTTCTCAAAGCAATATTTGGATGTGTATAGATTTGTTTTTACAAAATGGAATTAGAAAAAATAAGAGGAATATAATTTATAAGGAAAAGGATGAAAGCATGTTAGAATGCAATACAAAGATAAGGAAATAAAAAGAAATGAAGAAGCTGTAATAGGGGTAGGAGGAAGTCGACTGTTAGTGAAATGAGATTAGATAGATGAATGAACAGAATTTGTGTATGTTTTGTACGTTAAAGAAGAAAATATGGTGATCTGTATGTTTTTAAATTGCAATAATACTAATAAACTTCCTGAAGTTAGCCACCACTGCCAGAAGAGAAAACCTAGTTTTAAATTAAGGGAACTTGAAGAAACTTGTTTTTGTAGGAGGGGAGAACCTTATTCTGAATATTAGGATTAGCAGAATTAAGCTGATTCCAGACTGTTGCTCTTTTGTGGGTGGGATTCAACCACACAGTGGCAAACCCAAGTTGGACAATTAAACTGGATCTGCACAACAAAACAATTCGTAAAAATTAAATAAGGAGAGTGACGGGGAAATGCTTGATGTGAGTGCATATGACTGCCTCTGAAAACGAATCAGAACTCAGTGCTCAATGAACAGGCCATGTCTGGAAGTGAACTTGATGTATTAGCCTGCTTAAATGTTTTGCCCCTGGCAATCCATGGGAGGGCAGTGTTGCTTCACTACATGGCATGCAAACATGGCTTCCTGCTCATGTAAATAGGGATCATGCATGAACATTGCCACTGGAGTGTACTCTTCTGTAACACTAAAGGTATGTACACATAACATGCTTTGAAAAAACAGCTGTGTTTCAATTCGATTTTGCAAATCCTGGTACACATCAGTTTGATCTGTTTTCACTTTGGTCGCTGTCTGTTTCCCATTAGCCCAACTATACTCAGAGGGCCACAGGTTCCCCATCTGTCCGCTAGTTGATGGGCAGAGTCACTGACTCCTTCCTCTCTTCCTTGAACACTACCAATCCTCATACTATTTTCACTGGGTAAAATTGCTTTGTTCTTCGAAACAGAACTGAAACCTTTTCCGTCGCTTTCTGGCAGCACATTCTCAGAAATCCTTTACTTTTAGCCCCCTTCCTAAGCAATTACCATACTAATTAGAACGCTAAAGTGCTTGCATGCAGATCTGTAAAAACTCCTATTACAGTAAATAATATTTATCAGAGATGTTTTCTTCATTGTTCTTTAAGGAACTTATTTCACAACATGTGTAATAAATATTTTAAGGTCATATATATAATAAATGTTCATAAATGTACCAAGCAAACACATACATAAATATATAAACCACCTGTCTGAAGCAGCACAGAAAGACAGTCCTGAAACCATTTTGACTCTCAAACTGACCAAATGTTTCTCTGCAAGGAGGGAGGGGGGTGAGGGAACCTTCCCATTGTCCTAGGAATTGGGTAATTACCATCTCAAAGGAATGGCCAGACTACCAGGAAAGCCAATCAGATAAGGCATTATCAGATAACCTGGCAGACAGGAAAAACAACATTCAAATTTCTGTTGTAGACCGCCTTTTCTGTGATGCCGGTATGATATTTGTGGGGGGTGGTCTTGGGTTACACCTCTTCTGTGATGTATGTATTATGTATGGAGGGGTGGTCTTGAGCTCCAGGGCAGGGAATTTCAAAATGGCTATATGAAGGCAAGCACACATGGTTCGTGGTCCTCCTCCTCTTTCCTGTGTGTGCAACTCTTTCCTGTTGCAACAGTTTAATAAAGATCAGGCTTACTAGCTGCTTTGCTTCTCAATATTCTCTGGTTGGCCTCTGTTATTTTCTCCTACCAATGGAGAACCTACAAAGGACTCTATAAGGGCTCTTGTGTCCCCCATACTGGCATGAGGGCACCTTTTGTTTACAACACATGCAAACCAGAATATTAGCTATGATAAAAGAAAACTGAGTAGAGCCATCTTACCTAGATGAACTTGTTTAATGTATTCAATCAAAGCATTTTTATTGTCGTTCCAGAAGGACGGAAGCTCATCTTTTTGTGGAAATTTACAACACGATACTTCCAGAGTGATGTCGAAGCACTGTCCCCAGACGTAGCTATAATCCTGCATCCCACCTAAAGTATATATTTAAATGCATAGTTTAAATGCCGTTAAGAAAAAGTTAGCATTTTAAAGACTCTCCTAAACTCCTTTGCCAGGTGCCTCAACTCATCAGCCTTGGTTCAAATGTCCCCAGGAGGCTGATTTGGCATGTGAGCAGCCAACAGCTGGTCAGCAGAAAAGTCAGCATTCTTCCAGTCCTCCAGCCACCAGCACTTCACTTCGGCTTGTTGATCTGCTACTGCTGCCCTCTGCTTCTTCCCCCCTAGACTGTCCTGTGGAATCTGCCAGTGGCAAATGACTAAGCATGGGCAGTTTTCTCTTAAGTCAGAATTTTTCAACATTTTTGAGTCCACAGCTCCCTTGACGCAGCTACATTCTTTCTGCAGCACCCCCGTGGGGCTCAGGAGGCCAGTTATGTCACCCCTTGCCTGCAGAGCTGGCAGCCTCTCGCCCTTTTCCAAACACCATCCCTTGTGGAGCGTTCTCTCAGCCTCCTCTCCTCTTCCTTCTCCTTGGGGGTCCTCCATGCAGCCACAGCTGCTGCGCCTGGTCTCTGAGCTGCCCACCCCCCACCCCAAAGAGAGGTGCCTCCTCATATTGCCCTGCCCCACAGTGGCCTGGTAAGCACCCCCTGGTCAGCCCCAGAGGCACCATTTGCCTGGGGAGCTCATAGCCAGGGCTGCTGCAACAAATAGTTGTGCAAGCCTTTGGGAGGCAATAACGTGAGATGGCATCCGAGGGAGGGAGGGAAGGAAAGAGGGAGGGAGGCCAGTGTTGCCTGCAGCACCCCTGAGCATCATTCAAGGCACCCAGGGTGCCACAGCACACTGGTTGAAAACCATTGTCTTAAGCCATTATTATTACTGTATTTCAATATTTGGTTGGAAGCCGCCCAGAGTGGCTAGGGAAGCCCAGCCAGATGGGCGGGGTATAAATAATAAATTACTGTTGTTATTATTAATAATTATTATTATTACACCAGCACTAGGCTGTCCCCACTTTTTTTTTGGTCTCCTACTCCCACTACATAGCTGCATGCAGCTTAAAAACTCATGTCAATGAAGTAAGAAGGAAAGGAAACACATTTCCTCTCACTTTTCCAACAAGAAGACTGCAAAAGGTATATGGGTAGAACATTTTTTTCTCTGGTTGAGTGGCAACCAACTACAATGTAGGATTACTTTCCTGAGTTATCCAACTTATGCACACAATAGGCACAATCCTCATAAAATTTATTCTCCACACCCCCCAAGCCACTTACACACACACACACACACACACACACACACACACACACACACACACATCAGTACAAGCAGAGACTTTCTATGCCTATAAGTGTGTTGGGCACCCACTTTGGAATGCAAATGTCACTTGGCACCTCATCTCACTTCACCCTCCCCCCATCACCTAGCTTAAGACGGAAGAACTTCGAAAGTTCTGAATTTTTGCCAGGAAATTGGTCCAAAAAAGTAGCGGGGAATCCCCTGCTCATGGGCAAAATAGGGTCTGGCAGGGGTCCTAACTAGAGATTAGGTGTGGGGCAGGTAAGGAAACAGCTGCAAAAGAACAACCAGGAGCCTTAAATGTGCTCCTGATTCCTCCTTGGCAAGCAAGGCCTTGTACGCACTGACAGCAGGTCCCCACAGGAATCAGCTGCACTACCAAGTTCCCAGTTGGGAACTCCATAGTGTAGCCAATCTCTTCCCAAAACAGGGCTTGCACTAAGCTCCCATTAGTTAAGCAGTGCTTTCAGCAAGCTCTGTTGGACCACCTGACACCGTGATAATGACGAGTGGGTGGTCCAACAAGCCAGTCAAAATGGCTGGGAAAGGGGAGTGGAAGAGCTCAGGATTTGGCTTGTCAGTTGGATCCTGTCTCCCCACCTTGGCCTACTGATCTTGCAGGTGTTCACTGTGTTTGATGGCAATGTATTATGTATTGCTTTGCACTGGATCGCTGCAGTATTTTTTTTATTGCTTTGTGGATTTTTGCTGTTTTAAATTGCTTCGTTTGTTGTGCTGTGGGTTAAATCACAGAGCCAGGACTTGCCGATCAGAAGGTCGGCGGTTCGAATCCTGCAACAGGGTGAGCTCCCGTTGCTCGGTCCCTGCTCCTGCCAACCTAGCACGTCAAAGTGCAAGTAGATAAATAGGTACCGCTCTGGCAGGAAGGTAAACAGCATTTCCGTGCGCTGCTCTGGTACGCCAGAAGTGGCTTAGTCATGCTGGCCACATGATCTGGAAGCTGTATGCCGGCTCCCTCGGCCAATAAAGCGAGATGAGCGCTGCAACCCCAGAGTCGGCCATGACTGGATCTAATGGTTAGGGGTCCCTTTACCTTTACATTTATGCAGTGTAGAATATACAAAAAAGGATGAGAGCGCTTAGGGAACAACGGGGGAATTTCTTACCTTGAAGCATGTACCACTGATGTCCATTTGTAATGCCATCTGGGAAGTATTCTACAGAGTTACACGCATTCCCTTTGTGCATCGTGGCATGTTTCTCGGAGTATGTTCTCGCCAGGTGCATGAAAACATCATTATCCACAGTTCGGCTCTCATCCAGAAAAGTAACTGTAGCTGTGGAAAGAAAAGTAACCACAGTGGAAATTTGGTTACAGTGTAGATTGCGTTTGCCTGGGTTTCTGCACACATACATCACAACTAATAAGTATAGTTTGCATCATAAAAGCATAGGCACGTTTCTGGCTACTGCTAGAAATCCTTCCCAGTGCAAGGATTGCTAAAAAATGTGGGCTGGCTCACCCATGAGGCAAACTGAGGCAGCTGCCTCAAGTGGTGGAATCCCCCAGTGTGCTCTGCCCACTGCCAGAGAAGTGAGAAGAAGTGGTGGTGGTGGTTTCTGGTGAGTTCCACAACATCTCAGGTGGCAAAGCAGGACGGACCACTCCCGCCACTATTTGTCGCATGTATGAAAGGTAAAGGTAAAGGGACCCCTGACCATTAGGTCCAGTCATGACCGACTCTGGGGTTGCAGCGCTCATCTCGCTTTATTGGCCAAGGGAGCCAGTGTACAGCTTCCAGGTCATGTGGCCAGCATGACTAAGCCACTTCTGGCGAACCAGAGCAACGCACGGAAACACCTTCCCGCCGGAGTGGTACCTATTTATCTAATTGCACTTTGACGTGCTTTCGAACTGCTAGGTTGGCAGGAGCAGGGACCGAGCAACGGGAGCTCACCCCGGCACGGGGATTCGAACCGCCAACCTTCTGATCGGCAAGTTCTAGGCTCTGTGGTTTAACCCGCAGCACCACCCACGTCCCTGTTGCATGTATAGCTTGCCACATTTTCAAACTTACATTACTGGCACAGCAAATTCCCTCTAGACTAGATCAAAGGCAGTGTAAAGCAGCCTTTCTCAACCTGTGGGTCCCCAGATGTTGTTGAACTACAACTCCCATCAACCCTAACTAGCAAGGCCAGAGCTCAGGGATGATGGGAGTTGTAGCCAATAACATCTGGGGACCCAGTTTGAGAACTGCTGGAAAGCAAGTTAACTGTTCCCTGTTGTGGCTTGGCTGGATGTCTGTGGGGGTGTTGACCAGTGCTACGATGTAGACTCCATGTTATGAATTCCTGTTTTGAATGTATATAATCAACCCTGACTATTGGCTATGCTGGCTGGGGCTGATGTGAGTTCAAAATAGGTCTATATGATCAAGATCAAATGCTTCAAATACTTTATATTATAGACAGAATTGAAGACCTGCCTTTGCCTGTGTATCGTGCAACATCAGCTATGGGTTGCCAGTAGAGTTAGTGACCCTACGCTCAAGTAATAGCTTACCTGAATTGCCATTATCGAAAGGGTAACTTGCGACCAGTGATCCGCCATGCAGATTAGCAGAGAGGACAAACGTTTCATTCTTTAACCAGTTCATTATAGCTTCAGTCTCTGGCTGGATGTCATGAGTATTTAAGATAAAGGCATCTGGGAAGTTCCTGTTCAGATCTTTATTATTAGCATTGAATCTTAAGAGGGATAAAAATATATATATTAGGCTGTCATCTAGAACATACTTTCAAATGAATGAGTTTAGGATGCAAATGTTTGGTTGCAATCTGTCTGTTTAGGGCCTCTTTGAGTAGGGCCCTAGAATATGGTTGACTATTCAGACATAGTTTTAAGCGGTCTATGGCAGGGGTTCTCAAACTTTTTGTATCTTTAAATCCTACTAATACCTTTTGCTTGCCTAAATGGAGGATAGTTGTAGACTAGTCTACTGTACAAAGGTAAACATTTCATATGTTGTTCTGCCTGTTTTTGCCTCTGGTGTCTTTCACCAGGATACACGGCCTTCAGGCTGAAAGATCTCCCCACCCTTGCATACGTGAGGCCTACTGCAGAAGAATCTTGCATTTCAAGGAGATAGGCTAATCATTTGCAGAATTCTTCCTTTTTGTTTATTGGAACACCCTGTCAGAGTTTTTTTGTCTTTTTTGTTTGCTTGCTTTGTTGTCTTGATTTACTGTTTGTGCTCCAGGAATAAGTATCAGCAGGATGTGGGTCAGCTGAAAGCTGAGTGACCACCAGCAATAGTGCAGTTGCAGGATTAATTAATTATTGGCCTCGCTTAACAGGTGGGCTAATGAATGGAATATCCAATGGGTACCTCATAGTCCTCATTATCCTCAAGCATCTAGGTCCAGTTGAAAGAACGAATGAACTGCTGATACAGAAACTAAAACAGCTATAACCTCTAGCCATACTTTTCAAGGATTGGGAAAGGTGGTAGAGTAAGCAGAGGCTGAATTAAACAACCACCCCTAGGTGCTACTCAAACACCCCTGCAGTGCATGGTAACGTTTGTAGCACCCATGCCACTAGAGCACCTGAAGATATGAAAAATGCAGCCTAACAACAACAACTTTTATTATTTATACCACACCCATCTAGCTGGGTTGCCTCAGCCACCCTGGGGGTGGTTTCCAACACACAAAAACACCATTCTGCCCAGACACTGAGGTCCAGCGCCGAGGGCCTTCTGGCGGTTCCCTCACTGCGAGAAGCCAAGTTACAGGGAACCAGGCAGAGGGCCTTCTCGGTAGTGGCGCCCGCCCTGTGGAACGCCCTCCCACCAGATGTCAAAGGGAAAAATAACTACCAAACTTTTAGAAGACATCTAAAGGCAGCCCTGTTTAGGGAAGCTTTTAATGTTTAATAGGTTATTGTATTTTAGTGTTTTGTTGGAAGCCGCCTAGAGTGGTTGGGGGGACCCAGCCACATGGGCGGGGTATAAATAATAAATTATTATTATAAAAACAGAATAAAACATTAAAAACATCCGGATACAGGGCTGCCTGCAGATGTCCTTTAAAAGCTGTATAATGTATGGAAATGTAACTTATTACCATATTGGCCTGAACAGAAGCCTCACTTTTCCCCCAAATTCTGACCGTGAAAAGTTAAAGTGAGGCTTATATTTGCAGCCTTATGGTGTGCAGCCAGGAGCGCAGGGCAAACAGTGCCAGAAGTGCAGCAAAGCGGTGCCTGCCCTGCAAGTCATTCCCCATCCTCTCTAAGGCTAGGAAGGGAGAGAGCAAGGAAGGGGAAAGGCCACCGGCAACGTAGCATGCCCCCCCCCAGTACATAGTCAGGAGCAGCGACGAATGGGGCAGCTTATATTTGGAGATTTCTCTCTCTCTTTTTCTCCCCCCCCCTCCAATTTTAAAGGTGTGGCTTATATTCGGGTGCAGCTTATATTCGGGCCAATACAGTATATTTAGTGTAATATATTATATCCTTGTATTTGCTCTTTTTCCTCTTCTTTCTTTCTCTTTCTCTTTCTTTCATCGTTTTATTTTTTTCAACAGGGAAGAAGGAGGAGAAGGAGAAATAAAGAAATGTTTTCTCACCCCCATCCTAGAAGGACCCAGATTCAAGACAACTTGGAGTTTGAGGTCCTGCAACCAGGAACAGAAAGTAAAAGCATTTGGGCGAATGTAATGTGGGGTTCTGAAATGTATTGAAAGCAAACCCTAAGGTGCTCCCCATAACAATTTTTGCTCTGTTCTCACCTGCCTAAAAGAGGCTCACAGCTGGCATTTATTACTGATTCAAATCCGTCAGGGTTCATTGAAGGCAGGATGTGTATTCGGGTGCTGTCAAGGAGTTTTGTAATGACCGGATCACGCTGATCACTGGTTACCAAAAAGTCTATAAGATGGAGCAGCAACTCCCTCCCGACTGCCTGTGTTAAGAAGCACAGAGTTGTGTGTGTTTTAAATGCAATGGACAATAAGGTGCAGCACAGATCTTAGTTTGCCCGAGGTACAAAGGTAATACATAATGCAGACCTAATACAAAGCACCATATTCCTAAAACTAGCAAGCAGAATATGATGGCCAACATTAATTGGGTTAAAATATATTTCCCCCAGAAATCAAACAGCCAAGAAAAACACAGCGATACTTTTCTTATGGCTTGAGCAAAAACTGTGGCAGTGAATGCTTTAGTGCATTTGGGGCCTGGGTGAGGCTTCCCACTGAAAACCAGTTCCAGCCAAAATACCCGTTGCCCAAGCAATGCTATCCATGTGGAAAGTGAACCAGACAGGACGCAGACACAGGCACAGCTAGCGAACAATGAGTTTTCCCTCCCAATCACTGCAGCTGGAGAAAAGCAGCAGTGAGTGGAAAAATCCCTGTAGCTGTATTTGTTTACATTCCCCACACAATCATATGCACACTTATGGCAACAGACAACCAAAACACATTGAATGGAAACATTTTCACAGTGTGAGCTGGCCCTATCACAGTAAGCAGCAGTTTTCAGCAAGGACCACAAGCCTGAGAATTAGATGTTATAGCCTAGCCTTCCCCAACCTGATGCCCTTCAGAGCTTTTATACCACAACAACCATCACCCCTGACCATTGGTCACGGTAGCTGGAGCTTACTGGAGTTGTAGTCCAACTAATAATAATAATAATAATATTTTTCATTTATACCCCGCCCTCCCCAGCCAAGGCCGGGCTCAGGGCAGCTAACAAGCAATAATAAAAACAAATTGAATGAATACAACTTAAAAAACAAGATTAAAATACATTAAAATATTGAAACATTAAAATATTAAAATGCAGCCTCATCACAGGAGGAGAAGGAAAAAGAAAGAGGGGGAGGGAATCAAATTGGCTCCAAGCCAAAGGCCAGGTGGAACAACTCTGTCTTACAGGCCCTGCGGAAAGAAATCAGATCCTGCAGGGCCCTGGTCTCATGAGAGAGCGTTCCACCAGGCCAGAGCCAGTGTTGAAAAGGCCCTGGCTCTGGTTGAAGCTAATCTAACTTCTTTAACTACAGATTTAAGAGCAAATTTAAGAGCATAATTTTTTTCGCTCTTGGGGACTTCACAGATAAATATCATAATGTATTGCTATGTACCCTGGACATTCCTTAAACCAGCACATTCTATTCTCTTTTGTCTATACTGCAGACATTGTGTTGTTACAATGAAAACTATACTGCGTAATAAAGTGTCCAACTCTGAAAGTTTGGAATGCTGTAGACTTCCTACAAGTTCAGCATTTTAGCTACTGCCAGATGAGATCTGGTTTCTGGAATAGAGAGGCAAGAGGAAGACTGTGTATTTTTATTTTTATTTTCTAGTTAGCAGACCTGGAATGGTTTTGTAAAATACATAGCTCTACTTCGTTCAACATTGCTCATGACCAAAACAGAACGAACTTTAATGCAGATCTTTAATGAAATGGGACACATTTCAGAAATTGCTATGCCTAAAAGGAAGGGAAGCTTCAGCAGGAAAATAAAAAAAGAGAGTATGGCAAAAGTTTAATAAGCATGTCATAGTCTCCCTGGATTAAATGACTCTCCTGACTTATTCCTTAATGACTGAATCCTACTAAAAGACCAAAGGTAGATTCAGGCAAGAGTTTCCACACTCACCTATGTGTTAACTGGAAACAACTTTTATTTACTACCTGGCAGGATGATAAGACAACCAACTCAGCTACTGAATTATATGTGCACACTTAGAGGAAGCAGCCCCTTAGTAAGACGTCATCCAAGTTTGTAAGCAAAGCTATGTTAGGCCAAAGGATGGAGACAAAAGCAGAAATGAGACAAGAGAGGAAAAGGCAAAGGGTCAGAAAGCACTTTGATATCACAAGCTAAAAATGTCCCGTTCTGTCTATTACTATGGAGCAGAACTGGTAAACCTTCCAAATGCTGAATGCCAGTGCTGGGCAGGCCCAAGCAAGCCAGTAAAGTAGGCACTCAGAGACATAATAGGATAATACATAGTTCAATGGATGTTTGCTTCCATCTCAACATTTTAAATAGGATTAGCAATGACATAATGTTGCATTGTAAAAATAGTTCCTATTGCAAAAACAGAACACCACCACCCTACCCACTTATAAATGTCACCATAGCTCTTCAACATGTATCTAGTCACATTCCACGGTGCACAAAAAAACAAAGAGAGATGTTCTAGGTTTTTTCCTACCGTGGGATCTCTGACACTTTTCCTAGGCGATGATGAGCATATTCTAGTTAGCATTTAATCACGAAAGGCTTTTTTCCAATTACTTTTTTGCAATTCTAATTAATAGTGTCATACAGTTCAGCAGGAGAGTTAAAGCACAGAGGGAAGAGGGGTTCATCTCGTCTGAAAATGCCCGCCATGCACAGCAATTAGGCTAGAAAATAGGCTCCCCTTGCAGCCAATTTTTCCAAGCCTAATTATAAAGTTTGTTAGATATAAGTCATTTTTGTCCTGCTGGTACCTTCATGATCTCACTCCAGCTGAGGAACTTTGTAGTATTTGTATTCAGGCATGAATACAAGTAGGGATCTAATTCCTGTTTGCTCCTGAAGCTGCTGTTCTGTGTCAAACTGCAACCTCAAGGAAATAATGTGAGATGTTGTGGGGATCAGCAGCAACAGTTATTTATTAAAGCACCAAACATATACTATGTGCTGTATATGAATAAAATGCACGGGTTGCTGCTTGCAGTGCTCACAAGAATGAGATAGGCAGAATAAGGAAAACTTGGCTAGGCATAATTAAAGGGTTTACAATTAAACCTATACTACAATTAGCTGACAATAAAAATTATTCAAAGGAAGCAGTGCCTCATCAAGAGGAAAATGCAAAAGAAGACATGAGTCCTTAAAGGAGGATGAAAAGAAAGGTTGGCAGGTATCTATTCATAATTACCCTTTAGCATAATCTCGCAGAGCAACACATGCACAGTGAAAAGAGTAAAACTATGGAATAAACATTCAACATCAACAGAAACAGCAGCAACTAAACCAGGCCAAGCCATAAAACAGCAATTAAAGTAAGTATTCAACATACTAAATCACCGGGGGAGGGGAGGAATTAATGAAAAGCCAGGCCCCACACATGAGGAAAGTACAGAAGTGAGAATTAGCACAAGGAAGTCAATAGGTTAGTATTTTATGAATGGTGAGACTAGGACTGGGGAGCCTTTCTGAACTAGAGTGCCTTACCACCGCCAACTCCCACAGGCCTCTGTCAATCACCTGGCATCATGTGAAATCCTTAATCTGAAATTACTGGCTTTGCAGTGCACCTTCTCTTTCCTCAGAATGCAGTGTGGTGTGAATTGCATAGTGTACTCTGTGTGGGGAAAGTAGGGTGAATGGTCCTGCCTTGGGCTGGTGAGTGGATCTGATGGCTCCTTGGTCCCTCTTTCCACTCCCTTAATTGTAGCAGGAGAAGAGATCTACTCCCCCCACCCCCAAAAGTGAATTCATAGACAAGTCTATTGAATTGGGGGGGGGTGTCTAATGCACTATTTGGCTTACCTTCCTTTTCATTTTTCACATTTAGACAAGGTTAGCCTACTTCCCCCGTGCCACAGATTCATAATATGGTATTGGTTCAATTTGCATAGAACTAAATTATAGTTTTACACAAGTTTTATGGTATGGAAATAATTAAAACCACACACCACCAAATAATAAAATTAGCCTTTGGTAAGCCCATCAGTAATGCAAATTGAATATTATCATTGCAATATATATCTCGCAGCAGACAGGCAGACACTTCCCACAAGGCTTCTTCCTGTTGTTCCCCCAACCCACCCTGATATGGGTCATATGTGGTTTTGTTTGCTTGCTTAAAAAAAGCCATGCTCATATTGGCACTGTCAAGCGCTGCTAAAAATAATGCTTCTTTGTTAGCGCAGTCAGGCCTCTCCCCATCAGCAACAACTGAGAACAATGCTGTTGCTTCGCTGCTGTCAAGAGAGAAATTGTCCTTATTTTTATTTTTTAATCAGACTAGAATTTGTTTTTGGGAGTACACAATGATTTACATGCTGGGTTCTCCTTTTCCCGGGTCTGGATGAAAGAGAAGTGTGCCTTGGAAGAGAAGGGGCTGCAATCCATATTAAGATAGTAGTTTGTTACGGCAGCAGGTTGTTTTCCGTTATTGTGGCACCTACCTGTATAAATTCACATCCTCAACCTCTTACCCTGAGCTAGCCAGTCTCTTATCTTCTTCTCTGTAACCTGCAAACTCCTCAAAGGCTATCCCTCAACCTGTGAAGAGTGAATTGCCAGAATTCACTGGAAGCAGGCAACCACGGTAACTGCTCTTTGCCTTCCTTGTATCCTCAGTAAGACACAGTCCCCTTATTATGAAGCTTTCCCTGGCTAGAAGCTGTATAGGTGACATCACATCCATATAATAAACCAGTTTTGAGCATTTACAGAGAGAGAGAGACAGAGACAGAGACACAGAGATGTTTTTTAGACCTTGCTATTGCAGTAAGAGAATCCAAAATCTTTAGGCACCCAACAGGATTAAGAGCTCTGTGCATAAGATTTATGTGTGGAATCCCTGCACACCTGAGGATCTCGGGGGGGGGTGTTATTGGGTTGCTGTCATTTTGATTATGTATTTTGTGGTTTTATATTTTGATTTTATTTTGTGAACCACCCTGAGACCTGAGGGTATAGGGGTGGTATATAAATTCAATCAATCAATCAATCAATCAATCAATAATATTGATGGACAAAGTCCAGAGTGTGCCATGTGGACTGGTTCACTCCCAAAATGAATGAAGTGGCAAAATGCCCCAGCTGAAAAATCTGTGGGGTTAAGAAGTGACTGCAACCAGACAAGCCACATAAGTACTTGAGTTATACAGATGGTTATGGAAAGTTAAAAAGCAAAACAGAAATGCCAAGATGTTCCACAGTAGCCACTGGGAAAGCTTGTTTGGATCATGGTGAAAACCTGGTGAACGCCTAAACACTAGAAAAGGGCTTCCTGGTTATAATTTTAATGGATTTATTAGTGCTGCCAGGTCAGCTCTCGGTCCTTCTTTCCCCGTCCCTTCCACATTCCTTACTTGAGGAACCAACTGCTTATACAGTATTTCTCTCTTTAAATACAGTATGCAAAATATTCTGCTTTCCCTTCCAGTATTAGCATTGTGCGACTGTTAATGCTTTTTCTACCTGCAAAATGCATCACTTCAGTCAGGCCACTTGAATTGAGACTGAAACTTGAGAATGAACTGAACACAGAAAGGAATCATTGTGTAGCCAAAATGCTTAACCTCTCTCTCCTCCACAGTCAACCCCAGACATTCCACAATTATTCCTTACTGCACTGACCAATATATACCTGCTGCACTTCAGAGTGTACATAAGAATCTGTCAATATTTCCCCCTAACATTTTTAAGAATTTTGTTTAAAAATTTGCCCCAAAATCCATTGTCTTCCATGCCCAAATACATCTGGATTTTCCTGGATATCTGGGAAGCAGCAGTGTCCAGGTGGAAATTGGGCAAATGTCTGGGAAAATCTGGGTGTATGGCAATCCATGTTTTTCCATAAAAATAGCTCTAAAAAGCATATTTTTAAGAAGCGATTTTGCTCAAAAAGCTCAACAACTTTTGCCAAAACTAAAAAAAAATTCATCAACCTTGCCAAAAAGTCTGGATTTTCATTATTATTGTGATGCTGTGAGAGATAGTTCCATTGGATTAAAATAATTATCTTCTACTAGGCTTTCCTCTAAGGATTGATATGTCTTTTATAAATAAATTATTATGCAAATGGATCAAAGCACAGAAAAACTCCAGGATTACTGACAAAATAGAATAATCCACCCCACTTAAAAGTTTGACCTTTCGAAAATAAAAATTGCCAACAAAGTCAATGCATGATAGTTCAAATAAACTTTTAAAGAAAGACTGGAGCTGAGTGATGTCAGCATTATAATCTACACTTATTTCTTTCCACATTTGTAGAAGAAAGGAGGGGGGAGTTCAGCGGAAGAGGAGACAGAAAGGTAATCAGCAACATCAAGTGCCATTCAGTTCTACTAAAACACAACAAATTTAATTTAGTTCTTTAAATTGCATCTGATCCCATATGGTTGTATGGGCCTTTACTTTCAAATTCCAGCCAGTCCATATGAAATACATTGGGCATAAAGCCTGCTGACATTATTTGTTCTGGATGGCTTTAAAGTATGGGTAGGCAAACTAAGGTACGGGGACCAGATTCGGCCCAATCGCCTTCTAAATCCGGCCTGCGGATGGTCCGGGAATCAGCATGTTTTTACATGAGTAGAATGTGCCCTTTTATTTAAAATGCATCTCTAGATTATTTGTGTGGTCTGCCTGCTATTTTTACATGAGTAGAATGTGTGCTTTTATTTAAAATGAATTTTGGGTTATTTGTGGGGCATAGGAATTCCTTCTTTTTTTCTTTTCCCCCCAAAATATAGTCCGGCCCCCCACAAGGTCTGAGGGACAGTGGACCGTCCCCCTGCTGAAAAAGTTTGCTTTCCTGCTTTAAAGGAAAGAAATACATCTGAAGAGAAAAGGAGGGTAAAGTAGAAAAGAATGAGACGAGAAAAGCTCCAGTCCACTCCAGGTTAAAATAGAGGAAACACTGGCTATTACTGTAATCATACTACAGAAGGCCTGCACACATAATATCCAAGTACAATTGGTGCTCTTTTTTAAAAAAAATAATGAGGTGCCAGTACTAATATCTTGATAAATGCTAGTACACAATGGTTCCAATCCATAGGCACCAAAGAGAAAGAGGTGAGGGTAATCTGCACTAGTAACTAGCATTACAAAAAAGCTCTGATTACTATTAACACATTATTTTCATAATGTATCATTCTCTTCATGCTGCCATTTGAGACGCTGTCTCAACCACATTGATGTTATCAGCGTTCAGCTTTGGCAACAAGATAAGACTAGCCTTGGAGAACTTAGCAGGACAATTATTGTTTGGTATGCTCTTTCTAATTATTACTGAAGGTTGCCAAAAATGCACAAAGTAAATCAGATTATGGCTTTTTCTGTCATTTGTTTGTTTCCTAGGGGTCCTAGGAAATTCGCCAGGAAGATCATATGTATCTTTCTCTCCATTATTGTTTTCTTCAGCTGTTATCAACTGAGAGAAAGAAAGTCTAAAACCCAGTCTTGAGGAATGATCGAAACAGATGGACCTTCTAAATATTACGTGTGATAGGCCCTTTGATAATATTTAGCACATCTCTCTCTCTCTTCAATTCCACCACAGCACTTCCATCCTTCGATTCTGAATCCTTAAAGAGAGAAATGTTACCAGACTTTTTAAATGCATCTCTAGCAATTTGGCAAAAACTTAAGACTTCCATGAGTATATGATCTCAGCTGCTTCCATTATATCAGGCAAACAATGCTGTAAAGGAAACCACAACAATTGAAGTAGTAGACGTACCTCATCCCCATGCATATTAGCAACATAGTTGAACTCTGGTATGCCAATCCTATGTTGGGTTGGAAACCTTCCCAGAGCAAGAACCCACAGGTCTCTACCTTTAAGTGGAAAAGAAATTTTTTTATATATATACCATGGCAAAATAATGCAAAGAAAACAAATGAAGGGCTATATCTCCTTTGGCTCAATTGAATCCCCCCACCAAAAAAAAAAAAACTTCCTAGAATAACAGGCACGGGATCTTCCTGACTGATAAGCAGTTGGGCTGCAATTCACCATGGAATTTTTGGGTGCAATTATTGGGATTCAAGTGTGAGTAACTATGTACAGAATTGCAACCCAAACATTGTTTTTTAGCTTAAGCCAAAAATAAAATGTAAACAATATTATTAAATAAAAACTGTCAGAAATGTTTCCTTCGTCTTAAAAGCTTAACCCACTTCTACAAACAAAGTCTTATTTAACAGAAGACGACTTAAAAAATATATCAACAGGAAATCAGCTGCAAAGGAATAATGGGAAAAAGTAAAGCAAAAAAAGAAGCTTACTAAAAAGCAACAGAATACCATATAAGGCATAAGAATTAACTTTCTTAACAAACAAAAGCTGGCATGAATTTTTGGTCAGAAACTAGAAAACCAAATTTAGCTAAAGGCAACTACAGGGTCAGACTACGAGGCGGATTGAGCTGCCCAGGACCTCCATACACTCTGCCCAGGCTTGCGCTCCAGGGCGGTCACTTCAGTACTGCTAATGCAATGGTTTGACTTCATCTCTGGAGGCGCACTCCATTGTCTCTCAAGACTACTGTTCAGAACGCCAAATAAATTATATCAGATGGCCCTAGATATTTGCTGCCACCCATTAAATTATAAAATCTTGATGATGCAGTACTTCCCATTGCAGAAGCCATGCTGTTTCTACCTCAGTAACATTTCTTTTTTTGATGTAATTATTGGTTTCATAATGCTTTACAGCAAGAGGTTAGGCTGATGTCCTAGGTCCCCCAATATAACATTAAAACAAACAAACAAAATGCTGTTACACCAACCACATTCATACTTCATGATAAATCATAATTAATGCTTTTGTGCAAACATGGAAATCACTCTGGCTTTGCTCTACCCTAAGTACAAGCAGGTGCGATGAACAACAAACATAGTTTAATGTCCAAACAAAGGATTATGGTTTGCTTCACTGGAACAAACCGTGATCAAGAAGCCATGAGTAAACCTTGGCTTCACACAATGGTAATGTGTGAATGCAGCCATTAGCTACCTGCCAATGCTCCAACAAGGAGATTTAATGGAAAGTAACTTATTTGTTAGAAAATGCTTAATTTCCCATTTGAGCTCTAGGTGTCTCATTGATTTCATTTTGTCAACCAGTCCTTGACTTTATCTTTTGTCACCTGGGTTCTTCAGAGTCTCTCTTCATAGAAAGTGGTTTTGGTGTGGGTACTTATTGAAAATCTTATGTAGATCAGTAACAAGAATTTCATCTCTGGAACCTACCAATTCTTGTTCCTTAATTGTTTCCCACCTTTTTCATCTAATAGTGCAACCGTCTCCCTGTCCTGTTTCTGCTTCTGATGTACAGTGGTACCTTGGTTGTGGAACTTAATCCGTTGCGGGAGTCCGTTCTACTCCTGCAACAGTTCGGAAACCAAGGCACGGCTTCTGATTGGCTGCAGGAGCTTTCTGCACTCAAGCGGAAGCCGCAGAAACCACATCAGACATTCGGCTTCCAAAAAACGTTCGCAAACCGAAACAGTCCAGTTTGCGGCATTCAGGAGCCGATTTGTTCAACAACCAAGGTACCACTGTATGGATGTTTTTAGCAACACATCCTCATTTTCTATTTTTAGTTTTACTGGCAACTTGCATTAGTTTTGCAAGAGTCTGTCTTCCTCCCCCCTATCCTCATTTGAGTAAAAGTTCCACTTTCTAAAAGAAACATTGGATTTCTTTCTCCCCATGATCCACACTGCTATTCTGTTATCTGTACCTCTGCTGAACATAGCAAATATTTTATGTGAGCTTTAAATATAATACAATTTTATATTCTAAATAACCTCTAAGCATCCTGAAGAGATTTGACCCCAGCACCATAGTAGGACTGATGGGAGTTGGGTGTCCAGCAGCATTTGGAGGGTGTCATGTTAGCTATCCCTGGATTTGAATATCCCGACTCTAAATTTCAGCCTATCCCTTTCATATATTTCCTGTTTCGAAATCAAATGTGACTGTCTGGGCTTTCTTGGTAATTTCCCACTTAGTAATTGCCACCCAACTGCTCACCAATTCACTTGCTCAGCTGCTTTTGCAGAAAACTGTGCCTTTGGGAGCAACCAACACCTCTGGGGGCAAACAGCAGATGAAAAATAGCAGCAAACAAACTAGTAAGGGGCCCAGATCGGGAGCACATTCCTATACAGGGCCATGTGGCTGTCTCCCACCCCCCAAAAAGTGACTATTTTGTAAAAAGTGTGAATTAAATAACATGTATTTTGGCTCTATCTCTCAGAGGCTCCAATCCTACACATGCTTAACTGGGAGTGTGACCCATTGTATACATTGGAGTAAACATGCATTGGACTGTGTTACATTTTGCTGACAGAGGACACCAAAACACTTAGCTAAATAATATTAAGCTTCACTTGGTTGTATCAGACAGTTAGGCTGCAATTCTGAACTCATATCTGGGAAGGAGTAAACCCAAATGAAACAAATGAGACTGAATTTTGAGGGGACATATACAGGATTATTGCTCTGTTTTTAATATTTAAACTTTTGTGGTTGCCTTGCATCAGGATGCGGAGCCCATGTGAATGCTGCGTTGTTTAGCAATTTTCTGTACATAAAGTATTGCTGTTGATTTTAAAAAGTTCACATACAGGCTATGTGAACAAAAACAAACAAACATCTACTTCCTCTGATTTACAGAAGATTCCTGGGCTAAGTCAGAAATGTATGTATGAGTAAACATATCACCAACTTTTTTTTTTTTACTCTGCTGGCTCATTCTGTATCTATTAAGCTAGAAGGAGTGCGACACCTGAAACATGATGTTCTTTCAGACATCAGGACAAACTTTGCTTTCATTCCTCTGGGAAATGAAAGCACTGAAAATAGCAATGTTGATCTAGCATTAAGTTCTATCTATAACTGAAAGGAACTACGGGTCACTTGTGCAGTGAGAATGTTTCATTAGTCATTAGTGTATTTGGTAGAGATATAACTTTCCTAACCATTCAGCTTATTAGTTTTTATTACCAAACTTTCGCGTCACAATGAAACTGTCTGCAAATCAGCTCGAGAGTCTCCAGAATACTTTATGAGGGTCTTCATCCCTTTACATCTACCCTAATCTGATGCATGTTTACTTAAGTTTACTAAGCATGTTTACCTATTTCAATATCTATGTAGTCCTTATCACCAAAAGAGGATTCTGTTGTGCTAAGGAAACAAACCGACACAGGAGTGGTCATAGGGATAAGGTGGTTTTTGTAAGTGAAACTACCATAACATGCAGGTTGACCTGAAATCTAAGATACTTCCAGAAAGGTTACTGAGGAGTGACAGTCATTTATATCAATACTAGAAGCTTGCTGACATAAGAGAAAAAAGAGAAGACAGATTATAATTGGCTATAAACGCTAAGGTAGATGCCATGCTAAACTTGTAATTAGAAAGAACAACAATAAGAGCAAGGCATGGCTAGTTTAATCAGAATTGTGGTGTCGGTGTGAGATTAAAGATTTAAACTCCCCATTACCACAATCCTCCTGCCCTAAAAACTCATCCTCATCCATGTGGCTATGAGTTTTAGGAAAGATTTAGAAAAAGGGAGATTCCCCCTGGCAAGCCCTAAGAGGAATGTGGGGGGAGATTTTTGTTGGAATTGCAACTGGGATATGAAATATTAAACCTCACTGCTCCGTGTGCTCTGCTCTCAATTCCGTCCTACACCTTAAAAAAGGTTTGTCACTCTGCCTTTGTTTGACTCAATAGGGCAGAAAACCCTTATGCAAAACAGGCAAAAGTTGTCCCTGTAACAAGAGGGGAAACGGAGGGGGCTGGGGAAATGATGGTGTCAGCAAAGGAACAAGCAGCAAAGAAACAGCTTGCATCCCTGAACCAACCTAACCTCCACAACTGCTATTTGCAGCCAAAGGAAAGCTCCCACTTGGTGTCAATGGGAGTTTTGCTTCCATTACATATTTATTTAACCATTTGTTCCTTTAACAAAATGTATGTACTGCTTGGTCAATAAAAGACCTCAAAGCAGTTACAACTATAACAGGGGAAGAGGAACCAATCTGCTATGAAAAGGAAAAATGGCATAATGTTCTATAACACACACACACTCTCTCTCTCTCTCTCTATATATATATAGACTTTAGCCACTGGAAACTAAACATAGGCTCTAGGATGGGGGTGGTAAAGGCATGCTGTGGGCAGTGAAATAACCCCCTGATTCCTTACAATTAGGCTACAGTTGTACATAAATTAAAAGTTATTTTCAAAAACATCTACTTCCTCTGATTTACAGAAGATTCCTGGGCTAAGTCAGAAATTTATGTATGAGTAAACATATTACCAACTTTTTTTTTACTCTGTTGGCTCGTTTTGTACCTATTAAGCCAACAGACGTTTTAAAATATCTTGCACAGAGTGGTGAAGATTCTTAAGTGAATGTACTCTGCCTGCTTGACAGCAGTAATTATATGTATTCATTTTTTTAAAGAAATAAATTACATACCACTGTATCATAAAAGTATATCACAGCAGTTTGCAATATAAAAACAAAACAAAACAATAGCATCATAAAAAGTTAAAAACAAGTTAGAAGCAAAAGGAAATTAAAAACAAACATCAACAGACCACTGTGGGGAATGTACCCTTAATTGCCTGCATAAGCTTCCTGGAACGGAAAAGCTCTTAGCAGGCATTAAAAAGTGTGACACAGAAGGCACCCATTGATAAAGTACAGTGGTACCTCGGGTTAAGAACTTAATTCGTTCTGGAGGTCTGTTCTTAACCTGAAACTTTTCTTAATCTGAAGCACCACTTTAGCTAATGGGGCCTCCTGCTGCCGCTGCGCCGCCGGAGCACGATTTCTGTTCTCATCCTGAAGCAAAGTTCTTAACCCGAAGTAATATTTCTGGGTTAGTGGAGTCTGTAACCTGAAGCGTATGTAACCCAAGGTACCACTGTATAGAGAAAGTTTGACACAGATCTTCAGTCCCAGAGTGTGGATCTGCTTGGGCATTTTCTATATTAAAACTCTATGCAATTTTCATGATCAGGTTTAGGTTTAAAAAGCTTGCCCAATCTCAGCCCAGTTTATAGAACAATTCTATGCATGCCTTCTAAGAATTAAGTCCCACTGAATTCCATAGGACTTAACTCCCCGGCTAGTGTGGAAGGAATATGGCCAGTTAAGGATGTTCACAATATGTTAGTGCCTGCTAAGCCAAGGATGTAAACCTTCGCTATGTAGTCACGCAAGACCCTCTGTTTTGCATCCTTATGGCTCTTGGTAAGAGAGGTGGGTTTTCAACATTCATACACAGCACCTATGACCAGAAATTATAACTTGTATAGACTTGGTTTCTTAACTAATAGGATCAGCCAACCAATTCCAAGTAGCAGTGCTTTGGCTGCACAAATGGAATGGGAAGAGAAAGCTTTGAGATGTGGAAAAGCCCTTTGGCCCTTGTTTGAAGATGTGTAATCCCCAGTACTGGAGACAGATTATTATTCAAAGCTGGCAAAATGACTTTTTTTTTTTTAAGGGCTTACATACTGCTGCAGAGAGGAGTGGACAGTCTACCCCTCTCGCCTTTTCAAGAGAAACATGAGTGTATATGTGCACAGGTAAGCACTCTTGTTGCGCTGAACAAAGTCACTGGAGTTACAGAATAAATTTAGCTCACACAACAAAACTTTCCCTCTCTCCCCTTCCCCAAATCTGCTTGGGGCTTCCCACACTCCTCTGTAGCACTGCCAGGGATTTTGAGGGGGTCGGGAAAGAGCAGGTGAAGAGGAAATTCTGTTGGATGAGCAAAAGTCCCTTCTATCGAAGCAATTTCAGACTTAGCAGAGGCTCCACTGCAAACTTTTGTTGTTCTAACACAATGCCACTACATTATGTACCCCTCCTAGTATTTTGCAGATCTGATCCAGCCTGATGAAGGGATCTGAATAACCTGGAAGTTTGCTCACTAATTTGTGATGTTTTGGTTGGTTCTAATAAAGGTATTGCCCCCCCCCCATATTATTGATTTTGGGACACCTTCGCACACACCATGCTTTCAGTACATTGTACTGATAGTAACTTTCACAAGACAATAGAAGAATAGTAAAGATGTATCGCCTTGTAATGATGTTCCATGATCAAAACTGAACATATTAAAATTCACCTTCAACACTCCAGTACTAAAATGCACAAATTCTTGTTAATCCAATATTTATATTATTATTTTAGCAGCATTTGGTGGAAGGACAGGGTACAAATGTAACAACCAAAAGTAGCATTTCCACAATTCCCTTTAATGGGAAAAAGGAAGTTTTTTGAAATGTTTTAAATTATGCCTGCTTCTCTGCTCATTCCATACCAAGGGCACGGCAGTAGTAATAAAATGCAATCTTTGTAAATCACGCATATAAATTCAGGAGTAACAAAGAGAAGCTGAAACGATGCTTCATCGTGAAACAATGCCACCAGACAACACCCTGTACTTAGCAGAGACACAGACAGCACTCTTAAAGAGTTAGTTATCTGGGTCAGATTGTAATGGTTTCTTGAGCTGATATGAGGGGCAAAAGTAATGTACTGTTTCTCAAAGCAAATGGGTGTGTAATGAATATTTATGGGCACCAAATCATTAGAGGTGCAATCACACCTAGATTGCATCCTTCCTCTACCCTACTACAGGGTCCAGCTAGGTGTACAAGTTGTTTTAGCAAGGCTCACCTGAGTCGCAGCTCAATTCCAGCCATATCTATTTGGAACTATGACCCATCAGTTTCCATGGTCGTTCATTCCAAGTAAATGCAATTAAAATTAAGGTGTAAAAGGTGGGGAGGGGAAAAGAAGGAGAATGTGATCAGCTTTGCAGGAAACTTAACTCACATTTTCTTTATTGAATGAACTACGACTGAGACCTGAAACTACTGCAATATGGAGTACTCTTTTTGAGTGTTCAAGGCTCCAAACCGCCATGCATTTTCATAGAACTTCTGTTTAATAGAACCTATTTCTCACTCCCCCTAGTTTTCCACCCCCACAACAATTAGTCAGCACACTGTGAACACTAAGCATGTTTAGCCCTCACTGGGCTGTTCTTAGCTCCCATTGCCCTCACTTACACAGTTCTGTTTTGCTAAATATTTTTTGTATTACTGAAACATTAGGATCTCCACAGCCTGCTGAAAACTTGCTCTTGAGTGGATGGTGCTTCTTTGCCTCCCAAAGGGCCCGTACATAGAAAATGAGTTTGCTCTTAATATGTGTACAGAATTCAAGGTTTTGTTTAGGCACGCACACATCAAAATACCTCATGACGATGGGCAGAGGAGAAGGAATGGATCCAGGAACTGCAATAGGGATGCAAAGAAGGTGTCAAAGGAAGCTCGAGTGCCCACTGCCAGGGCTCACGGGCAAGGTTGGCCTCCACCATACAACCGAATGGCAAAACAGGAGAAAGTAAAATGCTACACTACAGTGCTTTACTCAACTGGGAAACAACGACACCCCACCTCCCGTTCCTGACACTGGTGATCATGTGGACCACTGCCATTCTCTTCTATGGGGAAAAGGAAAGCAATAGTTTGTATGCCACCTCTAGAGGACAGGTAGGTACAGGAACTAGAAGCACAGTGTGACCAACATAACGAAGCCAAAGTCTCATGTATGATGGGGGAACCTATAATGCAGAAGTATTCAAATAAATTGCCTTCATGCACACATTCCATAACTATTCTTCTACAATTTAAGCAGAAGTAGCACATCCCCATATCTCAAGGGCATTCCCTCTTGCAGAAATAAAGAATTCCCTGCTGGTCACTTGCTCACTGAGAAGAAGGTGGACTTGAAATCAGATGGACTAAAAATATGTATTCTGAATATGCCATTTATTTAGAGTTTCACCCATAGCTGCACACTACCATTCAGGATGTGCATATTTGCAAAGGGTAAGGGCCTTAGTCATTCCTAATCCCACATCTCCCTGTGCTCTGCTGTAGCTACACCATCAACTGATAAGCATTAATGAGTACATTCATCGAGAATTAGAAAAATTTATTTTACAAAAGTTGAATGACACTGTTGACCTCCAAAGCATGGTTCAGTTCCTTCTGCCTCTTTGGACCCAGCCTGATTTTAAGAAATATGTGCAAATGAATTGGCACAGCCATCTCTGACAAGAAGCCAAAAACTGTTGCAAAAACAATTAACACCAAGGAAGTCAATTAAAATGGATATGTGCCTATGTCTTTTTAAGTTGTGCTTTGATTAAATTATTGACAATAGGTAAGTGTAATACATTATTTGTGGGTTAATTGGTCTTTACCTCTGGAGAGGAATTTTGCATTGTTTTATTACCTGTGTATTTTATATGTATATATTACTTGGTACATGCCTGCTATATACGCATTCAAACACCTTTGATTGACAGAATTACAATTGAAAAGATTGCAGTCATATTTTCTTAACGCACCACATGTTGCTCACTTAATGACTATGGTATAATCCTCCAATGAACTCTTTTTTTGCATCATGATCTCAACAGACATTAATCATGAAGCAGAAGGATTCTGCATTACAATTAACCAACTTTTTTTCAGAATCCCTAAACTATGTAACACTAATGTCAGAATTATTTAAAAGCTCTAATTGAAGCACAGGGAAGTCACAACCCTACACATAAAAATCTATGTGCCACTCTGCCATGTTTTTCTTTAGAATCAGCAGCAGAGGGTGAGAATCATCCAGGCCAAGTAATTTTCAAAGCCACTGAAAGATATAAACACTCAGTGTTTTTCAGTAAAATGATGGCATTTTCTAGTGTAGAAACATACATGTGTATTTACTTGGAATATAAGGTACCAACTTCTGTGACTGGCAGAGCATGCCTAAATCAGGTACACCTCGCTTCCCATCACAGAGCTGCCACTTGTTCAGAAATGTAAAGGAACCTGCGTCCTACTATAAAATTTGTTCTACTGCAATGCACTCTACATGGGACTACCTTTGAAGGTGGCTCAGAAACTACAACTAATCAGAATGTGGCTGCTAGACTGGTGACTGGGAGCGGCTGACAGAACCATATAACACCAGTCCTCAAAGACCTACGTTGGCTCTCACTGTTTCCAAGCACAATTCAAAGTGTTGGTGCTGACCTTTAAAGCCCTGAACTGCCTCAGCCCAGTATACCTGAAGGAGCATCTCAAACTCCCATCGTTCAGCCTGAACACTGAGGTCCAGCTCTGAGGGCCTTCTGGCCGTTCCCTCACTGTGAGAAGTGAGGTTACAGGGAACCAGGCAGAGGGCCTTCTCGGTAGTGGTGCCCGCCCTGTGGAACGCCCTCCCATCAGATGTCAAGGAAATTAACAACGCTCTGACTTTTAGAAGATATCTGAAGGCAGCCCTGTTTAGGGAAGTTTTTAATGTTTGATGTTTTATCATGTTTTTAATATTTTATTGGGAGCCGCCCAGATTGGCTGGGGAAACTCAGTAAAAGAATGTTGTTGTTGTTTTGTTCAATTGTTCTTCTGAACAGTTACAAAATACGACACTGTGCATATTTCCCTTTAACATTTTCTACCCAAAATGATATAATCACAGTAGCTGCTTCTTCCTGTTGAGAAGCCTCTATGCATGCAATTACAGATTATTCCTAGCAAACCCAGATTAAATAGGATTAAGAGGACAGATGATGCACTTCTCAAGAATGTAACTTTATGCTGCTTCTCTTAGAATAACTGTGTCATTCATTAGGCAAGGAAAAACTATTTGGTCTTAATTTTACTATTACACTTGTTGGAGCATGGCATAAATTTGCACAAGTACAAATAACTTGGTCCTAAATGGGTTTTCCTGTGGCATAACAAATAGACAGAGTACTCTGCCTACCAGAACTCATCGGTTTATGTAGAGGTCAATTTAGATAGTGTGTTTTTAAAAAGTCACCATGTATTAAATGTAGCCAGCGGTTTATTTGCTGAGATAAAAGTTACAACTCATTAAATAAAAATAATTACCTCTCAGTGAGCAGTTGTTGGCAAACTTCTTACGTACTGTGATGAATAATTATTCAAATTTTGAAGTAAACCGGCACTGACACCTGTTCACAATGTCATTATTATGCTGTCCCACCTAAAGCTAATCTACATCTAGAGGACAAACAACACGCTACACAAGGAAGCCCATGATTTAATATCCTGTCTTTCTACTTCATAATGTGGGGCTACAAATTTGTTCAGAGCAGTAGCCAAGGTTATAGGGTTTAATCCTTTCATCTGTTCTGTTTTAGTAAGGGTAGGTGCTGGGAATGCAGGTTCCCTGTCTTCCACAGCTGCATTTCAGAAAAAACAACACATACACACAGAGAGAAATATCAGCTATGCTTCTCCTAGCATAATGTGTGGTTTGATCTTTATGCATCTGTTTGCTAGGGTAGTAAATGTGATTACTCAATTTCTGCCATGTTGATTAAAATGTACGTCTTAACCAAGTATTAAGATTGACTGCTTAAGTGGAGGTAGTCACCACGCAGTTTCTGCCTTCTCTCTCAAAAGTGTATATGAGCTGTACCATACTTAAACAGTACATCTACCTATAGAAGCAACTGCCTTCAGAACAAGTATACGATATACCTAAACCTAAGCAATTGCTATTTTGAAATTTCATAGAATAGCATGGAGAGAGGTGCCACTTACCAGCTATTGATATCATAGGGCAGGTACTAGTCAGTAATCATACAACGTAATTCCAAACAGTATGTTGAATTATAATAAGCAAGTTTTCTAGTGGGATATCAATAGCCACTAGCCAAGGAAAATGTAATTTGAGCATTCTGAAAGTGTTGTTTTCCCTCACAGCAAAATGTGCTAGCTGCAGAAAAGATATCTGGATACCTCTAAACAAATTGGTACCAATTGCATACTGATTGCATTATAAAGACAAATAATAATGTAGAAGGGTCCTTTGGGGGGGGGGTTAAAGTGGAACTTGTATCTTTAAAAAATAGCTTCAAGGCCCATGTATTGCAAAGTGCATTTTAAGTACTTAATCATTTCAGTTATGGGCTAAATGGCAGAAATATCCCCCAACCCATCCAAAACAGTTTGAATGCCAGACGCTTCATTCAGAGAAATGAAAATATACTGCGTTCGAGTGTACAGAAAATGTACACCTCAGCCCTAAACAAATTGGTGACCGACTAGAAAAGGTTGATCTTGGGTAGGACCTGTTGAAAATCCCACTGCTGAGATTTCATGGGGGTTTGGGCGTGGCTCACTCTGTCAGAAGCCACTGACATGTGGCAAGCTAAGTCCCATTGGCATTTCAGCCCACCAGACTGTACTCTTAGGGGAGATGACTGGCAGTTAATACCTCTCTCCCTACCCAGGCCAGTTAAATTTCCCCTTTGGTCCACGAATGCATAGGAGCCAACTCCTAGGGACCAACGTCCCTTCAGTCCCCCTCCCCCCAATGAAATTGGTCCAAGACACACACACACACACACACACACACACCCCGATTTGATGGGCATTGCTTTTGAAATGGTGTGGGTGTGATTGACTATGCAATGTGGGGGTTACCTGCTCCCCCCCTCCCAAAATTTTTTTTTATTCAAGTTAGCACCCTTTGGGAGGAGGAGAGCGAGAGAAGCAGGAGCCGTACCTCGCACCGACTTGCCAATGCTATATAAGTGAGCGATGTTGCTGTGGTCCTTCTGCACAGCCTTCAGGAAAGCTTCCAGCTCCTCCGTGTGGTGGTAGTTGAAGTCCAGCGCGGCCACCAAAGGGAGCAGGACCACGAGGCTGAGGGAGCCCATCTCCTGGAGAGAAGCAAGAGGAGAGAGAAAGTCAGGGCAGTGCGAAGAGAGGGAGGGGAAGAGGGTAGATAAGAGAGCCTAGGGCGGCACTGGAGCTCTTTGCCTTCTCCTCCTCCTCAGCGCTGGAGGCAAAAGTGGGACTCGGTGCCAGAGAGGCGCAAGTTCCCCGCAGCGCCTCCTTTACCTCAGAAGCAGCAGCAAAGGCGCTTCCCTCCTTGGAAGTCCGACGGGACTCGTCGCGCGCTTTGCTGCTGCTGCTGCCGCCGCCGCCCACGCTCCCAGCTGCTGCTCGCGCCGCTCCTGAGCGCAATCTGAGCCCGGGCGCTGCTCCAGGCGCTCCTGAAGAGGCGCTGGGCCAACCCCTCGTTGAGTGACGCCGGAGGCAGCCAGTAAGCGTGAGAGGGGACCCGCCCCTCACGCCCACCGTGTCTTTATCAGCCTGTGCGCCCGGCGGGCGGGCAAGTAGGGAACCTCGGAGCGGAAAGGATCGCGGCTGGCAAGTTGCTACGTGTGCAGGCGCCGGAAAGGCCTCCAGGGAGACCACCCCGGCACACTCCCAAGCGACAGAGTTGAATCACGCCCCGCTGCCGGTGATTGGCGCGCTTCTTCTCTAATTTGGATCCTGGAATTAGAAGGGGGGGACCCCCCGGGTCATCTATTCCAACCCCCTGCAATGCAGGGATATCGTGCAGTTGTTGCATGCAGGGATCGAACCTGCGACCTTGGGCCCTGTTTAGGGAAGCTTTTAATGATTAGCAGACCACTGTATTTTAAAACTTTGTTGGAAGCCGCCCAGAGTGGCTGAGGAAACCCAGCCAGATGGGCGGGGTATAAATAATATATTATTATTATGATCTAACCAACTGAGCTGCCCAGCTCTACCATAAGTCACAAACACATTCCACCACTGATTGCGTTGCAGTTTCTCGACAAAAACCAAACAGGGCCAAATCTGTGTCGTCGTCGTCCGTCCCCCCCAATGATACCTTGTTATTAGTATTCACATGAAAGATGACAGTGTAAGAAAGGCCCTCTGGATCAAAATGTCCGTCATCCTCATTTCTCAAAGAAGCTTGTCAGATGCCTACAAGCCGAACGCGCATGGGATGGTGCACTCTGGCAATCACCTTCCTCAGCAACAGGCATTCCAAGGCTGTGATGTTGCAGGAGGCACTAACTATACAGCACAGAGCCGTGCTGTCTAGTTTGCCATAAACATCAATGAATGAATTTGTTTTATCAAGCTTGGGAAGCTATCCAGGTTGGAGGCCATCACCGCATCTTGATGCAGTGAGTTCCTTGGTTTAACTATTTGCTGCAAGGGCTTCCTTTTGCCTGTCTTGAATCTCTAACCGTTCAGCTTCATTGACTGACTGCAGGTTCTTGTATTGAGAGAGAGAAACTTCCATATTACCACTTTCCCTGCACCACCAACCTCTTATCATTGCCCTCCTTACTCAATCGTTTTCTAGGCTAAAACAGCCCCAAACAGCCTGTCCTTCACAGACCCTTTTGCTCCGGCCCTTTATCATTTTTGTTTGCACCTTTCTGCACTTTCTCCAGCTTTCCAGTACATTGGTACCTCAGGTTACATATGCTTCAGGTTACATACGCTTCAGGTTACAGACTCCGCTAACCCAGAAATAGTGTTTCAGGTTAAGAACTTTGCTTCAGGATGAGAACAGAAATCGGGCTCCAGCGGTGCAGCATCAGCAGGAGGCCCCATTAGCTAACATGGTGCTTCAGGTTAACAACAGTTTCAGGTTAAGAACGGACCTCCAGAACGAATTAAGTACTTAACCTGAGGTACTACTGTATCCTTTTTGAGGCACAACAAAGACCAGAACTCTGCAAATTATTAAATGAGGTCATACCATTTGTATAAGGGCATTCTGATATTGGTAGTTTAATTTTAAACGATCTGCAACACGTAAAAATAATAATAATGCAAATTCCAACAGCTTTATAATGGGTTGACATTTTCATTAAGCTATCCACCATGCAATAAACTACCTCAATAAAGGTTTCTCTCTTGGAGATGAATCCTAGGAACTGTAGAGCTGAGGGTCGTCTAGTCTCAACCAAATTATACAAGACAAATGGCCATCCAACCTCTGCTTAAGAACCTTCAAGGAAGAAGATTCCATCACCTCTCAGGGTGAGTATGTTCCACTGGTGAACAACATTTGCTATCAGAAAGTTCTTCCTGATGCTTAGTCAGAATGTCTTTTCTTGTAACTTGAATTTATTGGTTCAGGTCCTAGCTTCTGGAGCAGGAGAGAACAAGCTCGCTCCATCCTCTGTCTGACAGCTGTTTGGGGGTCAGCATTTGCTATAGGCATCCTAGCAAAAAATAAGGCTCACTGATTGTTTGCTAAGTCAATGAACTAATACTTGAGAAAGAGGAGCGGGATGAATAATTTATCTGCATGTCACACACATATCAAGGCACTTTTAAAAGGTGCACACTAAATGTTCACATTCCCCAGTATGAAGTATCTAGTCCACAATGCATTGTGTACGAAACATGAGAGTTAACCCTTACTTAATTTTTTTATACAAGAGTTATCAGATGGAGAGTGCCTTTCATTTTTTTCTAAGGTTGTAGATTAGAACACATGTGAGAATTAGAATGCATTTAGAACACCGAGATAAGATTGCATGCTACTGTTGTTAATACCTGCCATGAATACTCTAAGCCCTAAGGCTTGGAAATACGAGGCTAGTATCCAACAAAGCAGAGGTTGCCAAGGTATGGATTTAGCACAATAAGTACTTTTATTATCCAAAGAAATCTCTGTGTTTGAAGTTGAATGTCTGTCCCCATGTGATGAATCAGAAAAAGAGAGTAGCTGGGAGTGAGGGAAGTTGCAGAACATACAGAGCTAACCTAAAGTCTTGCTCTGTGTCAAGCCTTTAGGTCAACCACAAGGCAGGGAAGCACGGAAGACACAGAACGCAATTAGCTTTTTATTAGCAGAAAATAACAACACAGTAGCGTCCTCTGGTTCATCTTAACCCAGCTGAGACATTGCTGAAACTGACCACCAGCCCCGCCCTTGCCCCCTCTAGACTCTCACTCTGGACCCCTCCAAAGCAGATGGAGGCTGTGCCAAGGGAGTGGGCTCCTCTTCTGGGCCTGTCTAGCCCATTGCTCAGCAACGTGCAGGATTCTCCTTGAGTAGAGTATCAGATGGGTTGTAGCAAGGGTAACCTCTGGTTCCTCTCTATCTGAGTCTGCACTCACACTGTGACTCTCAGCCTCTAACCCTATCCTGGGAGGGCCTCCTTCTCCAGACCCCCCGTGATGGCTCAGACCTCCTGCTTCTAGCACCTCTCAGCTCATCCCTTCGGCAGACTGCTCTCCAGTGTCCCACCACCAGGATCTAAGTTGTCTTCTTCTGTGTCTTTCCTGGGGGACTCTTGGCTAGGTGGTTCCCACTACTCTTCCTCATCCAGCCAGTCCCTGGCTACTATTACAGCCACTGGCTGATATTATACATCTATATCAGCCTTCTGTTGCATAACATAGACACAATCCAATGCGCACCCAACAGCAAAGTAGAAAACAAAACCATACCAGAAGGAATGAGAGGTGCTGTAGCAGCAACATGGGTCATGCTTGCAACGTCCATGGTAACTCCTGCACCACTTACCACTCATATCATTGTGTACCGATGATGCCCTCATATCATATCACCCCGGCAGAGAACACACTGGTGAACTCATGGCAACCAGAGAATTCCCCCATGTTGTCAAAGAACCTAGAACACACACCGAACTCTGCACAATCAGGTAGCCGGAGAGGAAACCACATTAAATAAGGGAAGACCCACAAGCTCCTAGTTTCCACTTAAATATGTAGGCAGTGCCCCACTAAGAACCAGGCCAACATATACAGCCAGGTGCCTGGAGAAGGAATGAGGAAAGCCCTTCACTCAGTTGGTAGAGGGCATGAATGGAGAACCCGCAGGTGGAGGCCAGAGGCCAGCTGTGGGAGCAGTGCTCCCATGTTGTCGGCTGTCGGAAAACTCCACATGGTATGTGCTCTGCTTCCCTTCCTTCCCAGCACATCCCATTCGTGTATCAGCCTTCCCAGTGGGTGCCACTTACAGCTGGTGCTGCTTCTGGAAAGAAGGAGCATTCTGGGTTCTGGGAATGATGATCCACCAGTCTCTAGGACACACCTAGAGACTGACACCCCATCTCCCTTAACTCAGCAGCACCTCTTCAACATGTAGGCATTTAGCAGAGGTGGCCTGCAAACTCTATTTTCCTTTGCTCCGGCATTTTTCGGGTGATTGTTTTTAGTGCGATACAAGTGTTTTGGTTTTTTTTAAATAGATTCTTTGCTTACAGTGCCATTTTAATCTCATTGGGCCTCCTTTATCCTCTGCTCCAAAGCATATGGTCCCCTGAGATTGTGAAGACAGAGATGGAGAACTTGTGGCCCTCCAGATGTTGTTGGACTACAAACCCATCTGCAATACTAGTCTATGTATTATGTGTTCCAGTTCACCTGGAGCAGTTCTAGTTAAGGTTTTATAAGCCCGGGAGCCCTAGAGCCCAGTGCGCTGAGGCCACTGAAGAGAGAGGTTTCTGGTGGGCTTTCCTTATGCCTTATCCGTGCTAAGCATTTGTTCTGAATAGACTGGTCACCATTCTTCATGTAAAGAACACCTCTTACACCATCAACCATTACCCTTCTTGCTGGGCTGATGGGAGTTCCTTCTAACTTTACATAGTCTTCTGCTTTTCTTTCAGAGGTCACTCAGCTCCATTTCATCAGCTTGCCTAAGAAATAAGTTGACCAGGCTGAATTCACAGTCCATAGGACTCTGGTTCCCAATGTGCTACTATTGCATGAGGATGGCCAGCTGGAAAACAGCAACAGAAGGTAGGTGTGTAGACCCAATTTTTCATTTACTCAGTAAATGTCCTTGATATACTATGGAAAGCGGCACTGTTCAGTTTTTTTCCATTCATTCCTCTTAAACTGAACTCATAGGAGGAATCAGGCTATCATAAATTCCATTGAACCGTATACTTAGGAGAAACGCACGCAGATTAGTGCAAGACAATGAGGAGCAAACAGATACAGCATTGCATATTATTGCCCCGATACCACTCAAAATACCAGAAAGGATTATACTGGGAGCCCTCTGATTGAAGTAGAACCTCTTTGTTTCAATCCAGCTGTGAAAAATCAACCTGTATATTGCACAACCCTTTGCTGCAGCTAGGCTAGCAATTAAAAATGACTTCCTACTGAAAATATCTGGTATTGAAATATTTTTCTAGTGTTTGGAATGATGGATCACTATCATGCCATGCAGGGATGAGTTAAGGCAAGCATACATGCTTGGAGCTGGGTGCATGACACACAAAGAGAGCCTAACCAATCACACTCTAGCGGAATTACAAGGAATGCACAGAGCAGTCGGACAAATGTGCAGTGTTCCTACATTTTGTTCTAGAAAAACAATGCAGTGCTGCTAAGTCTCAACTAGCAGCTTGAAGCTGGTCATCTGATTAACTAATGTTGTGGTCAGGATGGGGAAGACAAGGTAATCTACCACAGCACATGGACACAACTGCATATCATGATTCCAGCACACTCATCTGATAAACAGAAGATGATTGCCAGGTGTCTGGAGAGCAGTGTAAGTTTAGGTGCATGGGCTGAGTTAAAAAAGTAGGGTTTCGTTTTATGTGGGGGCAAACACAAATGTGTGGGGTGGGCCTATAGAAGACAAGGACATCATCTGGAGATAGAGGTTGGGAAAGAGATACAGTGGTACCTCAGGTTACAAACGCTTCAGGTTACAGACTCCGCTAACCCAGAAATAGTGTTTCAGGTTAAGAACTTTGCTTCAGGTTGAGAACAGAAATTGTGCTCCGGCAGCACAGCGGCAGCAGGAGGCCCCATTAGCTAAAGTGGTGCTTCAGGTTAAGAACAGTTTCAGGTTAAGTACAGACCTCTGGAACAAATTAAGTACCGTTACTTATCCCGAGGTACCACTGTATCTTGGGGCTTCTGATCTTGTCAGACTCTGGTGCTTTCAGCAATGAAAAACTAGCAGTCCTTTTTGTACCTGTTGCATATAAAAATAACAATTGGACACCTGATATCTCGCCCGCTGGGCAGTGCTACTGGATATGATACCTGCAGGTCTCATAATCTATCCCAGAGGTGGAGAACCTCAGGCCAGTGGACAAAATTTGGCCTGCCAGGTCTCTTCATTTGACCTGCAAGGACATTTTGGCCAAACCATGTCCACCCACCCTACACCTGACATGATTATGTAATATCAGGTGTGTGGCAGGTAAGGACTGGGCTTCAAAGGAACAACCAGGAGCTTAAAGTGAGCTCCTTGTGGATCCCTTGCTGGAGCAAGGCAGACTCCCACCAAGTGTCCCTTGCTCAAGGAGGGGGAAGCACTTTCCATCGAAACAGCTGTTAAAGTGGAAAAAGAATGTATCCAGTGGAAAATGACTGTCTCTCCTCCCAGGATGGGCCTTTCAAACACCCCACACGGTACTTTGAAGCCCTCCCATTTTGCCCACAGACATGTCTTTGGGGGGCACCAGGAGTAAATTATTCCTGCTGAGCAATGAGGTTCTTACAGGCTCTGGTGTGTTCTGGCTTCCTGGCTTGCCCTTTGTACAGCCTCATTTGTCTTGCCTTGTGATCCTGACTTCCTCTTCGGACCCAACTACTGGCTGGTCTCGTGGAAGTGTGCAGCGCAAGTTTCACTGCTAAGTTTCTGACATCAGGTTTAAAACGGTTTTATTTCAGGCCCTCATGACATGAATGGTGTTCTAAAGTTTTTTATTCTCCAATGTTTTAATTTACGGTCAAAATTGTGTATATTCTGTGTTTTAAGCCACCAGACGTGGTGAAAAGCTCAGTATACTTCTGAAAATCTATATTTTTTTAAAAAAGAACTCATCAATAGCAGCCCTGTGACCTGGCTAATAGCTCAGCAGAAAAGAACAAAGCAAGAGGATACAAGCATTGTGAAAAAGGAAGTTTAGGTACAATCCTATCCCAGCAATGAGCCTACATTAAGGATAGAATCGTTCTTTTTTACATTCTATCCATGAGAATGTTCCACTGGTTACACTCGCCAATTAGAACAAAAATAATATGTCAGTATGGGACGCGGGTGGCGCTGTGGGTAAAACCTCAGTGCCTAGGACTTGCCGATCGTATGGTTGGCGGTTCGAATCCCCGCGGTGGGGTAAGCTCCCATCGTTCGGTCCCAGCTCCTGCCCACCTAGCAGTTCGAAAGCACCCTTAAGTGCAAGTAGATAAATAGGTGCCGCTTTATAGCGGGAAGGTAAATGGCATTTCCGTGTGCTGCTCTGGTGCCGGTTCGCCGGAGCAGCTTCATCACGCTGGCCACATGACCCGGAAGTGTCTGTGGACAGCGCTGGCTCCCGGCCTCTAGAGTGAGATGAACGCACAACCCTAGAGTCTGTCAAGACTGGCCCGTACGGGCAGGGGTACCTTTACCTTTACTAATATGTCAGTATAACTGATGGGACATGGTGCTCCAATTTTAAACAGATCGGGTGGCATCTCTGGTGCAAACTTTAGGTAAAGGTAAAGGGACCCCTGACCATTAGGTCCAGTCGTGACCGACTCTGGGGTTGCGGCGCTCATCTTGCTTTATTGGCCAAGGGAGCTGGCATACAGCTTCCGGGTCATGTGGCCAGCATGACAGAGCAGCGCATGGAAACGCCGTTTACCTTCCCGCTGGAGTGGTACCTATTTATCTACTTGCACTTTGACGTGCTTTCGAACTGCTAGGTTGGCAGGAGCAGGGACCGAGCAATGGGAGCTCACCTCGTTGCGGGGATTCGAACCGCCGACCTTCTGATCAGCAAGTCCTAGGCTCTGTGGTTTAACCCACAGCACCACCCGTGTCCCTTGGTGCAAACTTTAGTTACCTACAAAATAACTTATCACTTCTAGTTTCTGTGAGCTGTATCTATACAGGACTTCTTCAAATGGATGGGGGGGAATTCAACATAGCACTATGCAGCTCACTCAGTCAGCCCAAGCATTTCTGCTTGCCTAACAGAATAATCTGACCCCTGCCAGTTAATTTAGGTGGGTGCAAGGTATGGGAAAGCCACATTGCACTAGCAGGAAGCCCTTGCATGGGCTTCTGCTGGTGGGGCACATTACCTGAATCCTGCCCACGGTAAATGCACAGGCTGCAATACTAACCCTATTCCATTGCTCCTCTGAACCAAATACTGTAGGAATTACTTCCAAGTAGGCATGGTTAGGACAGTGCTGTAGTGTATTTGCAAATGTCTATCTATCCTATTTATTTAGTTAACTGCCGTGCCACCTGCTTCTTGAATGGTCTCTTTAAATTTGAAGGTTCAGTATTGTTCCTCAAGATGTGTATGTCTTTAAGGGCCAGAGCAAATAACGAGACCCAGTTTTACAGCTGTGAAGGAGTATAGCAGGTGCTGTTAAGTTGTGTTAATTAAGCTGTGTCAGCAATTGGGTATAGTATATAAAGAGCAGCACCTAGCTGTCTCAGTATCCTGGGGGATGGGTTGGTGGTTGGGTCATGCTTGTTGATATATTTAGTGTAAAAGGAGTTTTTGTTTTTGTTGTTAAAACCTTGTTAAAGTTATTTTTTAGTTCCTTGTAATGCGTGGTCTCCCCAGCAAGCTTTCTGCAGCGCAACTAAACTGCAAATAGCCAACACTGCGATGATTAATGCTGATGTTTGATTGCCCCTTAAGGCCCAGCACTTCACAGGCTATTGAAATAATAGTCTACACCAAATAAATGCCTGCACCATATAAAGATACTGGAGTATTATAAAAATAAATGATCATAAAATATAGATGGGTGCTAAATGCTTACAATACCACAAGTTTTTCATAGTGATATAGTGGGGAGAAACACTATCCTAAAGTCACAGGTCTTTCTTAAGATACAATGCCTTGTTTCTTTTTTTACAAGAACCATTTATAGCTTAACTTTTTTTCCATTTCTGCAGTTTGGAGGAAACAGGGCAGAGATGGAATGCTGATTTGGCTAAGGTTCTCTTGGGTTTCAGAGATTCATATTATATAGGGATGGAGTGGGAGAGGAATAAAGGGAAAGGGACCCTGGGAAAGTCCACATAAACAATTAATCTTGCAAATAGGAGACAAATCCCCCTGGGAAAATGATAGTACGGAAATCATGAAAAGTAAGCTGAAAAACATCTACTTCTGTGTACAGGAAGAATGACACAGATGGTGTCTATTGACAATGTTTTTTTTCTCACGATAGATGTTTGTGTTGTCCTAACAAACCATTAAGACAAAATAATTTATCACTTAGCACCTCTTTTTTAGGGGGCCGGGGTTGTGTGCCCTCTACTGAAACATATAGTTATTTTGCTTAGGAAATGTAACATTTTTCTTGTTTTTTTAAAAAAATATTATTCAATTTATATCCTGCATTTATTTATTTATTATTTAAATTTGCATGCCGCTCTTTGTCTGAAGGTCTTAGGGCAGTTCACAGCATAAAAATTAAAAATGAAAACATAAGAGACGTGATAAAAACAAAAACAAAGCAAAACAATAATGCCCCCTCCCAGAAACGCATTTAAAAGGAATATAAAATGTTAATCAGCCAAAGGCCTGGTTTGTGAACATTTTTGCCAGGTGAGCTTCCCTGGGGAGCACAGGTGCTGGGTTCTGCCCAACTTTGTGACGTGTCATGTCACATGCATGACATGTGAGTGATGTCATGTGGCCGGCCACAAGGCCTGCCATGGCCACAGGGAGGACAGAATCTGTCGCAACTAGAGGGAGGCCCAGTGAGACCCACTGCAGGCCACAGAATATTGAGGGGGCCGGCCTCCTTGAAAATTTTGCTATTCCACAAACTGAGAGCCACTGCAGAAAAGGCCCAAGGTCCAAGTATTTCTGGTTAGGACATCCTTGAGCTGAATTAACATGATAACTGAACTACTGTACCATTCCCATGACAGCAAGGAATGATGTTTGTGTCAGTTTAGGCACAGCTTTGCATCTTTCACCTTGCATCTTTCACCTTACCTCAGGTTACATATGCTTCAGGTTACATACGCTTCCGGTTACAGACTCCGCTAACCCAGAAATAGTACCTCAGGTTAAGAACTTTGCTTCAGGATGAGAACAGAAATTGTGCTCCGGCGGCGCGGCGGCAGCAGGAGGCCCCATTAGCTAAAGTGGTGCTTCAGGTTAAGAACGGTTTCAGGTTAAGAATGGACCTCCGGAACTAATTAAGTACTTAACCTGAGGTACCACTGTATAGGCATCTAAGGAGGGCTGGTTTACATATTTCAGGGCTTCATAAGAAACAGTGGAGCAGCAGATGGAAACAGGCAGATGGATGCAGGTGAAGCACATCAATCTAGCCCTCTTCACCAGCCTTGATCTGCTTCTGTAGTGTCAGAGGAAGTGTTTTCTTAGACCCCCACTGATAGGAGAGCTGGGCCACAGAGCAGTCGTTGTCTCTCTTTTCCCAAGCCTCGAGGTTGTGGAGTTTTGTATCAGGGCCAGGTTTGGACAGTGTCCCACCAACCTGATGAGGGCCCCAACAACATGTGGGCTGAGCATGCACGGGGTGCAGAGGCTGTTCCACTAGCGTAGTTGTGGCACATCTCCAGACCTGGAGCAATGCAAGTATAGAATTGCTCTGCTAGACTGTACTATCATAAACTATATTATAATGCTCCATGATTATGCCAACACAGGGTGTCGATATTTCTCATATCTTTTGGGGAAGACCATTCATGGTGGTTTGGAAAGTAGGGTCTGAAATGATACCGTCACCATCAGACAATGCCCCACTGATTCACTTATAAAAGGCACTCTGTTGTGTTGGGGTGACATACTGCCTACCCTTACATTTCATTAACTGTTTAACCGGACCCTTTTGAACTATTCCTTCCCTCTTCTGGAGGGGAAACTTCCCTTCTGTTTCACAGTTCATGGCTTCTTCATTTTTCTCCTAGCAACCTTGTCAATACACTTCCCAAACACTGCAGGACTAGAGCCAAAACAGTTTAGAGCCATCATATTTGTGAAAAATGTCTATTCTTCTGCAACAGCCTCTCAATTGTTGGCTTAACTAAGGCTGGCACCCTGATGATTTATCCCTACTGGTATACCAAGACTAGCATTTCCTTTCTAGAATTAGTTAGCCAATTGGTTCTGGTTCATGCAGAAGTTCTTCCCTACTGTAGTCTGTGTAAGAATTAAGCTGAGAAATAACTGTGAATCCGGCATAAAGTTTTACATTCTAATCATTTTGTTTTGCTTGCTGGAGAGCAGATTTATAGAATTATATTAAACATGTGGCCCAGTAAAAAACAACAGAAAGTGAGTTGTGACAGTAGCTGTCAAGCAAAAAGGTTCTCCCAGGTCCCAGCCCTTTTACTTGATATCCCTTCACTAGAGATTCCAGGGATGTGATATAAGGCCTTCTCACTGCGCTCTCTCACATTTCCATCTGTCCATGGCAACACTAATTCACAGCTAGTAATTCCTCATATCTGCCAGGCAGAAATAGATTTTAATAATAATATAATAATAATAATAATAATTTATTATTTCTACCCCGCCCATCTGGCTGGGTTTCCCCAGCGACTCTGGGCAGCTTCCACAAAGACCAAAAGTACACTAAGATGTCAGACATTAAAAACCTCCCTGAACAGGGCTGCCTTAAGATGTCTTCTGAATGTCCGGTAGTTGTTTATCTCTTTGATGTCTGATGGGAGGGGGTTCCACAGGGCGGGTGCCACTACTGAGAAGGCCCTCTGCATGGTTCCCTGTAGCTTTGCTTCTCGCAATGAGGGAACCGCCAGAAGGCCCTCAGCGCTGGACCTCAGCGTCCGGGCAGAACGATGGGGGTGGAGACGCTCCTTCAGGTATACTGGGCCGAGGCCGTTTAGGGCTTTAAAGGTCAACACCAACACTTTGAATTGTGCTCGGAAACGTACTGGGAGCCAATGTAGGTCTTTCAAGATTGCACATTGTAGATTGCACATTGTCATCTGCATAGCATGCTCCAAGCTGTTCACCCTGAATGCAAAACTATGGCCAAGCTAGGTGTTCTCCATCTTACATTTGTGCAGCTGGCTATTCTTGCCTAAGTGTATTCATATCTAATATTGATCTGTCTCATTTTTGTAATGTATCTGTAACTTTTTTTAAAGCTATTTTTGTTTAAAATAAATCAGCGTATGGGACAGTCCAAATTTCCTCCAACCCCCATTAGTGTATGTGTATTCAACTGAATATTTCATATTTCAGAGTATTTCATTTTGGCCTGAGTATGTACAAAATAATAAATCCCAAAAGCTGCAAATGAGAAGAAGAGCAACTGCCATGTGGCAATGCACAAAACCAGCCAGTTGTTTTCATGAACACTTCATCTTGGCATTCAAACTTAAAAACAATACATTTGGTGAGGCCTAAGGGCCGTCTTTTTTGGAATGAGTCTTTCTTTGTCCTTTGGAAAACTGAGCAAGTCTTGGAAATACAGTATTGTCTTACGGTTTACCACAAACTCATTATAGCTTATTGTGCCACAAGAAGGAAATATGGAGTGAGCAAAAGCTCCTGTATATTTGCCCAAATAAATTAATGTACCCTGTTAAACTGCTAACCTTAAATGAACTTCTGTATTAACTTTAGGACAGCTTTTCCAAGTTGCTAACACAAGTAACAACTGAAGCATTCTGGCAGTTCAAACTCCATGGAATTGTATAGAGACACAACTTGCAAAGGGCCTCAAAATTAACTTTGCAGCCTAATTCAATTATTATGGCGGTCCAGTTTTTGTGTTTTGCCCTTTTTGGACCAGCAGATCTTGATGTTTGTAGGCTCTGCTCCACAGGCAAAGAAAATACGCAGTGATGACTACCAATTTGTATAGGTTTAAAAGCGGATTAGATAAATATAAAGAGGATGAAGCTATTAATGGCTACTACTGAGAGTGTAGGAAGCAGTATGCATATAATACAGGCTTCCTCAACCTTGGCCCTCCAGATGTTTTTGGCCTACAACTCCCATGATCCCTAGCTAGCAGGACCAGTGGCCAGGGATGATGGGAATTGTAGTCTCAAAAACATTTGGAGGGCCAAGGTTGAGGAAGCCTGCTATAATACAAGTTACTGGGGGAAAACAAGGAGGGAGAGTGTTGTTGTGCTCAAATCCTGTTTGTGGGTTTCCCAAAGGCTTCTAGTTGGCCACTGTGAGAGTAGAATGCTGACTAGATGGACATCTGGTCTAATCTGGCAGAAATGGAGATTTTATACTTTATGATCTGGAGGAAGGAATTGTATACTGTATTAGTTTTGAAGTTGGTTAATGTTACTTTAGCTTTAGTGACATCTACTGTGGCAACAGTGTATGACCATTTTACAGAGTTTTTCTTTTTTAAAATCATTCCCTTCAATTTCTTTAAACTATATATGGTCTCTGAATTTTTCTACAATCCATCTGAGACACAGTTATAATTCTTAACAGAGCCTGCTTCTTACTTATGATAGACAAGGCTGCACTTAACACACACACAAATTCAGGTTGTACCAAAAACTATTTGGGAAAAGAAACTACTGATTCTATGGATGAAAAAGTCAACAGATGGTTGAATCTATCTCTAATAACAAGCAGGTCCTGTGTGCAACAGCACAGTCCTAACCATATCTACTCAGAAGTAATTCATGTTGAATTGAAAGGAATTTACTCCCAAAGAAGTGGGATTAGGATTGCTTCTTCAGGGACAGAGCACAAGTAAAGGTATGCCTTATAGTCCTTATATTAGCAAAGATGGAGATTAATTTTAGGCAGTGCACTGCACAAGGTAAAGTTGCGGTGGGGAGCTGGTGGGCTGGATCCAGAGTCCTCCACTTTGACAGGCAGGTGGGGTGAGACTTATTTTTTTACAAGTAAGCTTATAGAGGACGGGGCTACCAGTATGGAATCCTATACACATTTATGTGGGAGTAAGCCCTATCAGAGGGACGCGGGTGGCGCTGTGGGTTAAACCATAGAGCCTAGGACTTGCCGATCAGAAGGTCGGCGGTTAGAATCCCTGCAATGGGATGAGCTCCCGTTGCTCGGTTCCTGCTCCTGCCAACCTAGCAGTTCGAAAGCACGTCAAAGTGCAAGTAGATAAATAGGTACCACTCCAGCGGGAAGGTAAACGGTGTTTCCGTGTGCTGCTCTGGTTCGCCAGAAGCGGCTTAGTCATGCTGGCCACATAACCCGGAAGCTGTATGCCGGCTCCCTCGGCCAATAAAGCGAGATGAGTGCCGCAACCCCAGAGTCGGCCACGACAGGGGTCCCTTTACCTTTAGCCCTATCAGAGAATGGGACCTTTAAGTAAACATGTAATGTCACACTGATTTGTGCCCAATTAAGTCATCCTTTTAGCGGTGGGATTTCTACTTGTGCAATGGAACTGCCTCTTTCTGCATGCCTCCTGCAATCTGTTCCAGAGTGATGGGGCAACTCCCCAAACAGGGTATGCTGGGAGAGGAAATCTTGTTGCACAAGCTGAAGTTCTTTTTTTCTAACAGGAGGATTTTGTTGGATACAATTCTTTGCTCCAGCCAGGGTCCCAGCATCATTTCTCTGGGTACAATGCAGACTTACAACACAGGGTCCTTCCACTACTTCTCCAGAAACAGGAAGATGGATCATTGTCCTTTAGCTTCCTTTATATTTATAAGCAGACATTGAAGTAAATACAGTACACACACATGCATGTATTGAATTGTAACACAAGGATGGGACAAATGCCCTTTACACAGTCCCTGGGATCTAATGTTAGTTCTTCTGTATCCTCCGGAGACAAGAGGCTTAATATATCATTAATATGTATTTGTAGGCCTTTGAATCCTATCAGCAGCACTGGCTTCCCGCTGTCGCTGGGATCTCAAATGTCCCCGATCATCATTATAATGTTTGTCCCTCCCTCTTGCTGCCAGTCCCTGTCGCTCACTCCTGGTTCCTCCTGCTGCCTGTGCATGGGACTAGCAGCAGGAGCGAAGGCACTCTGCAGCAAACAAGAAAGCAAGAGAGTTTTCTGCAAAAGCGCCTTCTCTTCCTCTTCCGTGTGCCAACAGGGAGGTCTGATCCAGCAGCTGACTCCTCCGAACGTTGCATGATCTGCTCTAACACTGTCTCCGATTTGCTCCAGCAAATCTCCAGCTGGGAAATAAGGGAAGGGCCAACAGCTCGCTGCTAGAGCACATGCTCCGCAAGCAGAAGGTCCCGGGTTCATTCCAGGTAAGGTCTGTGAAACACTCCTGTTTGCAAATGGCCAGCCATTGCAGAGTCTACTGAGCAAGGTGGCCAACGGTCTTACTCAGGTACTTTTCTGCCTAATATACACACACACACACACACACACACACACACACACACATATATAAACAACAATATATGTGTGTGTGTGTGTGTGTGTGTGTGTGTGTGTATAAATATATATATAAATATACATATAATTAGGCAGACAGAAAAGTACCTCGAGTCAGACCGTTATATATATATTGGCAACTCCAGCTCAACGACTGGGCACGGTATAGAGACACCACGCCCCCCCCCCTCGCTTTGTTTTTAAGGAACCTGCTTCCCAACCGCTGACGAGTCAGAAGAGTGGGGAAATATAGCCCCTCGTTTGCTCTGAAGGGGTTTTTCACGACCCAAACAGGCCCCGCCCCCACAGTGGGCGTGGCAGCGAGGGGGGGGGACGACGCGCTGCTAGTGCGCAGTTTACCCGCCGGAAGTTCCCGCGTGTTCGCGTCCGGAAGTGACGTCTCACGTCGCTCCCTGCGCTAAGCCCCCTCCTCTGTGGCGGCGGCGGCGGCGGCGGCGGCAGGCTGCGGCAGCTGTAGAGCCGGGCGGGGCTTTCGGCCGCGGCGGGGAGGCGGGGAGGAGGAGGAGGCGGAATATGGCGGACGGCGTGGACCACATAGATATCTACGCCGATGTGGGAGAGGAATTCAACCAGGTAGAGAGGCTCCGGGGGCCGAGGAGGAGGAGGCCGGCGGGGAGGCCTGGCTGGGCTGTGAGGGAGGGAGGGAGAGAGAGGGAGGCTCTGACTGGCTGCGCTCGCTGCAGGCCTCGGCCCAGCGGAGGGGAGCCGCCGCCATTGTTGTCTGCGGCGCTCGCCGAGAGGCCTCTGCCGCTTTCCCGCCTGGCGCGCGGGGGGGGGGGGAGCTCGTGTGGAAGAAGAGAAGGGCCGAGGGAGGGGGGCGCGGCCTAGCTTTGAGTGCGAGTCGCCGCCGCCGCCTCCTCTCCTTCCCCTGCGAGGCCTCGGGCGCTGGAAAACAATGAGCCCGGAGACGGAGCCTCCTGCAGCGCTGTTGCTGGTTGCCCACTTTCCCCCCTCGGGAGGAGGAGGAGGGGGAGGAGGGAGCCTGGAGCCCAGCGGCTCCAGCCCAAGCAGCAGCCGCTTCCCCCAGGAGGAGGCTGCGACGGGGAGGAGTGACAAGATGTTTATCCTCCTTCGGGGAGGCTCGGTCGGAGCGCCGGAGATGAGGCTTACGAGAAGCCGAGGGAGAGGGGAAGCAGTTCCCTCGAAAGGTGCTTCGCAGCACAGCCTCCCTTCGCGCCTCTTTTCAGTTTCCTGATCAGCACGCGTGACGAGACGGCAGACGTTGCCTTTTCAACATTTAATAGCTCCGTTTGCACAGGTGGTTGAAGGCTATATGGGTATGTTTTTTGCAGGCTTAGAAAATAGCAGAGGCTTTTATTCCTGTGCAGTCTATGAGAAATGGGGCAGAAAGACCAAAAAGTAGAGAATTGTTTCTGTCCCGGAACTGTTTTGCCAGTCAGTGTGGAGAAGCATCCAGTTCACTGAGTATGCTGTTTGATGCTGGAAGCTTTGGTTTAGCTTCCACCATTCTGCGTAGTCATCTGTTCACCCATTTTTGTCCTTATTCTCTTATGTAGTCTCAAAAGAGTATTGTGGAGATTTTGAAAAGACTCACATTGAGCAAGGAAGTGTTCCTAGAATGCATTTCTATGCTATTTCTTTTGGAGTAGTTCTTGTGCCTTCTTTTAAAAGCATATTCTTTGCTTTCTCCCATATTTCAATGATGTTTCAAACTCTTTTTAGTTTTCATTTCTGCTGGCGATGGATTAAAAAAGTTAACTGGTGAAACTAATTGTACTAAAGGAGAAAAGTAACTTGAGTATCTGCATTCAAAGGCTGATCTTTTCATGTTATTACAGGTACTGTAGTTGTGTTTAGTAAAGGGAGGGGCACTACATGGATGAATATGCTAGGTCTGCTCCCTATTTGCATTCCAGTTGCTCTGTTCAAAGTGGGGAGCCCCCCGTCCTCCTTGAGGCTTCCTGTGTTATTTAGAACCCTGGAAAATCCAGAGTTCTAAAATGTGCAGGAAGCCTCTGTGGAGACAGGAGGCTCCCTACATCAGTCAATCACCATCCAACTCATGGAGTTTTTGATGGAAACCTACAACCCAGGTGGTGGGTCATAGGGCAAGTGCATCTGTTCCTTCCCCCTCCTTCTATATGTACTGAAGACCTGAAGGGAGTGTAGGTGAACTAGTGTTCTGAACTTATGGAACTGACATACTCCATTGGATTGGAGTCCTTGGCCTTATTTATGTGTTCAGACTCCTCAGGTAGAAACAAATGTGAGGAGAAGCAAGGGGACACTGAAAAGTCCGATCCCTCCAGTGTGTCAGCAATACACAGGTTAAAATCCTTCGTGAATTGGAGGGCAAATGTCTGAATTGGGGAGTTTCTAATACTTGTGAAGGCTTCTGGATCCTCATACCTGACCTTGGCTCTCAAACTCCTGGAGCGCTTTATTAAATGTAAAAAGGATGTACTGGAGGGGACATAGCTTTGCTTCTTCTTAAAATTTATAAATTTATGTTTATAGTCAATTTAAGACACCTGTTTATATGTGAGGAGACGAAACACCCTTTTAGAAGTTCTAGAAGTGTATAGTACTGCAATTCTATTTCTCTGTTTTTAATTTGGTAATACATTCTGTGCTGTCAATCACTTGAAGTAGTACATAATTTAAATCAAAATAACTATTATGTATAAAATATTAATAAAACTGTACAAACTCAGCCAGCTAAAACTTCATTGGCTAACTAAAAGCAATATAGTAGTTGAAAATTAATCCGTTCAGGCACCAAGAAATGCACTTTGAAAAAGCCAGTTTTACTTGGTGGCAGAAGAAAGGAGAGACGAGCAAAAAAATTTATGTGGAAAGCATTTCATGATGTAGGCGCCATCACATAGAAAGCTCAACTTTGTGGTCTCACTGTTTTTAATTCTGTAAAGAAAGGGTTACATAGCTTTCTTTATGGACATATGGTAATGTGGAGGTACATATAAATTGTTCCCCCACCCCCAAAAAAATCTGTGCAGGAGGTGTATGTGTATTTGTTGCTCAGTGTGGATGCTATACTGTATTCATGTGTCATCCTCAGGTAATCCGGCTGTCTAAATTGAAATGCAAATTGAACATTGTTTTTGAAGTTCACTGCACACATTTGCATCTGTTGTAGCATCTACACCTCTCATTTACACTATTGCAGACATAATAGGTCTCTTTGTTATCTGTCTCATCAGACTTAGCAAACTGCAGTTCACCAAAAATTAGAAAGTAGTCATGACAATAATGGAATGAGGAGGGGAGTGTGTAGGTGGGTGTGTGCGTGCTGTTTCCTCATATATTTGGGAGAAAAAATGGGTGCACTGTACTTTTCTGCTGTGAGCAAAAGAGCAAACTGGTGAATAATTTTTGAGTTAGCAAGCCATTGGCAGAGAATGATCCCTTCAAGTCTTCTACCAAAGTTTAAAGCTACTTTTGGCTACTTTGTAAAACCCCCAAAAACTTAGGGAAAATCATCCTGTGTAGTTGGGCTCTTAGATACAAGTTTCTCAGATTGAGCCCTCTGGAGGCCAGAGAAAGATATTTGATGAAATTGGTGTAAGCCACATTGAGCCTGTGAAAAATGAATAAAAGATTACAGTGGTGCTTTAGTAATTAACACCTTTTAATGCAATGGCCTCTTTGACATATGTAATGAACTATAAACTCTAGAATTCTGTGTAATTTATTAAGCAATTCTATTAGGCTATCTTGGTTTTTGCGATGAGTAGGAGATTCATTGGATTAATAGATTTAATTCTTTTGGTTTAGTACTGTTTTGTTGACTTCAGTTACCTCTAGCTTCAAGGTGTTGTGTTTTTTAAACACTGGAAATGAAGTTTTCACTCTTTGTTAATTAATATTTTACTTGTATTTGTAAATTGGTATTTTTAATTGTTGAACATTTTACTGTTTTTTTAAATGTAATATATACTACACTGGAATAAATATTATGAAGGTATTGTATATAAATACCATTAAATAAATAAATAAAGTTCTATTCAAGCCTCTCCAGAAAAAATGAACTAAAAGTATGACATTCAATGACCCCTGTCTTCTAGGAGGCTGAGTATGGTGGGCATGATCAAATAGATCTGTATGACGACGTCATCTCTCCATCTGCCAATAACGGTGATGCTCCAGAGGATCGTGATTATATGGACTCTCTCCCACCATCTGTTGGAGATGATGTAGGCAAAGGATCAGCACCAAATGTTGTCTACACGTATACAGGAAAGAGAATTGCATTGTACATTGGGAATCTTACTTGGGTAAGTGTTCCACTAGTTATTGCTGCAATAGGAATTATAAGAAACTGCATTAACTCAGACCATTGACCTATCTAGTTCACTATTGTCTGGACTAGGTGCAGCCCTCAGAGGCTTCAGACAGACATTTTTCCCAGTCCTACCTGAAAGTTTTGCATGCATATTGTCTACCACTGAGCTGTGATCCTTCCTCTTTTGCTAGAGGTAATGACTGTAAAGTGGACTTTTGAGTTTGTAATCACTGCTTCTTAAAGTCTATGTAAATTAACAAATTCGTTGCTTATTTTAAACATAATTTGCTGAATTATATCACTGAGCATTAGGAATCTTTCCAGTAACTTTAGAAAACAATAAGTCAAACCAACTTAGCTTAAAAAAAGCTTTTATATTGTATGCATCAGATGCACTTAGCACCTGCTGTATTATCTGTTCCCTTGAATAGTGCAGTGGAAAAGTGATAATGAATGGTTTTTTGGATATGGCTTTGCTTCTATTTTGTCTTTGCTATTATGTTCAGAAATGAGATTTCAATTACAAATATTTTCCAGTGGACCACAGATGAAGATTTAACTGAAGCAGTTCATTCACTTGGTGTAAATGATATTTTGGAGATAAAATTTTTTGAAAACCGAGCTAACGGCCAATCTAAGGGGTAAGATTTTTGTTTAAATTCAACATCATTCCCATTTCTGTTCTACAGTGTGACAGGCTGTACAGGACACTGTTTTGTTTTTTTTTTGCTTGAGAGAATGTAGCTTAAGAAGATGGGACAGGATTAGAACAAGATTTAAGGGAGGAGTAGTGAGTTTAACTGGACAGACCATAAAGGAAGTTGAGACTGTGTTGGTCAAGAAAAGGAATTGGTGAAGCAACTGGTTCTGAGTACGGCATGAAAGCAGGCTTAAGAGACAAAAATGAAAGCTGGTTTGCTAGAAGGTTTGGGGTGTCTTGCTAATAGTAAATGAGGGTTACACTTCACAGAGTAAATTATTAGGAAATGTGTGGTAGCCTATTACAGTTGGCTTATATGGGGGGTAGGGGTATTAGGTAATTCTTGAATCAAAAACTGACTCTTAAGTCTTCCTTCTAAAATTATTGTAAAACATTTTAGTTGAGTGATGCTTTCTTAGGGCCCCATCACCACCATACATAATTCCCCCGTTTATTTCTTTACAGGTTTGCTCTTGTAGGTGTGGGATCTGAGGCATCTTCCAAAAAACTAATGGATCTGTTGCCTAAACGAGAATTGCATGGTCAAAATCCTGTTGTTACTCCTTGTAATAAGCAGTTTCTGAGTCAATTTGAGCTGCAGTCCAGAAAAAGTAAGTGTTGCTCCCAGCTACTCACAGTGAAGTGAAAGAGCATGTTTTGGATGAAAAAATTACCATTTTGCAATTGTGGATGTGTTTGTATTTGGCTATTAAGTGCTGAGAATCTGCTGACTAAGGCTTGGTTTACTGAAATGAAATAACACTACTCAAACTATAGGTTCTGTAGACTTTTTAAGAATATTGTAGAAAGACATGGATCTTACTTTCTCTAGTACTACTTATTTTTTTAGTGATAAAAGCAAGAATGATGCCAGCTAATTTGAGTTCCTATACATTTGAAACATCACATTGATAATATAAGAACAGCATAAAAATAAGCCAAGAGTTTTATTTTGAACACTTTTGTTTTCTTCTTTCAGCTACACAGTCAGGCCAGATGTCTGGTGAAGGCAAAGCTGGTCCTCCTGGAGGCAGTTCACGGGCATCGTTTCCACCAAGTAACAGAGGGAGGGGTCGTTTCCCAGGCGCCCTTCCAGGAGGGGATAGATTTCCTGGACCAGCTGGACCAGGAGGACCCCCACCACCTTTTCCAGGTAAAATGTTTTGTGTTATACATTGCTGCCTTTATGTATAGTTGAAGATATTGAAATCTGATTTGCCAGTTATTGCACTTTGTTTCTGGACAGTAAGATTATTTTATATTGACATACATTCTATACTGAATAAAAAAAACCTTAAGTTAAAACACACACAGTATAAAAGAACACTAAAATAAAACAGAACCACAAGTGTATAGTGTTAGTTCTGTTGATAATTGTTGCTGAAATATTGGATGTTTTCATTGGACATTCATCTCTCCCCTAAGTCTATACTCAAAACGCATAAGCTTTATTGTAAAACCTTAGAAACCTATGGTAGTTTTTAGCATTGGCATGTTGTGGAATACAAGTAGCTGGGGTAGATGACACCTCTTACCTTTCCACCATGAGAAATGCCGGATTATTTGATAACATGTGGATTCTTGTTATATTTAATACTCATATCCATATGTCAGTAAGCTTTCTCAATACTCTTTACAAATGTTTCTGTAAATTTGGAGAAAGTTTTGCTAGAAGTAGTAGAAGGCATTATTTTTTCTTTCTTCCTTCCCATTTAGCTGGACAGACACCTCCACGTCCACCCCTAGGTCCTCCAGGCCCTCCAGGTCCTCCTCCACCTGGCCAGGTTCTACCTCCTCCACTAACGGGTCCCCCTAATCGTGGTGACCGTCCCCCTCCTCCAGTTCTGTTTCCAGGGCAACCCTTTGGTCAACCTCCACTGGGCCCTCTTCCCCCTGGCCCTCCACCTCCAGTTCCAGGCTATGGTCCTCCACCAGGTCCTCCACCCCCACAACAGGGCCCTCCTCCACCTCCAGGTCCTTTCCCCCCTCGTCCACCTGGTCCGCTAGGGCCACCCCTGACATTGGCTCCTCCTCCTCACTTACCTGGGCCTCCACCAGGTGCTCCCCCACCAGCTCCACACGTGAATCCAGCTTTCTTCCCCCCGCCAGCCAACAGTGGCATACCTACATCAGACAGCCGTGGTCCACCACCTTCAGACCCATATGGCCGGCCTCCACCTTATGACAGAGGTGATTATGGTCCACCAGGCAGGTGAGTTGCTTTCCTCATTGATAGCATCTTTATTTCTCTTTAAAAACGCTTCAAGAGTCTTAATAAGGAGGCTTGATTTCCTTCAAGGAAGTAAGGTTACATCAGAAAAGTGTTTCTCAAATGTGGGAATAACATTAAACCAGTGTTCCTTAAATGTTTTGAGCTTGGCTCCCCTCTTATGAATGCATGCTTTCTAGGGTCCCAAAAACCATCAGTTCCACAACAGACTGTATAGAGATAATTGATTGCTGCAATGTACATAGCTTGCTGCTGTGTGCAAAGAACTGTGAAGTGGAGAACAACCCAGGCGTTAGGAAACAGAATAGAACAATATACATTCGTACCTTGGATCCCAAACGCCTTGGTACTCAGACATTTTAGCTCCCAAACGCCACAAACTCGGAAGTGAGTGTTCCAGTTTGCAAACGTTCTTTGGAACCCGAACATCCAACAGGCCTTCCGTGGCTTCCGATTGGCTGCAGGAGTTTCCTGCAGCCAATCAGAAGCTACACTTTGGTTTCTGAACATTTTGGAAGTTGAATGGATTCTGTTCAACTTCCAAGGATTCTGTTCAGCTTCCAAGGTACGACTATATGATTGTACATCCTAAAGCTATACTCCAAGAAAGCATCATTGGAACATAGCAGCAGCTTTTGCCAAATCATGCTCACAAATCCAGTGCAAAATGTATCCTTTGCTAAAGGATATTTAACCTACCAACATCTTGACTGACAAAGGAAAGAAGGCTTCAGATCCAATCTCCGCTGCAGGTGTTTTGTGAACTCCCAAGGGGTATGGGTGACTGCACAGTTTGAGAACCAGTGTTTTAAAAACAGTACTTAGACCTTCCTCATTTCCATCAGCTATGTACAGTATTTGTTTTATTTTGTTTTTATTGGTGGCTTCTTTTATGTCTTTAAACAAATGCTACATTTGTAAGCTCCCCATACGTGTGTGTGTATGTGTATGTATAATTAACTTTTTAATGTTCAGCTACTCAAGTTTTCTTCACCAGCTGAAAGTTGCAATTTAATTCCTTTAAAGTAAATCACAGTGTAAAGATTAATATAAATGTATGTTTTTTAAATGAACAAATTTTGGTCTCTAATAAGAAAACACTCTGTGTGTCAGCTTGAGATGTCCTGCTTTACTTTCTGCTTATCCTACATCTTCCTTGCAACTCCAGTGACCTAGAGTAATCTTTGTATGACTACTCTGATGGATTCAGACAACCATATCAGATGGCAGACAATATGAGGAATCATTGAGTTGTTTTTTAACTGAAAGAGGAACCCTGATTGTTGATCAAGTTTTATTCAGGAGATAGTAAAATTCTGTGTCTTCACTCAACTTGCGAGTTATCATTATGGGTGAAATGCTTAGAAATCCCATGATGACCTTACGTCAGCTGCTGTATCAGTTGTCTACATCCACCTTTTCTTTTCCAGACTTACATAATAAACTCCTGTTGGCTTACCCTTTGCTGCTAATTTCCCTTTGTTGCTGTTTGTCTTATGTTCATGTTATACCACATTTTTAGACATTTATAGATTGTGATATATAAGAATCTACTTGCATGTTGTGGCATATAACAGAGGCTTTGTTGGGATAATTTTTTGTCAAATAACCTTCCTAGTCTTTTACTTGAGAACATTGTTTCTAGCTTTGTTAATTGGTTCATGGAATTACTGTCTAAAATTTAAAATGTTATCATTCAGCTTTTTAGAAATTTAGAGCATTTGGCATAATAACTTGGAAGACTATGCTGAGAACCCATAGTTTATAAAACCAAACTTTTTAATATTTTGTATATCAAGATAATACTCTAATAAACAAGGGAGGGCTGAGGGGGTTGAAAGCAGAAGTAGAATCTCTGCACATAATGTCCAATATTTTTATGATGATCTCAACTACAGTCCATAACTATATTTAAATTGTCAATTATATATCATAGGCGTTTCACTGGAAATAACATGCCCATAAGAGAACAATTACATATGCCATTGTATTGGAGACAAACGAAAAATAATACTCAAAACGCAGGGAGGTATGAATTTTTAGACATTTCCTCTTATGCTAAATCAGCTATAGGATCTTGATCCACTTCTTGCTCTTAAGAGGATAGCATTGCTTATCATTCTGCATTTTCTTTCTACCAAAAGAACTAACACTCGCAAGAAAACATTTCTTAAAAGCACGTAAAGCCATATACTTTTATAGTGCTGGAAGGAATATGGAGAACATAGTCCAGTTGGTGTTCCCCTGCTGATCGGAGGTATCCATCAGCAGAACAGGAAGAGAGGCAACTTTTGGCTATTCCTCCTTACTCCTTAGAGCTGCTGCCTCCCCATCTGCTCCAGAGGGCTGGGGAATTGAAGACTGGCTGATATAATTTCCTTCCCATTCATCTGGCAGATGTCTTCCATCAGCAGGTGAACAGCAACTGGTTACCACCAGCAAAGATTAAAATCTCATCCTAAGGCATGACTTCCTTTCTAGCTTCAGTCAAATATATTACATTATCTAGATTAGTGCGTGCCAAAAAGAAACTGGAGGAGGAAGTTGGGTGGTACATCCTGAGGCATAGTAGAGGTGCCTGTAGGAGGAGAAAGGCCTTCTCTAGTCTTGTTGTCATTCTCCAGATGTTCTGTTTAAAGCAGAGACTGGCAGATGTTGCAGAGCTCAAGGGGGCATAAGCAGAATAAGTATGTTTCTGTCACTAACTTCAGTTAAGTAAATAGTTAACTACTGGCACATTATGCTTATGTTAAAAGCATGAATATCTTTAGAGAACAGAGCATTCTTAATGCTTGGCAACATTTATTCATTATGTTCACTATGACAGATTAGAGTATATGTTGAGGACAGAACTCTTTGAAAGACTCATTTACTGATTTGAGCAGGCTACAGATCTCTCTGCCTCAGTGATACATATACATGCTTGACAGATTTGTAACTATCTGTTGGAGCTTTCTGAAGATGGAAAGCAGAACATAAGTAGATTATCTGACATTTCACACTAATAACAGAGTTGTTGCTGCTGTGGTAGTGTACTTTTTCTCTCTAGCCTGCAGGTTTTGCATTGTAAATATCTTGGTTTAGAAAAAGCTTCCTCTGATTTGTTGTTTTGCTTAAAATTGCATACTAGAATTGTTAAAACAGTTGTACTTCCCTAACTTGCTGGAGGTAAATGTTTTGAACTTGTGTGTGTTTGCAGAGAAATAGATGCTGCAAGGACGCCTTTAAGTGAAGCAGAATTTGAAGAAATCATGAATAGAAACAGAGCTATCTCTAGCAGTGCCATTTCAAGAGCTGTATCAGATGCAAGTGCTGGTCAGTACATTTTCTTTATGATTGTCTGATGTGATATCTAGGACTTTCTCTGCATGCATGCATGCATACATACATATGCCTATCCACTAAAATAATCTGATGAGGCCTTTCTGTGTGTTTCCACTTTCTAAAATATAGGTGTTGGGAGCACATGACCGGCCTTTTTCTGTTGTGGCAACCAGAAAGTGAATTCACTGCCATTGGACGTTAATTTCTCTCCCTTATTTTAGTGTTCTGCCATCAGCTAAAAGATTACGCTTTCAGCACATTTTTAACTATCTGTTGCTTAAAATAATACTTTTCTTAGCTTTATGGGCTATTTTTCTATAGCTGCTTTGTAGCTTTGCTTTCTTTTGCTGATTATTGACATTATTGTAACTTACTTTAGTTATGAATGCCACCTGAGCACTTCATTTTGGAATTGGAAAGGTCTAATATAGAGCATGTGCCTAGATCCTTCAAACAGCAGTAAATGTGTGGTTTATACCACTTCCGACTGAATGTGGGGCCTACATAATTGAATGCTCCCCTACCAAAAAACGAAGTACACAGAGAAAAGTAGTATATCGTGAAAATGCTAGAGCAAGAACACTTTTCCATTCTATTTTTTCTAATGTAGATGGTCACATACTGTATGGAGGACTATTTCGTCATATTAGCCTTCTGCTATAGTAGTCTGGCTCACCCATCACATTAAACCATCGTTTGAAACTGTGGTTTAATATGAACAAGCAGCATGCTGGTACACGCTGCTCAGAAGTTCTGTGGCATTCCTCTTTTCCACTTTTGCTACTACTGCACCACAGATGAAACAAGCAAGTGTTTGGCTTGTCATGTTGCTTGTGGTTTATTCAGAGAGAAGCAAATCATGAGCCCAAGTTTAGGCAATGTGACAAGTCAAAACAGTCTAGTTTGTTTTGTCTGTGGCATGGCAGCTGAGGAGGTAGGGGAAGGGTGTCATGGGAACTTTTGAATGGCATGAACTCACACACTACTCGTTCACATTAAACCATAGTTTGTTTTTAAACTGTGGCTTATTGAAATGTGCAGACCAGGTCAGTATGAAGTGGAACAATCTATGTTTGAAACAGTTGAAGAAGGCTGGACAATGGGAAGGGATATTCTGATGTTAAGGATTAATTAAACTGTTCATTCACATTGTTTTATCAATTTTCAGCGGAGTATGGAAGTGCTATAGAAACCTTGGTGACTGCAATTTCATTAATTAAACAGTCCAAAGTATCTGCCGATGATCGTTGCAAAGTACTTATTAGCTCTCTGCAAGATTGCCTCCATGGAATTGAGTCCAAGTCTTATGGTTCTGGGTCAAGGTAAACCTTTTGTATAAAAATGGGGGAAAGTTTTGGATAAAGTTCCAGATAAGAGTTGTGGGGCTATATTAGGGAATGGACCTAGTTAAGTCATTCAATGTACTTAAGTCTATGGATTTTAGTGGGTCTATTCAGTGTGTGACTTGGATATCACTTAAAATAATTAACTTGATGTAGCTCTAGTTTTTGTAAAGCTTAATTTCATGGTTAGGAAAATGCAGGTGTAATTGGAAGGTTAGTTTCTAATGAAACCACGGTTGAACAACTTCACAGTATCTTAAAACCTAATTAAACTGTTGAAAAAACCATTGTAAGTTCTTAAAGTGACTTTTATCAAGGAGGGACTCAAATTACAATAGTAGTAGGAAAGTTAAGAGTAGAAAAAGCATAGAAATTCCATTATCTTGAACATCAGTTGGGCTTGGAATGGAATAAATTTCAATTCTGAACATCTGTACCACACTCATTAAAGGAATTTTCTGTCCTGCCTTTTGGCTTTGCAAAGGCTCTTAATGTAGCTACGAGATTTAAAAGACAAAAATAGAATAAAAGTCATGAAATCATATAAACAACATTAGCAGCAGAACTATTACTTAATGATAATATCACAGTGAACCTAATTGCCAAAGTTCATCTAAACAATTTCTTTGTATCGAGACAGGGTTCTTCATACCAAAGGAAGCAAACAAATTCAGTGTGTTGTGTTTATTGCAGCAAAATGTTGCAATTTGAGAGAATTAATGAAGTAATTCCTTTTAGAAGACGTGAGCGATCAAGAGAGAGAGACCACAGCAGATCAAGAGAGAAGAGCCGGCGCCACAAATCTCGTAGCAGAGATCGTCATGATGATTATTACCGGGAAAGAAGCCGTGAACGTGAGAGACATCGTGATCGCGATAGAGACCGCGACAGAGAGCGCGATAGAGAACGAGAGTATCGTCATCGTTAAGAGGTAGGTATATTCATCTTTTAATGGTGCTTTAAAAAACTTTTTATAGTTTTATAGAATAAAGGTTTATGGTATGTTATATTGAACACTTTCCTGATATTGATGTTATATTCAGGTAAGTGTTAATATCTTGTCATTTCTCTTCTCTCCCCCTCCTTTTGCTAACTGAAGAAATACTTTCTGGTGTGTGAAATGTGTTTGTGTGATTTTGCTGTTTTAATGGCAGCCTGGTACTCATTAAATTTAGCAGTTCAAATTTACATGAACTTTCTTTCAGGCTTTGGGGTACCATTTAGCACAGTGGTCTTGCCTACATATATCTTTGCATGGTAACAACATGCCAAAGGTGGCTACTGGGAAGGTTTTTGATGGCACTAGTGACCGGGGTAAATTGCCGCCACTCTTGTAGTGCAACATGTTGTGACATTGCACTGATAGTGGAATCTAGTATATAGTCCTATGAGGTGCTGCATTATTTGAAACAGAATCACATAGTTAGGCCACAAGTCTATTTTAAATTGCTTTAATCCAAGCATTTGGCCTTTGTTTTATATTAATCATACTCAGAGGAAATACACAAATTGTGTAATCGGTACCTAAATTCCTGTATATCTCAACTTTATGGATTATTTAACACATGGATCATAGCCCATTTTCAGTTGCCCACAATATACATCAAACCCACAAGTATTCAGACCTTAGGTGTCGCTGTTACGCTAGGGTTTCCTGTTCCTCTTAACGCTGGTTTCCAGAATGCAGGTTATACAGTTGCATATTCAAATTAATAGATATTGAATGAAGTTCTAGCTGTTTTGTATTGTTTTTATTGGAAAGCCTAGTACCAAGATTCAAAGAAAAAGACTAATGAATTTCCAAGGGGGAGTAGCTTTGATTTTTTTTCTTGTTTACAGTAGCCACCTAATGTGATATGGCAAGCCCTTTTTATGGTATGGGTGGTTTGCTTTTAAAAGAAAAACAAAAATCCCACTGGCCTGCCCATTCCATTAGGCTTCTAAAGTATAGCTTTGGATCCTGGCCTAGGTGTCAGCTAAAAGGGAAACATAATAGTTTTGAATAAGTTTTATAATTGGTCTAAAATATTTTGTGTCCTTTGAGTTTTATAACCAGCATGAAGCTGAAATTACTATTTTATATAAAACTTTCAGTTACAAAATTTGTAGCACATCCAAGCTTTTCTCATTAACTCTTGATGTTACTGTTAAGACAGAATACATTTTCTTTGGTTGTAATCAGTGATGACATTGCCCATAAGGTAACAATGGGAATCTTCAGTTTGATGATGGGAGTTCTTATCGCAGACACTTAAAACCAAAATAATGTGTTACATGTTTAGAAATCAGTGCCAGAAATATGAAATTACCTTCACAGTCACAGACCAGTATACACCATCATTTCTAAGCATAAAATTTTATGTCCCAATCTTTTAACTCTGGAGGAATTAATTTGCATGACTACCAGGGTATTGTGAGGGTGACTGAAGAACCGTGGAATGTTTAAAACACTAAAGCAGTGTTGGGTTTTGTTTTAGAATAGCTACATTTTCATGTTTGTGTACTCGTACACTACACACATGGATATAAGTCAAATTTGTCCCATAACAAAATAAGCAGTATTTGATTTTGATTTGAAAAGGAATTGGGATGTAAAATGTCTGCTACAAGGAGAGAGGATTTAAATGAAGTGTTGTGTTTTAATCACATCACTGTAAAAAAAAAATCTGTTCCTTAAAATGGTCTTTTGTTTCTGTAAAGTAAAACCTGTGTTCTCTTGTAGATGTTTATTTTGGGCAAAGCTTTAAATTTCATGTACTTATTGTACTTTTACAATCTGTGCTGTATGGTGCAAAATTAATATAAAGAAAGTTGAAGAAACAGTCATATTCTGAGGTGACCATAGAACAGTTAGCTTAATTTACTTTTATAGACACACACACACAAACACACAGTTAAGCTTATAAGGTTTATTTTTCACTACTTATGTGAGAGATACAATTTTCCATTCCAATTTGTATGTTCATCTAAAATTTCATTACACTGTCTTAAAGATTATACTTTTATAACGTTGGAAGGGTAAAGGTGACAATTTAAAAATCATAATTTGATTTTTACCCACATCTATGCCCCTTTAAACCTAGACACTGTTGTGCAGACTAGTCACTTTATTGCTATAATCTGATGAACTATTGTCTGTGTTCTCTAGTGACTAAAGATTTAAGTAGATATGCTGTGCTTCCAGCAGCAGAATGACATAACTTTTCTCCCTATTATTTGTTGAATTGGTGAATGATGTGAAGGTAGTTCATGAAGGGTTGAATCCAGAGAAATGTCCATGTATCATGGCTGGTGGAAGCTTCCACCCCACCCCTTGTGGGAAGGGGTCATCACTGAATGGGGTGAGTTCTAGCATGACAAGCTGGGACCAAAGAAGGAATCTCCAAAAAGCAGGCAGAGATGACTTTGTAAGCGGGAGTTCTTGCTTATGAAGGTTACTTCTGCCCAGATTACTGGGCTCCCTCTTTCCTCTCTGTCCCCCACGCCACAATCTATTCCATTGCGTAATATCCCACAACTGGCAGGGGAGCCTGGGGTGGGGGGTTGCAGAGGGTGGAGAGGTCATCTTCCACCAGCCCCATTATTTACACATTTCTCCAAATCCAACCCGAAGTAGAATTTATTGTTGAATATTTGTAGCAATTCACTAAATTTTATCTGTAGTGGAACAGTCAGATATTTTGATCAGTCACATTGGGGAGCACTGTGAGAAGTTTTGCACTACTTCTTTTGCAAGAAAGTCCATGGAACAGTGCAAATGCATGTTGTTTTTCCGCACAATATTTTGGATCCAATCCATTGTCACCCTCACTTTAGTATATTCATAGAGATGAGCTGAATCTCTGAAATCAGATGTACCATTCCATCCTTCTTGTTTGGTGGTTATTGAATGGTGCACTGAATGATCCCATAGTGGGGTTTCTCTTCCTTTAATATGCTTATACTTCATGATGTGTGAATTGACAACATCTTTCTAGCTACTGGGTTATTTTGAACGTGTTCATGAAACTCTTATCATTTTTTGTTACGTCTTTTGTATAATGTCAATATAAAAGTACAAGAAAATTGTGAATATTTTCAGATGTACCTATTTTCTTGTACTGATCTGCTAGAAATTTCGGCAACTTATGTGCAAACTACAAGCAGATCATGAACATGTTTGTGTTGGGTCATATTTAGAGCAAACGTTAGCAGCAAAGGTTGAATGTGTAGCGATAGAACAGTAACAATCTTAGGACTGCTTCAGACATGAAAACTAAATAATCACATGTGATAAGGTACATACTGATCTCATGCTTTATCCTAAGCAAGTGCTCTTCTGTAGGAAATTCATAATGATTGATCTTAGGCTCTGATGTGAATAAAATAATACATCAGCTAAACTGTCAGTTTTTAGAAGTCTAAATGCTACATACTATTTGTTAATTTGTGGTTATTAAAGTCAAAGTAGATTGGTATGGAATTGAAAAAGAATGAAGCACCCTAATGTTGATTGACCTGTATGTTGAGTTTGAGCCCCTTTTTTGACATAACACTTTTCTGTATTCTGTTCTCAAACCACCATAAGCAAAACTCTTCAAATGCTAAGAGTTGTTTTAGTGTGCCACCCAAGAGGCCTGTTTGTATAAAAAGTGATTTGTTGTTCTTTTTTAAGTGTGTTCACAAGCTGTCTTTTATATGTGTAGTAAGAATACTGAAAAAATATTGTTACAAGTCTGTGTTCATGAGAGGTAATTGAGTGAATGCTCCTGTTCACACCCTGTGATGTGTGTTGAAAATATGTAGTGTTTGTGAACATGGTTTACCCTTCCTGAGCCCACCTTCTATCCACACATTGGACATTATGCAGGTATGAAATCTAAGCCCATAGGTCAAATCTGTGAGATCCCAGCCTCTCAAAAACAAGCAGTGAAGGTCACACCACTCCAGTCCCACTTTGCACTGTGCATACACTCTATACACATTAAGGCATTGAAGTAGGGCAATTATATGTTGTGTGTCAAATGAATACAACAATATTATGAGGAAGTTAATTACTTTCTGTAAGGACTAGTTTTATATATTTTCCTTGGTTTTAAAAATCTTCATTCCTAAAATACATGTTGCTATTTGTATTTGAAACTCACATTGTTTTTTTGAAATTCATTGTAGGAGGCCATATGGTTAAACATCATTTTTGCTGTAACACATTTATTTATAGTATTGATTGCACTGCTGCTATTTGGAGCTCATAGGTTACAAATTGCATTTGCACAGTAAATAATTCAGTAAATAATGCAGATAAAACCACCTACCATTTCTGACAAATTTTTAGTGTTAATTGTGAAATAAATAAGTACTTGCTGGTATAGTGCATAATCCCCAACATGTTAAAATTTGTTGTTAAGTTTGTGTTATGGGCTTCATGAAAATCCAGTTTCCTCATTGTCTGTTTTTCATAATCGTTAGTTAGTACAAATTACTTTGTTCAGTAGATGTACAAGAATCTGTATTGAAGATCCTCAATCCTTTCTAGTTTGAAGTGGCTTAATTTTTGTGATGGCAGGGTATTGAAGTTGTTGGGAAACCTTATTTGGGAAGTGACCTGGCCTGAAACTCTTGTTTATTGTGGTTTGAGAACAAATTGTGTTTTTTTTTTTTTTTTAAACAAAGAAACTTGTGTATTCACCATTTTACTTGTTGCAGTCTGAGTTATACTAGTCTTTGTCATGCCTCAGTGTGAACATATATATACAAAATAGACTATAACTAAATTGTGACATATGCAAAAGGGGAAATGGCTTTTATAGCATACCCTTAATGAGAGTATTTTTGTGCATTGAACTGGGTTGTCACTACTAAGGGTTTAAATAATGTGCATTTCTGACTAAATGTATTGTAATGCTACAAATCTGCAAAATTCCTGTTACTAGAGTAAGTGGAAGTAGCTTCAGAACTGTGATCCAAATTTATTAGGCAGATTAGCACATTTTTTCACTTGGAACACACAACACTAAATTGATAGTTTTTCCTGTGTCTAGTTAGTAAATTGAGTAATAATATGGTTTTATGAAAGCTTAAGCAGCTGGGGAGTTGGTTGAATGCATTTCCCCATACACCCCTAAGATGCTGTTGAGTGTTAAGGTTAGACTGATACACATATTAAGCACAATAGTTGCAGGGGGAGAGATGCCAAAATATGAAAGACTAGTTATTAGAAAAATAGCTTGTTGTAAATAAAAGTGCAAACCTAAAGAGTCACAGAATATTGACTTGCAATTTCAAGTTGTTGCATCAGTGTATGATTGAAAAATAAGATTTGTGTCCAGCGCTGCAGCTCTGCTGGTGCAATGGACTTCTGTCACACAACAAAGTCTCTCTTTCTAACTTGTCCCCTCCATACCCACCCACCCACCCTCAAACTCATATCTGGATTGTTAGGGGACCCACCAGAGCAGATTGGGGGTTGAGGAGAAGTAGAAGTTCCATTGTGCCAGCAGAACACCGCTGGTGTAGCATTGGATGCAAGCCGAAGTTCTTGTGTTATAATATGAATGTTAGTCTCTTTTGTATGAAGTTCGATTTACAGATATGGACTTTGAACTTAGTGAATAAGATAAAAGGGAAATTCATTCTCCTGCAGATATAAAAATAAACTAGGTTTAGGGGTTGTGTGTGGGCCATCAGTGACCTTCACCTTGCATGAATTTTCCCCTGCCTCTTCTCTGTATTTGGCCTACAGACCTAGATTGTTGCTAGTGCAGGGGACACTCTTCAACTCATTTTTGACAACCTAATTTAATCAGTGTTCTCAGGTGACTTTTGGAGCACAAGGATGATTCATTTACCTAGGTTACAAATGGTCATTGCTAACGTAGATTACAGTGAGGGGGGGGATTGATGTAAGACAAGGAATTGGCTAGGAGGGGTCAGGAGATGCATGTGATCTTACTTCCAGTTCCTAAACCAAGCTTATTTTTATATCTTTACTGAGGTGATTTAGTAATAAGGATTGCTTGGGTACTCAAAGGAGTAGCTAGGGTTTTATTGCTGTTTAGTGATGTTAATTGCACATCCCTTTGAATAGCAAAAAAGGTCATTGCTTTTACAGCTTCTATCTGCATATCACACCACAGAAAAAGTTACCTTGTGAACACATTCACCCAGTTAAAATGTAAATTAAAATGTTCTATAATTCAAATTTATAATTTGATTTTTAGACACGAGACAATACTTTGTGAAGAAAGGAGACTGGTTTCCTACAAAACTCATATTAAAAATCAAGTTATTGGTGCTTTTTAATAATTTTAACAGGAAACTAGAACAACTTCACTGAATAGCAATATTCATGTAAAGCTATTAACTCCTTGTCTAAATCACTGCAAAAAGAATTTATGCTTGTAGCCTATTTTGTATTATACCATTCATTTGGGTGTAGCTATTATAGATTACTGCAATGGAATTCAGTAAGTCTTCACTAACCTATTTATGTTAAAATACTTTTAAAGAACAGAATGTGTATCAGTTCATGATAATCCCTAAGATACTTTCCACATAATGAAACCTAAAATTTCTTGTATTGACAGTCATTTAAAAATGTATTTACTGTCTCAAATGAAAACTGCTACAGACACATAGCACATTATGGTACAACAATGACATTCTTTTTTCCTGTTCAGAATTCCTTTAGAAGCAGTAAAGACACTTAATACCAACAGAATATAAGAGTGTTGCAAGAGTGGGAAATCCCAGTATGCAGTTTTGCAGCTGTCATTTCACTCTTCTGAAACTGAAGTGCACTACCAACTTGTTTTTCAGTTGGCTGCTACTGAAGAACAATATGATTCGCCTTACTGTTAAAAGCCAGCTTTAAAAGAACTAAGGATTTGGTGATGTCAAAAAGCAGAATACTTAGTCATTACTGAATACTTGAGAAACTAAAGAAATTATCCTAATCCTGCATATTGATTAGTTATATAGCCTAGACTTTATTAAAAACAGTATGTGGGAAGAGGAAAACTTCTGAAGTTCTCATTATTATCATAAATTTGTTTTCTAATCTAAATAGTTTTTTTCCCCCTAAGGGTGACCTTATGACAGCTGCATACTGCTATATGTTCTGACTATATTAATATGCCTGAATTTGAAATGACTTATTGATGTGCTTCTTTGCAAATTTGATTTTAAGCTATTTTAAAAGCTTTTGGAAATAGATGTGAACCACTGAAAAATTACTTACTGCGTTGTAGTTATTAAAAGTTTTGCATCCTCCTAAACCCATTTCTTGGAAGTATGTTCCATTGGGTTCAGCATGGCTTACCACTGAGGAAGAGTGCGTAGAGTTTAAGGCTGCACTCTTCCTTGGGTGTAAGCACCATTGAAATTAGTGGAGCTAGCTTCTAAATAAAGTTGGGAATGGAAAATGTATGTTTAAAGTTATCTGAGTAATGTTTGTGCATATGAGCTATTATCTATTTACTGTGGTTTTTACATAAGTAGTTCTGATTCTTCAACGTGATGGTTTTTAATACGTAACTGTTTACCCCTCCTCATATCTTTGGCATAATGTTCTTAAGGAAGGCTCTGTGGCCATGACTGTTGTAGGCACTACTTGCTTTCCAGTATGCATGTATTAACCTGCATCTAAGGAAACCCTGATTGAACTAGGGTTCTCTGATGCACAGATATGGGTAATTGGAGATGCAGGTATGTTATCCATACAGTCATACCCTGGTTTTTGAACAGCTTAGTTCACAAACAACTTGTAAGTCAAACGTCACAAACCTGGAAGTAGGTGTTCCAGTTTGTGAACTTTGCCTCGGAAGCTGAATGTGCGGCGCGGCTTCCGATTGGCTGCAGGATGCTCCTGCAGCCAATCGGAAGCCAGGCCTTGGTTTCCGAACATTTCAGAAGTCGAACAGACTTCCGGAACGCATTCTGTTTAAAAACCAAGGCATGACTGTACTTTGTTTCCTAAGAGTAGTGGTGGTAGTATATGCAGCAGTAATGTCAATTTTAGAAAGTGTGGAGCTTCCTTTAATCTTATTGGCCAGGATCCAAAGAACTCTGAAAGGTGGCTTTTGAACTTGGGTTCCTGCCTCCACATCACCATCCCTTCACTTTGTGTACTGGGGCAAGTTTCTTTGGAAACAGGGAGATTTCAAAAATGTTTGTGTTATAACATGCAGCTCAAAGTGGTTTTTTAAAAAAATGTATAAAGAAGCCCTTCGGTTTGCCTAAAATAGCTTTTTGGATCCTGGTCATTGATTTTAGTGTAGCTTTCATCCCATGAAAACTTCATCAATGTCTCTTCCAAAGCACAGAAATACGCTAATAGTTACAAGATGAAATTGTACAGATCTCTTGCTATAAAAGGTGACAGTATTTGAACTGGTCTAAACATTCCAAAGAATGGCAATCACTAATGTGGCTGTTGGTTATAAACATCCTCATGGAGATTCTAACCAAGTAAAAGCTGGTCACCCATTACCTCCAGCCATGCACCAAACTGAGCCATACCCCCCTCATTTATTTCACATTTATATTTGAGTATATGAATCTGTTATTTGCTGCCTCTCTGGCTTCCACTAGTTATTCAATACTGAATGTGGACAAAAGGGTGAGATCAATGTAACAATTTATTTTTGTGATAAAGTTCTGGCTTACGTTTTTTGTGTGTGCTATTTAGCTGTTGCATAGCTTCATTTATGATTTTACAAATCAGCTAAAACTAATGTAATACACCAATTTGGCTACCACATTATTCTTTGTTTTTTCTTATTTTTGAGCAGATGAAATGTTCCTCTTTACTAGTTTTGTAAAATGGAACATTTTCTGTAGTTATCAATGGCTGTGCTTGGGTGCCAAACTAAACCACATTTCAGTGTGATGTGAATAAATCTAGGCAAGCCTCAGGCCCATGCACACTCTCCCCCCCCCCCAATCCCTACTACATGGTCAGAAGGGGAAATGTAAAGGTTTCCACTTTTGCTTAGCACAGTTGCCATTCTATCCAAACTGACAAATTATGGTTTTCCATTGGCTTTTTTGAAACAAGCCAGTGTGAAACAATTGTAGTTAAGTGTGTTAGAGTGAAATGGTAAAACTGGTTAAGTAAAGGTGGAAGTGAACTCTTCTGAACTATTATTCCCAGTGGAGAAATGCATGTCTAAGGCTCATCTAGACACTTTCATGTCATACTGAAATAATGATTTAGCATGACATCTGAATGCTGCCAGTGATTAATTTTTTCTGCATTGCTGTAAATTTTTGGACTACTTTCTTGAAAGCTGTAGTTTAGATTATTTTCGAGCCATTAGCAGCGGTCTCATTATTTACATTTCCATTATGCTGAAATTGGCACACGATTTGTGTATGTATAGTTAAACCAACATTTTTTGTTTGCTGTGGGACGTAGCAAAATCTACATCACAAATTTTGACACATTACAGCTGAAGGAAGAGGAACACCTCACCAGACAAGAAACTTAACTTCACGGAAAGAGGCTTGTCCAGCAGTTTGCTTCTTGTGATCGAACAGAGCCTGTAAAGATTCATGGATAAAATGAACAGGAATAGATCTGAATAAGGCAAATCTGCATACATGGTAACCAGTAGCTCTCTTACCTTTTTATGTTGCTTAGCTGTTTTATTTGAAGGAACCTGTGTGATTTAAAACGTATAGCTTTTTGCAACTTTATTACTGGTTATATACATTTGACAATTAAAATGTGCAAGCAATTGAAAAAAGTCTAGTAAATGCTTGTTTTTATAGTAGTTCTTGTTTAAATGTTCAAATGATAATGTCTGTAAAGAGCATCAATCTGATTACAATAGATGTAGTGTTGTAATAAACTGTTTAATGGGGCTGATGTGTAAAGCTGTTCCAAGTTATTTGATGTTTACACCTCAGGGAGCGTCTTGTGTTCAGCAATATTTAATGGTGTTATAACAATGTCTCTAACAAAACATAGCATATTTTTTGCATATGCATCAACTTGTTGTATTTGCTGGATGATTAGCAGTTGTCAAACACTTGATATTGATACTAGAATAATGGTTACATTTTATTTTAATTTGTAGCTTTTTTGCATAGATGGCTTGTGAATTTGCTGAAAGGTGCGCAAATCTGTAAAAACTGTAGATTAACATTCTGTAATAATTCAAATAGACTGAACTTTCTTTAAAGAATATGAAGTCTGAAGTTGAATTCTGGTTTACTGAAGCCTGTCTGTTGCAATATGCAACACTCAATACTTTGTTCAAGCATACAATTGGCCACTTTTAAATAATGCTGCAATAATTTACAGTTTTTAGTGCTAATGCTGTGTCCTGCCTCTAGAACACTAGTCATTCTGTACCTAGATATATATGCCAGTTAAGTAACTGAAGAAAATGTTTCTCCTTAAAAATAATAATCAAGATTTCAAATAAGCTTTTTTGAGCAGCAAAATTCCCTGTCCATAAAAAGAAAATGTATACATATCCCTTGTATAAATAATAGTGTAATAATTTGTCCTAAAAAATAGTTTGTGATCTAATGCACCCCACAAACTAAAGAGAGCACATTTTAATCATAGGTTTAGCACATGTTGCTTGATTGTAGACTGTTTGCTTTTAAAAATATTTTTTTTCCCAAATTTTGCTAGTTCCTGCCTACTTTCTAATTATTTCAGTTATAGTTTTAAAAGTTTGTTGGTCAAATATTTGAAGCATTATGACATGTAATACTCAGTAAAATTACTTGTGGTATACGAATACTTGGGTATTAAATTAAATGAAGACCACTTTACATGTTTTAATATCAAACTCAAGTTTACCATCAAGCATACCCTTAACAGAACCGTGACCAATCCCAACTTCCTAGCCAGTGCACTTGTGTAATAGATGTGTTTACAAACATGTTCGTCACATTCCCAATTTACTTATTTAGGTGTACATATAAAATATTTTAACTGTATAACAAAGACACAGTGTATCAGTCAGACCTTAGAGACATGTATAAAATCACACTGTTTGTGTTTTACCAAACATGGAAGCACTCAAGTTACCGTCTCAAAGGCTGTATCCCAATACAACTAAAGATTTATATAGTTGAAAGAATCCGCTTGACATTTGCAGAGCTCAGGTCAATGCAGCTGATTTACTCTTTCCTGGCCAATATTGTTTGACTTGTGTTTAATAACTGGAGTAGATGGTTATTTTAACTATTAGCCATTTTGTACGCTGAAAGTTTTCTTATGGTCCATTCATGCTTTGTTAATAGATTTCCTAATTTACCACGTTTCTTATGTGAGATGTTGGGCTTACTTTGAAATATTATTTTGAACCCACAATGCTTTACACAACTTGTTTATCTGACAATAACGCCAAAATTCATTTTATTCTTGGGTTTGATTATACACAGAAATCAAAGTGAAGTGAAGCGAAATATCAGGGATTTCTCATTTGCATGACTTTTTAGTCCTACGAAACCTGATAATGTATACATTGGGGTTGTTTGCTTTGTGCAGGGATGAATGTGAGTTCTGTCTATGGATAACTCCAGATAATCAGGAAATTGGATGTTGCTGCAGTACCTTGCTATTGTATGTCCATGTTGGGGTGGTTGTTCCAACTCTAAGCAATCCAACGTAGTATTGCTTTTAACTAGCTGGGATGTGGGCAGACAATCTGGATTAAATTGTACTGGAAATGGCTCAAGATGGAGGAAAAACAGGTAAGTTAGGCGTGCAAATGCTATTTGAGTAGTAATTTCAAATATTCAGTAACCAAAATTAAAATAATTTAAAGTCATCATTTAGCTTTCTGTATGAACCCCGGAGATACTGTTGTGTATTCATTGTCTTACATTTTCTCCTATAGCGATTTCCATTGCTGGCAATGGAGCTGCCAAAAATCAAACCATGAAATAACTTTTTGATATGTGTAGGCTGAACATTTAACTTGTGTAAGTAGTAAAGAGTCATAGTAGTTGTCTTGTGAGTAAAACTTGTTTTCTCAAGAACTCTTCTCAGTTTTCTCAGTAATTTTTTTAAAAAGGAGTCCAAAGATGTTTAGACAAAAAAAGTGAAAGCATTTTACTTGTGATAATCTCTAGAAAGAAGTTTGTGCATTTATCTCCAGCCTGATAAACAATGCTCCTGATGAAATAATATTGTAAATAGTTACCAGATAGTAAACTAAAATCTGAGTAGTGTCTTGGTTGCTACTGCAGTGGGCTTTGGTGGCTATATTAAATCTGTTTCTGTTAAGAAAATGTAAATAAATTTCAGGAGGTACTTAATAATCTGTATATAGGTTTTGATAGATAAAAGTGATAGCATTAATAGCTATTTTAAAATAAATTATCTGACTGGTGGCCTCCTCCTGGATAGTTGTGCTGACATCTGCCCACAGTAGTATTGTAATATAAGTTTGCAATGTTGTGCAGTGTTGCAGAAGTTGCTATTTCTGATACTAACTAGAAATTACAACTGGCACTGCAAACCAAAATAACTTTTGACTATTCACTGTCTATTTAGTTGTATATTTGAGTGCTTTCTCCAATAACATGAAAGGCAAGCTTTAAATGTCCTGTGTATTGATTGACTTCAGTTAAAAAATCCATGTAAATATTGGACAAGCTTTCATTTTTCACTCATGTACAGTTTAAGCAAACTTTTCCAAGTTTTATATATAGGATCTTAGTCACACTGTTTACTTGGTAGGTCTTTAATGATGCAGAGAACATATAGCCTTAAAATGCAGCTTTAAAAAGGTACAGCATTAAGCATCCTCTGTAAAATTTACAATTTTCTAATGTTTGAAATATTCATAGTTTTTAGTAATCTGAGAAACATGTTAGTAGAATAGACTGGAGTTTTTGAAAATAAGAAAATTATTAAAAACCTGATTTTTAGAAGGGAGGAAACAAGCAAGATGCTTTAACATGTTAGGAGTATTTTATATATTGGACTTTAGTGCTCCTTATAATTTTATACACACACAGGAGCAATCACATACATATCCTAGAATCCATGAATCTCATTTCAAGCTGCTCTCTCTCTCTTTGTAGTTGTCAGCTTTTAACTTGAAACAAAAAGAATGCCACTGCCCATAATAATGTACTGTGTACTATTTAAATAGCTTAGCTTTCAAGCCTTTTTGGCTCAATATCCAGTTGAAAACCAGGTTTAGTCAACCATCATCAGGTGATCTAATTCGTGTCAGCTGAGAAACTTTGTGTTGTATCCAACCAAAGCTCTACTCAAGAGTAGGCCCATTGCAAATTAATGGACCAAAAATCAGTAATGTTCATTGATGTCAATGAATCTTCTCTGAGTATGACTGGTGTTAGAGACATCCCTTGTATCCAAAAGCCTATTCAGCATCCAAATTCTATTTGGCTGTAATGGAGGAGGATCTAGCACTAAAACACGTCTGGGCACACCTGTGATCTCGTCTTATACAAGTAGCATTAAATGGGTGAGTTTTCTGACACCACATTAGGGACAGTTTCTCACTTCAGTACTTGAACATGCTAAGCATCATTTTCAAAACCTTCAGCTAAAATACTAACCCAAGTCACCACTGAGAGTAGCATGTTGTACACTCTTCTTTGGGAATGAATTTCACATTAATAGGTTTTTTTCTGATTGACTTTATAAGTGTAATACAGTGGTTTACGTTTATTCATTGCAAGTGTATTGCATTTAAAATTCATTTTTGTCAGTGTTTTATTTTCCAGAGTGCCTGTGGAACAACTATGTTCCCTTAAAGATTTTTACATGATTTTGGTTGGGTTTCACTACATTAAGTTTTGCCCAAATGTGTACTCGCAAATAAAGAATAATAATACCATTTGCTATAGTTTGTAAACAGTTGCTTACATTACAGGTTTTAGGTTTATTGGTGTGCAAGCAAACCTTTTTTTTAATGGGCAATGGCTTTCTAATACCTGAAGGCTCAAAGAACATCTTGGTAGTGTTGAGTTTCTGGACACTCAAATGTCTTCAGAAGGTAAGAAGCGGGTGTCCTTTCACATTAGCATATGTGATTTTTTATTTTTAAAAATGCCAACTCCATCTCAAACTTTGGCTTGTCAAAATTCTTTTCACTTCTATATTTTAAATTAAATTACCTTTCCTTCCAGTCTTTAGGCAACTATTAGGAATTTGCTGTCCATCCATTTATTGGTCTTTAAACTGCAAAAGAAGTAACCTTGTATTGAAGAAAAATAAAGTGCATTTTTATGAAAGCTTAAGTCTGCCTTGTATTATGTTTATGCAAAGTATATGGCATTTTAAAAAATTAAAGTGTACAGTATTCAATAAGATTGTGGTTGTGAAATATGAAGCGGTTCTTACTTGGAATGAAAAATGACACCTGTTGAACAAAGTAGCTTGAGAGAGAAAATGGAAACAGTAGCAGGTTATGGTACCTATTAGTGACAGGTTTTAGTCTTCATCAGCTTCTGCTGCTGTATAGAAACAGCCAACTTGACTGCTATTTAACTGCTGGAATGGGAAAGCCTCAGCTGTTGGTAATATATACTAAATCAACAAAGACCTAAGCAGCTTACCAAACACTAAGAACAAGTTGATTGTGTAGCCTTATTGGAGTTCACCGATTGGGTCTGCGTTGCTCCGGGACAGGAGGAAGGAAGTCAAATGACACTGAGTTGGTTCAAAGAGTTTATTCTGCTCTCCGGATAGCAGAAGGCACTTGCGTGATCAAGTCCACAGCAAGTCCAAAGAAATGACAGGTTTCATGCAGTTTATATATCCTCCAGGCACCCTCTCACTCCTCCCCTAGGAGCCCAACCACGTTGGCCTACGTACGCAGGTTGACATCACATATGTTCCTGCTCTGGTACTCTCAACCATAAAAGGATCTTCCTTCCTGTACTTCTGACCATAAAAGGATCTTCCTCTTCCTACTCTTATCTGGGACGCAGGTCACCATCTCCAGGAACACGCTTTGGCGTTATTCCCAGACGTGGGTCTGCGCGTCTTTGTGGTCAGCACATAAGGCACACACGCATCATCCCTGCTGTTCTGGAACTTGGCAAGGTCACTCATTGCCGCCACGGACTGATAAGGGAGAGAGCTTTGTTTTTGTTATGGATTTGCTCAATGGCTCAAGTTTATGCACTTTAGCTAAGGAAAAATAGGGATTTTGGTGCAGTTTAAAACTGCCTGCACAGTCAGTTTTTGGGTTTTGGGAAACCCATTCTTTCAATTGAAAATTTATCAAAATAAAAATAAGACATGCATTACATGTTCACCTTTCACTAGGTGAACAGAGTAGTAAATGTGTTCCATCACTCCTGTAGATTTAACAGGACATTAAAAACAATAGAAAGAGAGGAATATTACATAGGTCTAGATGGCATAACAAAATGACTTTATTTGTACACATGAAAGGGATAGAATTATATTAGTAAAACTACAAATAAGGTTTTTTTTAGGTAGGCATATAGACAATGAAGAGCAGATAACAATTTGGTGAAGAATTTCCTCCAAACTACCAGCAATGATAGTGCTAGGAAACAAAAACAGGTGGTTTTTTAAGGTGGGTTTTTTTGTTAACGTCTTGAGCTATGTGTATCATAGCAAATGTGGGGGTAGGCAGTCTTTGCCATCTCATTAGGTTTTAAGAGCATTGATATATCTAATAGGGGAAATTTAGATAACCAAAGTGCACTTAGAGAAAATGCATGAGATAAATCCTACTGCTACCATGTGCAGCTATCAAATGCTGTTAGTAGCTGAGCACTCGCAGAATTAGTCAGAGTCTTCAACTGGGTAGCACCAGTTGAACTTTCTGAGGAAGCTGGGTATACACAATTGAGCACCACAATTAGGGAGTTGGGCTAGATGACCCTTGGGATCCCTTACAATTCAACAATTCTTGATTTACATCTCAAAGCAGCAGTATGTTTCTGCTCTATGAAACCTGAATGCAGTACTTATTCCTGACTCCTATGTATCTCACTGCAGCCAATTGGAAACTGAGGAAGCCCCGTTAGATGTTCAGCTTCCAAAAAGGGTTTGCAAACCGGAACCATCCCGCCCAGGTTTGCGACGTTCATGAGTCAAGCTGTTTGACTTCCAAGGTAGCACTGTAACATAGAGGTTGCTAGAGTGTATATGACAGTAGTTAGGCTATCCCTGTCCAGATAGGGCCACCAGCAGAAGCTGATGAAAGGAGCTGAGCCTCAAGCAGCAGCAAATAATCCAGAAGTACCCTCAAGCTGTGTACCTGCTCCTTTAGAAGGAGTGTAACCCCATAAAGAGCAGGCAACATCCCATCCATCCAGTCTAGGGGACCACCCACTGGCAGTGCTTCAGTCTTCTCTGGATTGAGCTTCATTTTTTTGGCTCTTGTCCAGTCCATTACTGAGGCAAGACAACCGCCCAGCATCTCCACTGCCAAGATTTAAATTGAAATACTTAATGTCACTTGCACAACTTGTATACAGTGAGATTACACGAGCACCCCCCACTCAGCTTTCTTAGTCTTAATTTACCTCTTTTACTGACGCACACCCACCAAACCCGAAAGTCAGTTGCTCTGTTGTTATCTTTTCATTCAGCAGCCTAACAGCCCATGGTTAGAAGCTGTTCTTTACCCTGTTGGTGCGACTAGTCATGCTTCTATATCTTCTGCCTGAGGGCAGGAGATCAAGAAAGTGCTGGCCAGGGTGTGAATCATCCCTGAGAATTTTCCTCACTCTCCTGAGGCAACGTTCTTCTGCTATTTCATCCAGTGGATTCATGGGACAGCCAATAATATATTGTGCTGTATTCACCACCCTTTGTAGGCACTTCCTATCAGATGATGTCAAACCAGCATACCACACCGTGATGCAGTATGAAAAGACACTTTCTATTGTTGACCGGTAGAAGGAGGTCATCAGATGTTGATATTTTTCTTCCGTAAGACTCTGAGGAGATGGAGTCTCTGTTGGACTTTCTTAACCACCTGATTTTCCAAGTAAGGTCTTCACCGAGATAAACTCCTAGGAATTTAAAGGAAGAGACTCTCTCCACACAGCCCTCCCCGATGTACAGCGGGGCTAGTTGTTCTCTCTACCTCTGAAAGTCCAACACCATCTCCTTTGTCTTGCTGATATTAAGGTGCAAGTTGTTCCCTAGGCACCATGTAGATATTTTTTGGACCTCCCCTCTATACGCTGATTCGTCTCCACCTGTTATTAAAGCCATTATGGTGGTGTCATCTGCAAACTTAATAATTGCAGTAGACGGGTCAGATGATACACAATCATATGTATACAGTACAATGAATACAGGTAGGGACTTAGCACATATCCCTGTGATGTGCCAGTGCTGATTTTTAAGGAATTAGATGTTACACGTCCAATCCTCACAGTTCGTGTCCGATCTATCAGAAAGTCTTTAATCCAGTAATTTAATTTAGTGGTAAGTCAAGCTGTTTAGCTACCAATTCAGCCAAGTATCAGTTGAGCATGCCTCCTGAGGAAAGGGCACGGTATTAATAAGGTAAACAAACCATATAAGGGACGATAACCTTGCACTAGTACGCAATCTCATGGTTTAGGAAATCGATTTCACTTGGCATAGCGCTACATCCTGCAGCCACAGGAAAGCTACAGGATGCCTCGACGTGACTAAGACGCTAGTTGGGTTTCTATTACTGTACTGTACATCCTTCCTCCAGGACGTTCAGGACAATATAAAAGGTTCTCCCGTTCTTCCTACTTTATCACGTGCTTCTGAAGGAAATTAGGCTGAGAGTCATCGAGGCCCAAAATCACTCAAAACTGATGAATTATTAGCACTTGAACCTCTTCTGATACGCAATTAACTCGGCGCAAGCACCGTTATATAGAGCTTTATTGCTGAATGAGCATGCTGAGGACAGGACATCTCTGGCTCCCCAGCACAGCGATGCGGGCAGCCCAAGCTCGTCGCAAATTTTTGGTTGTTGTTTTTTTAAAAAAGGCAGCCCCAAAAAAAGAGTCGCCGCATTGTTTTGTGGGAGTCAGAAAACAGTTTTGCACAGGCATTGGGGTGAAGTGCGCTTTGAAGCAAGCCGCCCCAATAAACAAAAGGCTTAGCAATTCATAAACATTTTTAAATTTGCATTTTTGTTGCACACAACCAGAAAAACCCATAACCTTTTGCTGCTGTTTTAGAAAGCAGCGATTTAGTCCCGCCCGCCTACCCGGCCTTTCACTTCCGGGTCACGAGGCCCAGGCAGGAAGGCGCCGCCGCCGCCACACGGCCCCCCCCCCCAGCTCCTCTCCTCACCCGGAAGTTGTTGTTGAGCGCTGAGCGGCCGCCGAGGGGAGGTGAATGGGCGCCTCTGAGAGCGGCTCGAGGGCGCCGCGAGCCGTTGCTCCCCGCGTTCTTCTCTCCGCCGCCAGAGGCGAACTGGCGGGTGGCGGAGGCCAGGTCCTACTAGCTCGGCCTCGCTGCTCGACAGCGGCGTGAGGAAGCCTTACCCCCCCTCCCCCCGGTGCAATATGTTCAAGAGAATGGCTGAGTTCGGGCCTGACTCCGGGGGCAGAGTGAAGGTAGGAGCCGGGAGCGGGGAGGAGGCTGAGGCGGGGCCAGCTCGGCGCGCTCGCATTCGAAACCGTTGCGCCTCCCTAACGGTTACTTTTGAGTGACAGGGAGGTTCCGAAGCCCTGTGGGTGCGTCGGAGTGCGGAGCTGAGAGTCGTTCGTGGGCGGAGCGCTCGCTTTGCGTTCAGATGATCCCGAGTTCGATTCGGTTGTTGTTTAGTCGTTTAGTCGTGTCCAACTCTTCGTGACCCCATGGACCAGAGCACGCCAGGCACTCCTGTCTTCCACTGCCTCCCGCAGTTTGGCCAAACTCATGCTGGTAGCTTCGAGAACACTGTCCAACCATCTCGTCCTCTGTCATCCCCTTCTCGTTGTGCCCTCCATCTTTCCCAACATCAGGGTCTTTTCCAGGGAGTCTGCTCTTCTCATGAGGTGGCCAAAGTATTGGAGCCTCAGCTTCAGGATCTGTCCTTCCAGTAAACACTCAGGGCTGATTTCCTTCAGAATGGATACGTTTGATCTTCTTGCAGTCCATGGGACTCTCCAGCACCATAATTCAAAAGCATCAATTCTTTGGCGATCAGCCTTCTTGATGGTCCAGCTCTCACTTCCATACATCACTAGTAGGAAAACCATAGCTTTAACTATACAGACCTTTGTTGGGAACGATTCGGTGCTGTCAGTTAAAAAGATTCCAGGTGTTACAGAGATTCTCTTCTTGTCCGTCACAATAGACAAGAGGATGCTGCAGAGGAGAACTGGTCCAAGGCAGCGCCGCTTTCTGTGCTTCTGGACTTGCCTCTTCTTGTTGCGTATTCCCATCCATCCCACTTGCCTGTTACGCTCCACTAGCGTCGTTCAAATAACATTAGAAGTGGCTGCTTTTGGAGATGGATTCTGGATTTCTGTGCCTCGGTCTGTGTGTATGTCCCCCATTAAATAGTGGCTTCTAAGGGGAACATTTATAACGTACCTTAAAGACCATTGCAAACAATCGTTAGTAGGATTGGAATATCACTTGTAGTTTAAGGTTAGATTCTGGAAGAGGTAAAGGACTTGGATTACCATAAAAGATGCGGGAGGAAAGGATTAATGATAGGACCACAAAGGGGAGGATGGAAGTCCAGGAGATTCCTTGGAATCTTGTTTTTTATTATTTATGTTTGATATATCTTTGTAAAAGTCTAATTTGAAACTCACATATGTATATACGAAAGCAAATATATATATATATATATATATGAGAGAGTGGCTTTTAGACACTGCAGCTAAGGAGTTCTCAAAACCGTTCAAACGTTTCTTTCTTTCCCTCCCTTCCAGAGACCTAGAATCTTAATATTTATAGATATGCAGGTTTCATCAACTAGGACCAATTGATCAAACTGGTATAAATCTGCACACAAGTTAAAAACAAATTTATTTGAAGAAATAGTTGCATTTTTAGGCACCTCATGCACATACTGCATTGTTTGTAAGGGGCTTTTTAAATTTTTGAATATTGGTACTCTGCCTACTATCCAACGTTCTTGAGGCGGCTTACAGCATATTCTTAATATATACTAAAATAGACACTGATGCGATGGTTACAAAAGTGTGTATCTTAAGTTCTTAGTTCTGTTAATGCTTAGTTCTCTTAATGTTCCAATAGATGCCATTGCAGCTCCTGACCTAGAATGGATTACGGAAGCAAACAGTTGTTGGTCCCTCACAGGCCAGGGCTTCCTGGCTAGTTCCTTCCGCTGCCTCACATATTCATCTTCAGGGAGTCTTAGAATTGTAGATTTGGAAGGTACCCCCGAGGGTCATCTAGTTGAACCCTCAGCAATGCAGGAATTGCTGTAAATATGTTAGAAACCTCCTTCCTTCTATTCACAGGGTCCAGTTGCCCCTCTTCTGTGGAATCTCTGAGCAATCAAAAATTATCCTGCCCCAACATAGCTGCCTAAATAACTAGACGTTAATTTCTTCATCTTTCTTTTGTGTGTGTGTGTCTCTCATTAATTGGGTGCAGTTATTTAGTCATTCAGAAGGCTGTAAATCAGTTAATTGGCTAAGTGTGTGTAGAATTGGACCACACACATTGTGTTTTGAGTCTTCATCCATAACACGATTGTTTGTTGGCTTATGTCTATCTTTTCTTTCATCATGATGCTCAAGGCAGTTTTCATGTGTGTGTTCATGTTCCCAGTCAGACTTCCATCCAGGTGTTGAAGGGAGCCAAAGCCAGATCTGTTTAGCAAAAACATTGTGTATATTTTTTTGGGGGGGGGTAATTTTTGCCCCATCACCCAATTGGTTCCTCAACATTATAGTGAATTTTGGAAATTGTATCTATGAAGCAAGTTTTGAAAGTTACTCTAGTTAGAAATTTAAAAGAAAGAAATAGATATTTTATATTTAAACTTAGGCACATTGGATTTGTTGGAACAAAAACCAGTGACATTATTACTGTCACTCTCAGAGTATATATTTTGGTAGATAATGCAGGAAATATTAGTTTATCTAGAAAGTAAGTTTTTATGTTAAGCAGATTTCTGAAAAACATTGTCATGCCTCTTTTTCTCACTTGAAGGGTGTTACTATTGTGAAACCTATTGTTTATGGAAATGTTGCACGCTATTTTGGGAAGAAACGAGAAGAAGATGGACACACACATCAGTGGACAGTTTATGTTAAGCCTTACAGAAATGAGGTAAACAGAATCGTTCTCGGATAACTGTATATAACATATGCGTACACCTGTGCGAATTCTAATTGTTTTCTGTCCGATCCTGATCTCTTGAACACTGCTCATGTTTTAGATATCAAACTAGGATAACTATGTATGCAGCTTTCAATATAAGGAACTCTACAGTAAAATTTTAAAAAAGGTGACTACATAGGAATAAATATAAGGAATACCTTTGGAAAGATTGCAGTCTAAAGAAATAGGGTATTTGACTGCTGTCTGAATTTATGTGGAATGTGCTTAACTTTAAAGTAAATAGACTCATGGCATGCTTCAGAAAGCATCTTGGGGAAAATCAGATTAGAGGTCACACAAATGTTACAAGAATCAGCAGCTTATATACTGCTAATGCTCATAAGTATTTCTGTGATAAGTGGTAAGCGGGCTAGAAGAGCACAATGAAACACTGTAAAGTATATTATTGAATGTGTAAGTAATGGTTGACTGTATTTGTTCCAGGATATGTCTGCATATGTAAAGAAAATCCAGTTTAAGTTACATGAAAGCTATGGTAATCCATTAAGAGGTATGACTTAAAAAATTTAGTTGATACAACATATGAAATAGTTTTCAAAGAAGAAATGGCTTATGTTACTTTTTCTCTCTCTCTTAGTTGTAACTAAGCCACCTTACGAAATCACTGAAACAGGCTGGGGTGAATTTGAAATCATCATCAAGATATTTTTTATTGATCCTAATGAAAGACCTGTGAGTATTCATATTAGCATGAATAGCAAAGATCTATTTTTAATACCTGGTTATTCTGAAGAAGCCAAATTCTGTTTCAGTTTGACTAGGGATTAGCAGTCCATTGGGAAAGATTCCTTTGTTTTTTAAAAGTTGCTTATAGTGTATGCAGTTTGACCTATGATGAGAGAAATGAGACCTATGGAAATTCTGTATTTTAAGCCACTGTTAAAGGGAAAAGAGCCCAGTGTGTAAAAATTAGTGGCATCCCTAATTTGTGTGCTAAGCAGTATCTGTATACTTAATTATACACTTAATTGGTTAAACCACAGAGCCTAGGACTTGCTGATCAAAAGGTCGGCGGTTCAAATCCCCGCGGCGGGATGAGCTCCCATCGTTCGGTCCCAGCTCCTGCCCACCTAGCAGTTTGAAAGCACCCCTAAGTGCAAGTAGATAAATAGGGACCGCTTTCTAGCGGCAAGGTACCGTATTTTTCGCCGTATAGGACGGACACTTTCCCCTCCAAAAATGAAAGGGAAATCTGTGTGCGTCCTATGGGGCGAATGCAGGCTTTCGCTGAAGCTTGGAGAGCGAGAGGGGTCGGAGAGCTCCCTAGACTGCGGATAGCAGCCTGCTGCACAGAGCATGGGGTGCGCTGAAGCGGAGCGCCCCGCGCTTCGGGCAGACATCGGGCAGCCCCACAAGCTCGGGGGACAGCGGGGAGGCGCAGCACTGGCATCCCGCTGTTCCCCGACCTGGTTTGGATTCCCCAACCTGGTTTTTTTGGGGGGGAAATAAAGGGGAAAAATTTTCCCTTTATTTCCCCCCCAAAAAAACTAGGTGTGTCCTATGGGCCGGTGCATCCTATGGGACGAAAAATACAGTAAGTGGCGTTTCCGTGTGCGGCGCTGGTGCTGGCTCGCCAGGTGCAGCTTCGTCACGCTGGCCACGTGACCCGGAAGTGTCTTCAGACAGCGCCGACTCCCGGCCTCTTGAGCGAGATGAGCCCGCAACCCTAGAGTCGGTCACGACTGGCCCTGACGGGCAGGGGTACCCTTACTTTAAAGAACCCTAGTTTTCTAAATACTGTTGTTTTATCTATCCAGTGGCCAGAGTAAGTGCAGCAAATATTTTGAGGACTGATGTAGACAGCATTAAATGTGGGGAAAATACTTTCAAAGTACTGTTGGGTTTTTAAAAAATGAGTTGAATTAATTAGATCTTAATCAGTATGGTAAATTCTTACTCTGAATGAATGCTTCTTTTGTGCTGGCCACTATGACCCTGGAATGTAGACAGTTAAAATACTCAATAACAGTTGTACAGGTTATTCTTATTATTTTTGCCTTGCACAGGTGACTCTCTATCACTTGCTGAAGCTGTTTCAGTCTGACACTAATGCAATCCTGGGGAAGAAAACTGTAGTTTCTGAATTTTATGATGAGATGGTAAGAAAATAAAAGTATTGTGGGGAAATTATCCATTGTAGCTGATGTATTAAATTTATTAATATTTTTTCATTAGATATTTCAGGATCCTACTGCTATGATGCAACAGCTGCTGACTACATCTCGTCAGTTAACTCTTGGTGCTTATAAGCATGAAACAGAGTGTAAGTGCTAATAGGTGTGAATTTTCTATGAACTTTACTTGAAATTGTGTTTTTGTGAACTGTCTGCTATATCTTTTACATGAAGTATATTTTGAAAGAAATGTTTATTATGATGGATAGTATATAGTGACCAGTTCCCTTAGAAAAAGAAATCTGATTCTTACTGTTGCTATCAGTCCAGATATGGAGCAGTAAATGTGAATGGCTTAGCTCTGTATACTAGGAATTTTGAAATGCAATAAAGTAAGCCCTCAAAGCAGAATTACAGCACTTAAAAAGCACATGGTTTTTTTCTACCCACAAAAAGAGTCCTGTTAACAGTATACAAATTCTAGATTCTTTAAATATGAATTATATACAACAGCTGACCTGAATAGTTTTGTAGGAATTCAGAGTGTTGGAAAGGACCTCAAAAGTAATCTAGTCCAACCCTTTGCTATACAAGAATGCCACTCTGCAGCATCACTGATAGGCCACCCAGCCATTGCTTAAAAACCTCTAATGAAGGAGACTGCCCTATTTTCAAAGGCAGTCCACTCTATTGGCAAACAGTTCATACTGTCAGGAAGTCTCTCTCTCTGTTTTTAAAAAACTTTATTCCAAAACCGAAAAAGAATTACAAACATCAAATTCAAAATCCATATTTGTTTTGTAACATACCATAAGTCTATTACATAGTTGACTAGATTAAAATATACCTAATTGCTATAGACTTTCCTTTGCTATATATAAATGCAACGTAATTAGAAATATTTTTAATATATTTATAATACTGTCAGGAAGTCTCATTGATTCAGGTCCTACTCTCTGGAGCAAATTTTGTCTTGGAAATCAAGCTGGTCAAACACATGCAAAGAAGTTCACACTTGAATGCCCATCTACTCTGTTTTAATCTATTATATTCTAAACAATATACAATGGATCAAACAGAGTTCATTATGTTTTCTAATTATTCAGCTGTGCTTTGGAATTCTCCTAACTTAGCAAAATGCTGCATATGTCTTTCTTGCTCTCAGTTGCCAATGTAGAAGTAAAAACCAGGGAGAAGCTGGAAGCTGCCAAGAAGAAAACCAGTTTTGAGATTGCTGAACTTAAAGAAAGATTAAAAGCAAGCCGTGAAACGATCAACTGCTTGAAAAATGAAATCAGAAAACTTGAGGATGATGATCAGTCTAAAGACATATAACAAATAGCTACATATTAAAGGACTAAAAGTGAAACCTGTTGTTATCATGCAACCAATAATGTATCTTCTAAGATTTTGTAAGGGCAAAATAAGTTCCAGGGGTTTTTTTGGGTGGGGGGGAGGAAGGGGAAAATTTGGTGTGTTATATTTCACTACTTGAATGTTTAATAATAAAATGTTATTTTCATTGTTTAAATTACAATTGTCTTTCCATCTTTCTTTAAATAGGGTGGTATAAAATTTAAGTTTTATTTATCAAGTTACCTTTGTGGTACACTATACCCCATTCAAGTGTGTTCATATTGCAGTTTACTGAGCTTTATATGAAAACCTTTCACAATATTGCTGTTTAATGAGAGTAACATTTGATTGCTTGATACACTCCATTGACCTAAATATAAGAGGAAAATCTTAGTTTTGTTGATGTATAAAGTCTGCCTCTGCTTCCAGACTAGTCAGAAATATCTGATAAAACTACTGTTGGACAAAGAACAATTACTGGTGGGTTTTATATTGACCAAACTATAAATCAGATTATTATTGATGGGGTATTGGAGGCAATAACAATGTTTGTTGCTTTGAGTTTCCTCAATAAAAGTACTGTATGGGAAGCATCTTGTATACTTTTTGTTTGGTACTTGAAAATATAATAGGATATGGACAGATAGTTATTTTATCATAAATTATCTGTAAGATTTATCATGCCACCTGACAATATGCAATTTGAACATAATTTCATTTAATCTTTTTGGTGCAATTCTCATATATATTACTAAATATCTTCCACTAACTTTGATGGAAATTAGCAAATTCCTAATTTTCTGTGCTGTGTAAATAAAAACCCAAAAGCATCCCTATGCATGGGTAGACACTAGAGATAGATTAGTGCATAGGTTAAGGTTTATCAGTGTAACAGCAGTGGACACACATCTGCCTGCAGAGGTCATCCCTGGCACCAACAAGGTCCCGTCCCCCTGCTGAAACGAGGATTGAAAGAAGCATATTTTATCCAGTATAATAGGTTGTGGTATATCTGGGGTGCCCAAAAGGAATTCTCTCATTTTCAAATGTGTCCACAAGCTCAAAAAGTTTGGTGTCTCCAGGCATAGGTGGACAAAAGGCATATTTTGCATAGAGCACTTGAGCTGTGTTCTGAGGGTTGCCTGAACATGAAATGTTTCAATGTGGGGGTTTTTTAATTCACATTTGTATGAACGCAAGTAGACCCCTCTGTGTTGAAAGAGGCACAAAAAAAAAGCCTGCAGACCTGTGCTCAAACATGGGATTCTCAGGGCTAATGGGCACTGCGGCTAAGACTTGCCTGCATGCACCTGTTCCATCCCCACATTTTAAAGTGTTCAAGTGTCTTCCTGGACATGGCAATAGTGTCTGCTGACAGCTGGGATTCTTGCAAAGATTGCTGGACTAGGTGGACCTTGTATTGATCCATCAAAACAAGAGTTTGTGCTTGGGTTTGCAGTATTTTAAGTCAAACTTCCCTTTCTGCTTTGCATTCTTTCCCAATTCAGGCCACAGCATAACATAAAGTGTCTAAAATGAGGAATAAGAGAATCGAGTTAGGTTGTAGTGTCCATAGCATGTTAACTTCCCTGATGCTGTAGTCTACCATGAATGAAAGTTGACAAGATTACTTTAAGCTCTTTCCTGTAAAACCTATGCCCACAAACTCTGTCACCACCTAAGAGATTCATAATAATAGAGTGTATTACCTGAGAGAGTAGGTGGGCCAGGAAAAGTTGATGCCGAAAGCTCCAGCTAACTTAAGCCAAATACTGTGGAATCAGCCATTGCCCCCGGTTCATTAGTCCATTTTACCCAAGGGAAAACTTTTTTAAAAAATGCTCTGTACTATAATTGAGGCTGGCCACCCCCATGCTGACGCTATGCAGGTTCTGAGTCTGGTTAGTACCTGGATGGAAGATTACTGGGAACCACATGTATACCTCCTTGGGTTCCTTAACATAAAAGGGGGGGGTGGAAGTATGGTACAATACATCCTTAAATATATTGGTACGTATCTGAGGTTTCTAGCACTGAATATCTGTTCATACCATCTCTCTAATACTACAGTATTTAATTTAGTGTCATTGTATTTACTGGGTTTTCTTAAGGAAGGTGGGGTTTTTTTTTGGGGGGGGTATATCTACTATTTTCTAATTGGAAAAGATAAATGCCTTTGTGTCAAAAGGCAAACTTTCAAGTGGGAGAACAGTACTTAAGAAAATCAGTTGTATGAGAACCCGTTTATTTAGTGAAGTAGGAGTTTTGAGCCAATCTGGATGATGCCAAATTAGAAGTTGAGAAATGAGAAGAAATTCATTCATACAAAGTGCAGATTTGTGATATTTGCCATCAGCTGGGCTCAAAGCTGATGGCTATGCCCCACCTAACACTATTGAATCAGTTTTTAACTGCACTGTTCTACTCTAATAACTTGTGTTTATGCATCAAACGCCTTCATTAGTTTTGATCAACTGTTCCAACATTGTGCAGTAGGTGGCAGCTGTGTACAAAATCACTGCTGTTCTGTTTTTAATGGGAACCTTTGGTAAAGGGGCAAAAGTTCTCTCAAGGCCCATAATAAAATGGCTTCTACAATTCAGATGCTTTAGTACCTTAAAAATTTCTTAAAGTGATGATATACTGAATTTTGGCCTCTGTTTAATGCTGATAAAAGAAAATAAAGAGCTCAAGCAACAAAACTGGGCATTCCAGAGTTCGGTTGTTAAAAAAAAGTTGCAGAGTTTAAATATTATTGAATGCACAATACGATTTAATCCTGAGGTTTATGACACAGGGTCAACTATCAGTTCTGGGGCAAATTTGCCCCCAAATTTGGCAAAAGTGCCAAAAATTATATTTAAAATAGGTATTGTGTTGGGGTGGGTGAAACCCATTGCCCTAATGGGGGGGTTGCCTTCTCCCCAATCATCAGACTGAGCATTGAATGAGTGGAAAGGGAACATTAATCACCTTTCAGCTGATCAGCATAAGTCAGCTGAGGAGATGCTGTGTGCCACTGTGTGCCTGCCTTGAGTGCTTGTGTCCTGCCTTCATGCCTGAGATTGTGGGATAGTGACATCCACTTTTGGCCACACCCATCCAAAGCAGATAATTGACCAATTATCTGGACACAGGAACCACCCACCCACAGTGTCTCTTGCCAGGATTCAAACTCAGTTTGTTGGCCTTCATCCAACTCACCACTGAGTCTAGGCACCAGTCCAGGGCTTACAAGGCATCTTTCTCATTTGGATGTTATGGAGAAACAGAACTGGGTTTTGATGTAAGTAAAAAATAATAATAATGCTCCTTTTCCCTTATGGGGTACGCAGGAGCCCATATAGAGTCCTTTTGTAGGTTCTCTATCAGTAGGAGAAAATAACAGAGACCAACCAGAGAATATTGAGAAGCAAAACAGCTAGTAAGCCTGATCTTTATTAACTGTTGCAACAGGGTGTTTCCCCACATGCAGCAGAGAGGAGGAGGACCCAGGAAAAAGGTTCCAGCCCTTATGTAGAATTTTCAAATTGCCCACCCTCAAACTAGACCACCCCCCAGAAACATCATACATACATCACAGAAGGTGTAGCCCAAGACCACCCTCCACAAACATCATACCTACATCACAGAAAAGGTGGTCTACAACAGAAATTTGAATGTTGTTGTTTTTCCTGTCTGCCAGGTTATCTGATAATGCCTTAACTGATTGCCTTTTCTGGTAGTCTGGCCATTCCTTTGAGATGGTAATTACTTAATTCCTGAGACAATGGGAAGGTTTTTTCATTTCCTCTTTCCCTGCAGAGAAACATTTGGTCAGTTTGGGAGTTAAAATGGTTTCAGGACTGTCTTCCTGTGCTGCTTCAGACATGTGGTTTATATATTTATGTATGCTTTTGCTTGGTACATTTATGAACATTTATTATATATATAAGACCTTAAAATTATTATAACAGTTTCATCAGCGTACTAATGGCACCTCACCCCAAATCTCCTAATGAATGCTCCCAACGGCTTTATATAGATGTTAAACAGCACTGGGGACAAGATGGTACCCTGTGGCACAACTGCCAGGGGACCAAAAAGCAATGAATGCTATTCTCTGAAACTGACCCTGGAGATAGAATCAAATCGCTAGGGAAACCACAAAAATATTCCTGTATGCAACATTGGCGGTGAGAATCCTAGTTGCCAAAAATTGGAAAAACGAGTCAACAAAAAAAAGAATGGCAAGAAAAATTATTTGATTACCTTGAGTTGGCTAGAATGACAGTTGCAATTAGGGATCAGTCTAAACAAAAAAAATCAAAACGAATGGGGAAAATAGAGAGATTATCTTTAAAAGCAGTGCCCTCAAATTAATACCTGGACTTGTTTTGATTAACTTTTGCAAAACAAATTAGGGTATAAAAGTCTAAAATAGAAAGAAAAGTAGGAAAAAATGAAATGAGAAGGAAACAGTTTATTAAATATTAAAGTAGACCTGTGCTGAGGGCGAAGGAAGTCAATTAGAAGAAAACAAGAAGTGAAATATGGTTATATGTTTATTATTTGTTTAGTATTTGTATCTATATTCGTATTTGCATTTTCTTTTTAAATTTATTCTTTTAGTGTTGTGTGTGTTTGTGTTGCAACAATAAAATTTATATATATATAAAAGAGAGAGGATTCAATACACTGTTCATTTCATTTTCCTACAATGGAAAATAAGAGATGCAAATGTCTCCATTCATTCTTTAAAGATGGAGAAGCAAGGGTCAAACTTAAAAAAAAAAAAAATTTCTTCATTTAAATCACATGGAGGTTTGCCAGGAAATTAGCTAATTTAGCATTACCAAAACAAAGAAGAAAAAATGTTAATACTTACGTGAATAAATTATTTTAATAGGATCTTAATTTCAATTTTAACACAGAGGCAGAGATAGTTGAGAGTTCTGAGATGTGAATTTATGCCTGGATTGGGAATAGCCTTGGGTGGAGGGAGAACTGCGGGGTCTGGTGTCCAGGAATTTTATGCAGAATTATCAGGGTGGTGGTTGAAACAAAATAAAATTTTTAAAAATTCCTTCCAGTAGCACCTTAGAGACCAACTAAGTGTTCTTTTTAAAAATCTTTGTTGTTATTTTCCAGCAATTCAGGACCTACAGTTTTGCTGCTTGGTTTTAGGACTCCGGTTGCTTCCAATATTTGTATGTTTATAGCTAAATAAAACAATAATCAGTTTATAAGTCTCTAGTCAAGTGCACTATTCTGTAAAGGAAACAAACGTAGCATTGCTACCAGACTTTTCACAGGGAAGTAGGGAATGCTCAACACTGGAGAAAAGTGTAGGATTTTTGTTTCCCTGGAGAGAAACTGTGAGCTGGTGAGCGAGCCAAGATGAAGCCAGTCATGTGATTTTGAAAACCAAGTATCTCAATAGTAAGTTCAGCAGAAAATGGATGCTTCCCAGCAGCAGTTTAATAAGGACCTTAAAAGCAAACCTAAAAGAATATGATAAAGCACTGTGAAGGAAAATCTGGGGGCTGCACACAAGGAGGTGAGAGCTTTGATCTGCTGACAGAACTTCACTACCAGATTTCACAGAGGAGAAAACGTTTGTAGATCTTAACTCTGTAAGGAGGTTATTATAGATTCATTGATAGATATCTCCCAGTTGTATTTTCTGTTTGGTAATACATTGTAATATAAGCTGTTATCATCCTTTGTAAGTGTAAAAATAGTTGCGGAGAAATATATATTGGCCAAAGAGACATCATGCACCATTGTATTAACCGTGTCATCTGAATGGTACATGCAGGGATAAAAGTACAGCATTCTCTCTCATGATAGGAAATGTTATGTAGTGAAGTTTCACCCTGGGCCAGCAGGGGGATACTGTAGATAGTTGTCACTCAGGTCTGTAGATAGTTTTCACTCAGGTCCACATCAGTTATTTTAGGCGGGAAACTCTGGGTTGTTGTTGCTACAATGTTGACAACCGGCTGCCTATAAAAGCAGGCCGGCTGAGCTGTTTGCTAGTCAGTTCTGCTCCAGCTTACAAAATAAAGAGCTGCTTTGGAGAAATCGCTGTGTCGTCTGCTATGTCAACCCACAACTTAACAGGAAATATTGCTGCTTCAGCATATATCTATTATATAGAATAGTCTCTGTTGGTTTGGTTCCACAGGATTCCTAGATGGCAATCATAAACAAATTTACCATGGAGTAACTACATTTAATCCCGTGGAATTTAGAAGTACAGTGGTACCTCGGGTTAAGTACTTAATTTGTTCTGGAGGTCTGTTCTTAACCTGAAACTGTTCTTAACTTGAAGCACCACTTTAGCTAATGGGGCCTCCTGCTGCCACCATGCCGCCGGAGCACGATTTCTGTTCTCATCCTGAAGCAAAGTTCTTAACCTGAGGTAATATTTCTGGGTTAGCGGAGTCTGTAACCTGAAGCGTATGTAACCTGAAGCATATGTAACCCAAGGTACCACTGTAACCATACTTAAGATCACATTGCTGGCTAGTTAGCAACTTTCAGATGAGAGGAACATTGTTTAAAAATATGTGGAAATTCTTTCCCAAGGAACCAATTAACCATTATGCTCAGTAAGTGATAGTGTAGTACTTTGCTGGGGACGGGGACAGGGACGAGACAGCAGCAGAGTAATAATCATCTATGAGTATTTAATTGCAGAGTTGACTTTCCCTGCTGCCTGAATTGAGATTCTTTAGCATTTATCAGAGCTCTGAATGTGGTACCTTTTTATCATATGGCATAAAAGGAATGGCTCTCTTCCCACCTGCCTGAAAGTATTCTAAAGAACATAATAATAATAATAATAATAATAATAATAATAATAATAATAATAATAATTTTATTCATACCCTGCCCATCTGGCTGGGTTTCGCCAGCCACAATGTTTGTAATAGGAGAAAAATGGTAAATTTCATGCCAGATATGGAAGGTTGCCTGCTTTCACAGTCAGTTATTTGAGTGTATTTTTGCCGTCAGAGAAAAGTGTAATGTGTGGGGTCCAGAAAAGATGCGGAGGGTGCTTATACTACTTTAAATGCAGCCCTGATTTTCATGCGCAGGAGTGCATCTCTCAGATACACGCCACAAGGGATTGTGGGAAATCATCTGGTGAGGAATGAGGCACTCCTGCAAACTAAAGGAGAACATGGGAAAGAATAAGGAACAATTTATTTAGCAGATATATTCCACAGTGTAAAAACAAGTTATGCTGCTTGACTGCTCTTTAGACTACAGGGCTGGCTACTTTCTAAAACAATATAGGTCACAGGTGAAAATATGTAGTCTATGCAGTCTAATCTCCATCACAAAAGCACCACACAATAGCTGTTCTTTCTTTTAAGAGTGCAGGGAGTGGAATAATAGGGGCATGACAGGTCAAGATTGAGATGCCTTGGGAGAAAGAGAAGCAGATGCAGGCCCCAACCATACAGACAATGATATGTGAGCAATTTAAGGCTGCAATGCAAAGCATGCTTAAAAGTACGGACCAGAACATGGCTACAATCAGGATGCAGAACAAAAGACCTAAGAAGGCTACCCTCTTGCAGGATATTTGGTTGTGGCTTTATTTATTTTTAACAAAACTACTAGAAAATTAACTCCTAAGCAAGATAGAAATAAATGATATACAGATTTTTATTTTTTAACAACAGCTAATTCCTGGTTATCCAACACTGTGCAATGAAATAGAATAATGGTCCCAGTTGTACTAAAAAATATTAAGAATCTTGTGGGTAGACTAGATACATTCCTATCAACAAATTCTGAAGTTAATTGTTTCCTAAATATGTAATTTTGGTAAATAATAAATTCACATGTCTATTTAATTTTAATAATTTTGGCATAACAAAAATTGTGCTAATATAAAAACTCTGAGCAACGTTTATCTGATATGTTGCTTTGTTATGCATGTGTTCCTGGACTCACACGTGCACAACCAGCGCTCATGGATGTTTGTATACACACTGCTGAGAGGTTTTAGGATCTTTTGCTGGAGTTAGGACGTGTGCTTGTTATGGATGTGTGCTAACCCTTACCCTTATGCCCACAAGAAGCTCACCCACAAAAGAAATAAAGAAAGCTTGGTTTATTATAGAAAATAGGCGTGACAGAAAATGCTGCTTTAGACAGCAAAGTTACAGTCTAAGCAGGTAGCAAATTACGATACATACACACCTTAATTTAAAGAGTAAAAGATTCCCTAACTATTCTAAAGGCCTTCAGAAGCATGGGCATGACACTTTTGCCATAATAAACCCACACTAGTAGAAGGAGGGGTGAGTATACCTGCCCTTAGAGCGAAGCCTAAGTATGCTGAGTCCGGGGGAGCATTGAGTAAGGGCTGCCCTGTTGGAGCTATAAGAGTCAACTAGCCTTTAAATCTAGGCTTTTAAATAACTTTTTGCCAAGGCATGCCAGTGGAAAGGGAAGAGGGTTGTGAAATAAGTGGTTGGACAGTGTTATAGAAGCGACCAACATGAATTTGATGAAACTCTGGGAGACAGTGGAAGATGCTCTGGTACATGGGGTCACAAAGAGTCGGACACGACTAATTGACTAAACAACAACAACAACAATTTCCTTAAGTCCTTTCAGAATAGTGACAAATGGTTAAAACTGGCCATCCTGTCTGCTTAACAAAAGGGTGAAAAACTTTGATAGGGAGCAATTATTTGAACCTAGGCATCTCTGTCTGTGACCTGCCTTCAAATCACCTTCATTGAGGGGATGGATCTCATTGAGGAGTTTGACTAAATTTGCGTGTGTTGATCCTTAAGTCAGATGTGTGTGAACTCAGGATATTCCTGAATGCCTTTCAGCAGGTGGATAGAGGCTTGTTTGAGGCTTGTTTGATGGTATCATGGAGGAATATAGTGTCATATTATAGTTATCTCAATCTTATGCCTATGCCATGATCTACAAAGATAAACTGTATTCTAAGTTCAGATTCACTCAGAGCTTGTAACTCAAATCTGATCATATTACTAATGCTATTTCCCAGGAGTTTTTATTCATACACTTTATGAAATAGAGTAGGGGAAAACAATGTGGCAGTTGAAAGCATATAGCTACCAAGACAACATTTAATGAACAAAAGCGTGTAATAGCACAAATTAGCTTTCACATGCCAATTGGTTTGACTTTTCTCGGAAGATTCAGGTTATATAAGCACCAGAGATCTAGCAATATGACAAAATTCAGAGAGTGCCAGAGAATTCCATAACCAGATTGTGGGACATTTCTTCATCTCCAATATTGCTTTGCTGGAATCTTTGAAAGCATAGAACAGATAACATAATACAAAATAATAATTACAGGCACAAACCAGCAGCTAAATCCAATGCATGTTTACAAAATGGCAAGTCCCACTGAATTCAGGAGACTTTCTTCCATGAATGTGTGCATAAAGTAACAGCTGTAGGAGTCCTATGTGCACTCGCTTGGGACTAGGCCCCATTAAATTCGGTAGGGCATACTTCGGAATCAACACACAAAGGATCAACTTACACATCTTATAAATATAACTGGGGCAGTTAATAGTGGTGTGCTGGGCCTGGGGGTAGCCCGAGCCACGGGGTCCAGGTCCGGTCCTGAATCCAAAGGTTCCACGAGGAGTCAGTCCAACAGGGCCAAGGCAGGACACGAAGCAGGAAACCAGGCAAGGTCAGACACAGGCTCCCAGGCAGGTTCTGGCAAACAGCAATGTTGTTCCCGCAACCTGGGGTGGGATCTGACAGGCTTTTATCTTTGTCGGGGTAAGGGCCGGTCCTGTTCCCCCAGTGACTCACCTCTCTGTCTCGCCTGAAGACGGGCACTCCTCCTGTGAGTACTCAGGTCTCTCCTTCTCTCAGACCTTAGTCTCTGCAGCTCAGGAGATGTTGGTGGGTTACTAGACCCAGAGGTCACCTCAGCCTCTCCTGACCCAACAGGTAGTGGAGCAGCTATAAGTGATTGCCCAGCTGAAGGCAACGAGGTAATCCCTGAATCTGGAGCCAGGGCAGGCTCAGGTCCCTGACTCGGCCCAGCTGGTGCTTGTTGCAGGGGAACCTGTGCAGACTGAGGCTCTTCAGAATTAGGCCCCAGACTTGGTTCAGACACTGCCTGAGGCAAAGAATCCGGTGTGGACTGAGATTCTTCTGGTTCTGAGCCCGAGCCCGAGTCCCAGGCCATCACAAGTGGTAAAATTGGAAATAAATTTGGATAGTAATTCAGATGAAATTCAGTATTTGGAGAGTAATTCAGATGAAATTCAGTATTAGTTTGAATAGTAAGTTAATAATCCATTTTGGTGAAATTCAGTATTAACTGTGCTTAGTTTTGCTCACTGTGCACATTGTGCCAGTATGACTATTTTCAAAATTATGTCATTTTGTTTTATTTAAAATAGTCATATCCTGCCTTTCTATCAATGAATCTCCAGGTGATTTACCATACGTGACTTTAAATCAGTCCATCAATAAGCATCAAATATAAAACACAGAGTAACAGATCAACCACAACGGATAAAAATTAAGCTCCAAATTATTATTTTAAAGTCATGGAAAGTGAGCAGGGAGCCTCTTTGGGGTGAGCATAGACACTGCTATTTCTTCAGAGGAGTAGGTGGAATCAGCAGGGCCTCCGTTGCTTGACATAGTGCCTGAACAGGTTCATATGGAAGCAGTAAAGCAGGAACATAGGAGAGCAATGTCACAGCATTAGCGATAACCATCTGCTGACATGGTATTTACCAATGTTGTATACTTGGGGGGCTGGGGGATTGCTCCGGCTTGGCACATGATCCCTTGGGCTAGGCTCAGGCAGTGACTGACCCAAGGTCACCTAGCAAACTTGATGGCTCATCAGAGATGGGAATCCAGGACTTCCTAGCCAAAGTCCAGCCTGCTTACTGCTGTACCAGTCACTGGCAATTCACTACTATATGTCTGCCAGTTGATTCTAATAAAATGGGTACTAGCCAATGGGTATTTATTGATAAAATGGGTATTATCCATGCTCTGTGGTATGATGAACATACACACATACAATATCATACACACCGTATGTACGCATTTGTTCATGAACCATTCTTTACATTATCTTTACATTATCTTTGGAGTGTGTAGCTATGGGAACAATGATGATGAGCTCCTACATGTCAAAATTTATCTCTAGGTATGGCAGCAGGAAGCCTTTAAGGTTATTAGCCCCATACCATTTAGGGCAGGTATGTCCAAAGTCTGTTTCAGGGGCCTAATCCGGCCCACTGGTCAGTTTAATCCGGCCCCTGCGGCAGTTTATTTCCTGGGGTAAAATCCTAAAAAAAAAAAACCTCAACAACTTCATTCTAAAAGAAGCTCAGCAACTTTGGTTGGCCCTTTGGTAGCCTCTTCACTTCATCAAATCTGGCCCTCTTTGAAAAAAGTTTGGACACCACTAGGGTGTTAAAGGTAAGACTAGGGTAAACATATTGATAATCTGTGTTAAATCAGCAGGGAGGATATATGATCAGAATACCTCACACCAGCATTTATCTGGCGTTAAGAGTATATTGTAGCATCTCAAAGGTTAACAGATGTTCCTGCACAATCTTATATTGGAAGCAAGCCCCACTGAGTTGGAGGGAATTTTGTCCCTTGGAAGTTTAAGAATTGCAGTCTTATTGGTGGGTTTTTTTTCTGCCTAGAACCAATTTCATCAGATGCAAAATAACTGCTGTGGCTGAAATTATCTCTTGAGTTTCCAGTGGTTTTTGTTTATTATTCTTGTTGTAGTAAAATCTAAGGTAAAAATGCAGCCTCCCATTTCTTCCTAAGCACTGACCCCCATGCCCTTGGAGAGAAGGGATTCTGCAAAGATCAACCACAGAAACCAGTACACTTGTATGTAAACTGCTTTATCAATTGTGACCCTAACAGTGCAACCCTATGCATGGCAGCTCAAAAGAAGAAGAAAAAAGAAGAAATCAATAGTGGTAGTAAGTCTTACAGCAAAACCAACTGAGAGCCGTGTGGAACGTAAAAAGACCAACGCATTTATTATGCCATAAACTTACGTGGACTCAAAACCACGATATAACAAAACTCGCTAGCTAGGCTCTTTTAAGGAGCCGCGCAGGACTCTTGACTGAATTCCCTCAGCAAAGGGAGAATTGCATAGGAATGCAGCCCGAGCGTATTTATTCAGGAGGCGATTTCGTTGACATGCAAATCAGGGGATAACCGTCGCGCTCACAGTGACCCCCCCCCGCCCTGAAAAAAGCGCTCCTCCCTTTCCTGGTGCTGTGATTTCCAGGAGCTTGCAAAACGCCTTCCACCCCCCCCCCCATCCCCAAAGCAGGCGTTGCATAGCAACGGCGAAAGGTGGCGCCCTCGAAGGCGAGGCCTAGGCGGTCTGTGGGTGGCGGTTGCTGCCGCCGCCGCCAAGCTCCTCTCTTCTTCCCCCTTCCCTCTCCCGCTGGGCAGGGCGAGGAGCCCCACACCGAGGGAGACCGGCGCTCTCCCCCCGCCCCTCCGCTCGCCCTCTTTCTCCCTTCAGCCCTGCTGTTCCTTTGCTCCGGAAGGAGTTGCCCGCTTGGCCTAGGAAGTTGTCCTGGGCAGAGTCCGGCCCAGAGCGAGGCCTGTGGCTGCCGCTCTCGGGAAACGGCAGCTCTCGGGGTTGGAGACCAGGCAGCGAAGGACTCCTCCGGGCTGCTCCCTTCGGCCACCCGGAGGTGCCTTGGCCTCATGAAGAAGGTAAGCGCCGAAATCTGCCTTGGCGGCGGCAGCTCCCCCCCCCCCCGCCATTGCCCCGGGCCGGGCGCCTCCATTGCGGGGAGCTCCCTCCGCTCTCTCCGCTCGCTTCCTCGGCCTGGCTTGGCGGGCTGAGGGGGCCGCTTTCTTTTTTCGGCGGCGGGGGGCGGCAGAATGGGAAGGCGGGCTGTGTGTGTGTGTCTCTTTCCTCTCCCCCCCCAACCCCCCCCCCCGCCCATTCCCCCTCAGTGGTTAGGAGGAGAACCCGAGGGAGAGAAGCGGGAAGGCGGCGGCGGTTCTTGCAGACACCGGGACAAGGCTCGGGAGAGGGGGCAGAGGGGTGGGAAGGGCGGCGGGTGCCGGAGGGAGGGAGGGAGTGTGTGTGTGTGTGTGTGTGTGTGTGTGTCTGCTTGGTGTGCAGAACGTGAAGCGCTTCTGGTGGGGTGAGTAAGTGGCGGCGGCGGACTGGTGTGAACAGTCTGCCGCCCTGACTGCGGTTTAAGGCTGGGCACCTCCCGGGCCTCGGATGGTCCTGTAATCACCCGGGGTGATTTGCCTTGGAGGCTGCGACCGTCGAGGTGTGTTGACGCCAAGCGTTTCTTTCCCAGGTGTAGGTCTCAGGGGTCGTCTAGCGTCTTTCTCCTCCTGGTTTTTTTGGTTATGAGGCAGTTTGTCCCTGGATCCTACCTAGCTAGGGGTGGAGAATAACCTCCATAGACCATTTACTCCTTCCCGTTTGTCCGTGGTTAAAGTTGCTTATGTGTGTTTTGGCTGTAGAAAGGCAGTGAGTGCATGTATATTGTTTTCACCTGGAAAAAAACTTAACCTGCCTTTTCATGGCAAAACTTACGCAGAAGTAGAACTGCATTCTTCCAGAATGTTGTCACTTGCATAAAATATAGCAGTGCCTTCACATATTAGCTAGTTACCATCTAGAGATTTTTTTTGGGGGGGGGTGTCCCCTGCGCCCCGCTGTGCATGAAAAACTTATGGGACAAAATGAATACCAATTGAATCTGAATTTTGTTTTGAGAATATAGGCCTTTTTTCATCTCAGCTAATGTATAGTGTTAGGAGAAGAACATGGATTGAGGGAAGCAGATTTAAGTGTCCATACAAAGACTTTATTCTGAAAACCAAAAGGAGATGAGGACAAAAAATGATCCCTGGTGTTGGCAGTATTTTGTTCTGCGCCAGCAAATAGACGATCATTGGGAACATAGATCAGGCATCCCCAACCTGTAGCCCTCCAGATGTTTTGGCCTACAACTCCCATGATCCCTAGCTAACAGGACCAGTGGTCAGGGATGATGGAAATTGTAGTCCAAAACATCTGGAGGGCAGAAAGTTGGGGATGCCTGACATAGATGCTGGGCTTGTGGTGGATGTGCAGACAACAGGGTGACTTGCCTGTCTTGAATGAAGGTTGCAGATGATGTCTGTTGCCTAGATAGTCTGGTAGATAGGATTGGGGGGGGGGTCAGTTGTCATGGTGCATGTTGGCACCAGTGACATGGAGAAATGTGGTTGAGAGTTCCTGGAAATAAAATTTAGATTGCTAGGTAGGGTGTTGAAAGCCAGGACGTTCGAAGTAGATTCTTGTGAAATGCTGCTGATTCCATGTGCAGGGCCAACTAGACAGGCACAAAGATTGACAAGTATTGTGTGATGTCTCCCACCTGTGCTTGGTCACATATGCAGAGTCTGTCATATGAAACCTTATTGTAGCGGCCATCTGAGCACCATAAAGGCATTTCTTAAGGCAGTAGGCACAAGTTCAAATGCAATCAAATAGCATGCTCTTAAACACTAAATAGCAGGATACCATCTATGGAGGTGGTTCAATCTTTTAATGAGAAATGATTCAAAGCTGTGCTAAAGGAAGATAAGGAAGTTGTGGAGAAGCTGAATGAATTTTATTTGCATCTTGTCTTCACAGCATAAGATGGTTTGGCAGGTCCCTGTAAAGGAAAGGGAGTCTGAGGAACAGTGGCAAATAGCAGTGCAATGAGACAAAGTTCTTATTGACAAAAATAAAAACTTACAAATCACTGCGTCTGGATGGCATCTACTTGTAAGTTCTTAAAGAACTCAAATGTTCTCAACCTTGGGATTGTAGTGGATGACTACATGCAGATGTATGTGGACTTAATGTGCAGTAGCTGTAGAAAGTGCAAATTCCATGCTAGGGTTCATTAGGAAGGGCACTGAAAATTGATAACATAATGCCATTATACATATCTTTGGTGTGGTCACACTTTGCATACTGTGTACAGATCTGATTGCCTCACCTCAAAAAGCTATGACAGAACTGGGAAAGGTTCAGAAGAGGGCAGCCAAAATGATCCAGGGGATGGAGCAACTCCCATATGAGGATAGGTTACAATATTTCAGGAATTTTAGTTTAGAAAAAAGATGAGTCAGAGGGGACATGATAGACATTTAATTGCAGGGGGTTAGACAAAATACCCTCAAAGTCTCTTCCAACACTACAACTCTCAGATTCTATGAAAATCATGCACTGTGTGGAGAAAAATAGACAGAGAAAATATTAGAACTCATGGAGATCCAATGAAGATTCAGGTTGGTAGATTCAGGACAGACAAAAGAAAGTACTTCTTCACACAGTGCTTAGTCAAACTATGGAATTTGCTTCCACAAAAGGATACTGATGGCCACCAACTTGGATGGCTTTGAAAGAGGATTAGATTAATACATGGAGGATAAGGCTATCAGTGGCTATTAGCCATGATGGCTATGTTCTGCCGCCACTGTTATAGGCAATGTGCCTCAGAATGCCAGTTCCTGGGAATTGCTAGTGAAAAAAGTGCTGTTGAGCTCAGGTTCTGCTTGCAGGTGTCCCATGGGCAATTGGTTGGCCAGTCTGAGGACAGGATGCTGGGCTAGGGCCTCTGGTCTGATCCTGTAGGACTCTTGTGTTCTTATGTACAGAGGGTACAGAAAGCACCCATGTTCCTTAACTGTTGAACTCTTATTTCTAAAGTAAATTGATCTTATTTTTAATTAACTGCCTGCGTTACTTAAATACGCACTTTTTCTAAAGTTGATTTAAAAAAATTGAGGCTGGTTACAATTTTTTAAAGTAAGTTTTTCAGATGACTTCTGTTTTGAGAATGACAGTGTTATTTTTTTTTTTTTAAAAAAAGGCAAGGCCAGGGGTGGGGCATAATCCAAGTGATAATCACTAAAATCTTGGAATGCTGAATGAACATCTGGCAGTGTACAACTTGTACAACCAGGTCAATGCAAGTTTATGCTGATACACATTACACACCTGTAGAAAGGTTATTTTCATATGTAATATGATTAACTAATCAAAGAGGTAAGATCTTGTAAATTGTTTGTGTTGAAGGCTAATCCAATGTTAATGTAGTCTTCAGTTTCCTAAATTGGACTCAATTAGCTTTTTAAATATGTATTATTATTATTATTATTATTATTATTTGTTTTTAGTTGTTGTAAAGGTATAAATATACTCATGTGTATTTGGAATTACATGTTTACATTAATAAAAATTAATGAATGATAGCATGGGGGAAAATAACATGATGGATATATGTTTGTGTTTTAAATTTTTCTCATCTAAAGCATTTTTACTTCATAGCCAATACTGTATAATATTTTATGTACATAATTTTAATTACTAAAAATGTGTGTTTTGCCTAGCTCTGTTGCTGGGAAAGTCTTTGCCCCAAACTTGACACAACCAATTGGGTTGCATCCTGTGCAGCATTTGGTAAAGGATGCTAGCATAAGGGGAATTCCCCATCTCCTGTGGCTCCTTCAACCCCTTCACCCATCAGAAGCTTCTCCTGAGGGTCAGTAGATCTTTAGGTAAGACCTAGGATGTGGGGTAGGGTATCTCCACCATATTGTCCTTGTTCATCCTTCCTGCTTCAGCCCTCTGTGCCATCTTCCCAGTCTTTTCTTGAGAATGCCTCAACATTTGATAGGTGCTTTTCAATGGATTGCGGTGGAGGTGCAGTGATGGACTCTCTTTGTGTGAGCTTCGTTGAGTCATTGTTGCATTGAATACAATCCTGTTTTTCCTGGGTGGAGCTTAAATCCTTATTCCAGGGAGCTATGAGGGTGCTGTGTTGTATTTATTATTCCTTCCCTTTAAGTGTCATAAATTAGTACTTGTGAGAAGGGTAACTCCATTTGAGCTCCTATCTTTTGGGCTGCGTGGGAACTTGCAATAGCAGGATCTATGCTGCCTGTGTGCTGTTGGTGCTATGGCGTCATATTGCGTTTGGTGGTGCAGGGTGTGTATGCCTCATTGTGAGTTCATTGGTTGCCTTTATGGGTGGCATGTTGGTGTTGTCAGCAGAGTCCCTGAGTGGTGGATGCTGTTTACAGGAACTCTGCATCTTTAAGGTCCCCCCCGCCCCCCGGCTGTATATTTCCCCCTCTATTCCTGGGATGAGCATGCATTGAACAAGTCAGCTGCTCTACTAGCATAGAGGTTGTCATATCTTTGGTCCCACTCAGTGTAATGTGAGAATAGTATTACTCTGCACATGTGACATTAAGTGCATGAATTATTCTTGTTACTTCTCTTTAACAATGCCTAAAGACTTCAAATGGAATGGATCCCCCCCCCCCATTTCTATGGGGCATCTAATGCCATGGAATATTTATTGACTTTGAGTCAGTAAAGACAGAGATGTCATTCAGTGATCTCTTGCCAACTTCAGAGATGGAAGAAGAAATATCAGAGGGTAGAAATATTAGGGCAAGAGAAAAATTGGCTCTTCTTTCTAAGAAATGTCAAATTGAGTATGTAAAAAATGTTTAAAGAAAAATTATCTAGTGTTTGCTGCATTACTTTAATGGCCATATCTGCCATTTGCAGCTGTGGCAAGCTGTTTGTTTAGCGGTGCAGGAAAGTGAAACAGATTGGATTGCAGAGAATTTATTTTTCATACCTGTCTAATTGCAAACACTCTGAACTGTGTGTTTGCAACTAGCAAACATTTTTTACCATCCATTGAATGCTTTCATTTATTAATTTTAAAAATATGCTGCTGGGTGGGAGAGAAAAAGCTCCTACATCACTAGTAGTGATGCCAGATTGGGGGGGGGAAAGCATGCTTAGGCAGCTGGATGGGTCATTCCTTGAGAAGGTGGTGTGTGAGCCTGTCAAAGCTACTTAAGGAACATCAGTTTTTATTACTTGTGAAAATGTTAGTCATATAATTGTATTTTATATTATCGGGGCTCCACCGTTTTTGGCTGGCTTTGGATGCAAAGTCAAAAAAATGTAAAATCCTTCCATTGCTGTTGTTTGGCCAACAGCAGCCAAATAACCTTTCTACCTCCCCTTCTGTAAGGTCTGGAGCTTGATGTTTTGGCCACTGTGTGACTGAGTTGCTCTGGCTCCAGTTCTTTCACCTAATGTTGAAGCTCTGAGCAGGCTGAGATCATTGCCCACCACTACCACTCCGAGGTTGGGAGAAAGGTGGCCAAATAGCATCATAAATGGTGAGCATAGAAAGTAGAAATGTGTGGGTCTGCATTGGAGCTTTTCATACGCTGATTCCAGAATGGTAGCCAAGTGTAATCCTAAATTGGCAAGCACACATATAAATGGGGGAAGGTGGATATAGAGGAGTGAATTCAGAGGATGATGGGATCAGGAAGAATAGAAAATGGTGATGTCCTCAAAGGAAAAATAGTTACCCTGTCTAGTTAACCAGGCATTACTGGTGAGTTTGTAAGTTTATTAACAAATATAGTGTGATAACAAATCATAATCTCAGTTCAAGCCGAAACTGATGAAATTGAATTGCCTGATGAGTTGCAATTTGGTGGTTTCACATTGCAGTCTTCCTTTTTCTTTTAATTCAATATGGCCACCTTAAGGTCAGTTTCAGAGTGTCCTGGTAGGTTGAAATGTTCACTTACTGGTTTTTGGATATTTCCATTTCTGATGTCAGATTGTGTCTGTTTATTTTTCTGCATAAAGAGGGAATGCAGCAGGGCATTGGAAGATACACCAGTGATTAACATAATGTGATTGACATTCTCATTGCCTGAGTACATGTGGGGACAAAGTTGGCATCTCAGTTTGTTGCCAAATTTGGTCCCTTTATTTGTGTGTCTGTTATGTGGCAAGTAGGTTTTTTAGGCTGGCTTGGTGGTCTGGCTGTAATCAAGTACAGGTTTGCCATCCAAATCTTTGAGAGGGATGTGTCATTTTGCAGGATAGGTGGTAGATTATTGACACATTTTAGTGGTTTAGCTGGGAGCAGTAGGTTAGAACTACTGAGGTTCTGTATTTTTTCTTCTTCTTTGGCTGTGCAGTAGTAGATTATTGCTGGGTCCCATCTGGCCTTGTAGATCTGCTTTCTCACTTCATTTGATAGGTCTAAACTGTAAGCTATCAGAGTCTGTCTCATGAATCTGAGCAGATGGAGTTGTATCATACATACAGCTCGGTTGTAGACAATAGATTTTGTGTTAACGTTCTTGATGGAAGATGGAAGCAGAAGAGTATGTGTGGTTGCGAATAAGTTTCAATTGTAATGTATTGCTTATATGTCTGTTATGTAGTTGCAAAGTAACATCCAGAAACCTGTTGTATAGAATGATCTTAGCTCAGATTTTTTGTGAGGTGAAAGTTTTTGAAGTCATAGTGGATGTTTCAAGGTATATGTTTACAATTTGCCGATACCTACTACCTAAGATTTTCAGATCCTTGTTTTGAGGGACTTCTCCAAGCTAGAGTAGAAATTTGGACTGTACTCACTCTTCTCTTTCCCATTTTTAAATAGGATATTTACAGAGAAGGGCAATTTTCTTAATCAGTTTTCTTAATTATTGACATGTTTAGATTACGGTAACTGATCTGTTAGTTACTAGATCATGCTAATCTGTAACAAGTTAAAAACATGCTGCAGTGATTTTTTAAAAATAAAAACAACAACCTTAGTTTAGTGGCAGGTAGCTGCATTTATCTTGCAAAAGTCAAAGCCCATAGTCATGTTTATTGCTCACTTTTCTCATGGAATTATAACATTTACTTACTACCCTTTTTCCTGCTGTGACTTCAGCTTAATTGTTTATTTTTAATAACATCTATAACAGCTTTGTTACAATAATCCTTTCTTGGCTTATTGTTGTGATTAACCTGAGAATTACTCACCTAGTCACAGCCTGGGTGGTGGCATATTTATACTGCTGGAATTCAGATGATTAAGACACAAGTTCAAATTCCTGCTTAACCAAGAGACTTAATGAGTGACTGACCTGCCTTACTTTCTCTCAGTTTACATTACATGTTAGGATAGTAGTGGGAATAAAATGGTGGTGAGAGGACAACTGGAAAGTCAGGATAAAAATAATCATACCAATACTCACAAACACACAATAGAGAACATACAAAAAAATCTGAGCCGGGTGCTCTTAGGCAAAAGCAAAGGAAAATGAGCCTGCAATCGACTGCAGCCTCCCAGGGATCGACCAGTCGATCCCGATTGACCTGTTGGACATCCCTGTTCTAGTAGATCCCGCTATGTAGACATGGGGTTCTCTTCTGAGTAAGCATGTTTTAGGATGGAAGTCCTTGGATTATATAATCTTTTTTAAAAAATAAATATTTCACTTTTAACCAACTACTTAAATAAATGTGTGTGATTCATCAGGGTTGTGTTTTGCTTTTCCATCACAAATATGTACAAATGCTAGTCACTGAAAATGTCAAAACTTGGATTTAATCCAAGAGCTGAAAATAGTGTTAGCTTTTATGCACTGAAAAATATCAAGCTTTCCTAGTGGGGAGGGATAAATAAGAGACTGTATTTGAGCAACTAAGCACTTAGGTTCATCTGTGCCAAATGTTTTTCCAAAGTAGGTTGTATACTACACCAATTAAAAAGATGTAGTCGCAAGTGGTTTTAGGTTTGTTTGACTTGTTCCTAGGAGGAGAAAAAACTAAACCATGGAAAAACCTAAACAATAAGGTCTGAGTAGGGAACAATAGCCTGCTCTCAGTGTGAATATTATTGGAATAATATGCATGGACTTCATTAATTGCCTGTTTAAATGTCCTTATTTGAGTCAGTTCCAAACATGTTTTGAGGAATCTTAGCTGAGAGTGGGCTGTTCAAGGGACCATACTGTTTGTTTATGTAGTTATTTATTTTGACAAAGTCCATCTGAGGTTACACTCCTAAATACTTCAGAAGTTTTATGTAACAAAATAAAAGCTTTGTTTTTAAAGTTTTTGTTTAAAGTGTTTTAAAGTTTTTATTTATACTCTGCATTTTATTTTCCAAACAGAAACCCAGAGCAACTTGGAACACCTCTTGCAGAGCTATTTTGTTTTTCTGGTATTCTGTGTCAGCTGATGGGTAGTTAATTTTTGATAATGAATTTTGCCATTCTCAAAGAATATTTTGAAGAAAAAAAATACCAACCCATTGAATAAATTTTTTTGGGGGGGGGGAGTGGGAATGGGAGAAGAGAACAATATTGCAAGAGGACAATATTTTTCCAGCTCGGGACTGAAATATTGACAGTCCAGTGATGCTTAGCTAACTTTATTGGCTTTATTGTGTTGTATTTCAATAAGGGTGAGGTTTGCTTAAATTAAATTGTTGTGACCTGCCCTGGCACATCATGGTGAAGGGTGGGTAAGAAATCATATAAAGAATAATAGTATTAACTAGTAATAATTAATGTAACCATTTCCAATTTTGACAGCAGTACCACAACAAATAGTCTGGTTGGCACTGAATGATGATGGCTAGAACTATTGTTTTGCCCTCTAAGCTTCTCTACTTAAGATTCATTTGGTCAAATCTGTTCCATTATCCCTTTTTCCAGCCCATTCTGCAACTCTTGATCATTGGCCCTGATAATTCTGAATATATTTCAGACAGCAAAACAAGACCTTTTTATTTCAGTAAGTGGAAGATATGCGAAATATCCAATGAAATGCTTCCATTAGTGTAGGGACTTTTGGCTATGCAGTGGAACTTCTTCTCCCTGTACATCCCCTAAATATGTTATTGGGGTTCTTCCAACCCTCTGGAGCAGATTTGGGGAGAGTGTGGCAGGCACATGGGGAGATGAAAGGGGAAGGAAGTTCTTGTGGTAACAGAACTACTTGGATACTGCCCTCTGTCTTTTAAGCCCCCCACCAATTGAAATTTAACTTGGGGAGGAGAGGGACTATGCTTTTTAATTCAAAATGAATAATCTGTAAAAAGGTAAAGGACCCCTGACAGTTAAGTCCAGTTGCAGACGACTCTGGGGTTGCGGTGCTCATCTTGCTTTACAGGCCGAGGGAGCCAGCATTTGTCTGCAGACAGTTTTTCTGGGTCATGTGGCCAGCATGACTAAGCCACTTCTGGTGCAATGGAACACCGAAACCAGATCAGCACATGGAAATGCCGTTTACCTTCCTGCCGGAGCAGTACCTATTTATCTACTTGCATTTTTTTGTGTGCTTTCGAACTGCTAGGTTGGCAGGAGCAGGTATTGAGCAACGGGAGCTCACCCCGTTGCAGGGATTCGAACTGCCGACCTTCTGATCGGCAAGCCTAATATGTAAATGTCTAAGCTAGTTTGAATAGCATGTTCTCAAAAGGGTTTGCAGAGGATGATGATTTTGACTTTGCCATGGTTTCCTACAAAACAGATACTGTACATTACATTAATATGAAAAATCTCAATGAGAGAGAAGTTTATCAACCTTCACAGTAACTACACAGCTCTTTGTCTTCTTCATGTCAATGTATTCACAGTCCTGAGAATCTCATCTTTAAAAAGACTCTTCCTCCTACTCCTGATTTTAGAGATATCTGAACACTTGCAGATGCTGCTTGTGACAAGCTACGTTGCTCCTAAATGGGCTAGGTGGGTGAGCTTGTGTGACACGCAAAGTTACTTATTCCTGTTTTGCACAATTGTTAGCACCCTTGCTCTTAACACCATCTCCTTATCATGAAAGATGTGTAGCGCAGATAAAAAAATCGCAAACCATAAATTTGTAGAAGTAATGCAGAATAGGAGTTTAGCAAATTACACACATCCAGGAGAAGTGCAACATTAAGAGTGAATGCCTAGATCATTTTTTTCTTGGTGTGGAGATTCTATTTTTTTTAAAGTGCATAGTTCGTAATTGTCTTCACTGTATGTAACCTAAGAGTACTGTTTGTACAAAACAAATTGTTTCTTGCATGTCTGTTACAGAGTTAACCTTTTGCACACCTGGCATGACCAGTGGTTTAAAGAGATAAGCCAAAGAAAGACCCCTGTACTCCGTAGAGGTGTGGGTGTACCGTATGCGCTAGTTGTATAGTTAATGTGACTGAGAAAGCAAGTGAATAAGTAATTAGAAATGATGCAAGGTGAATTTCCATGGAAGATAGTATGCGCTGGGGCCAGAGTTGGAGGTTTTGGGATTTTGCTCCTAATTATTGTTTGCAAACAGCCTCGTATCAGTCTGCGTCAGCTATGAATGACAAAGGTGGATTTCCCCCCTGTATTTCTCTTTAAGGATAAGTGGAAGCTGGAAATCAGTATATGAAGTGTGTGTTCATGAAATGTAGAAGATCAGAGTGAGAAGAAATTTGGACTGTTGATATGGAAAAGAACTGTGCCTTAGTTGACTAATGGTCCGTAGTTGACTCAAAATAAAGTGGTGGAAGTTTTAAAAACAAACAAGCTACAAGGGAATAAGTTTTCTAACTTGACATGATGTGACATGATGCCCAGTGGGGCATAGTGACTACATTTACTTCTCAATTGTATAGGATATTGGAGGTGCAAAAGCCACTGCCCTGCCATGTGTAGAGAATTGCTGTTTAGATATTGCAATGCTTTAAGCCAAGTCCAACAGCAGACTTTTTCTAATGTTCTTGCATCACACAATAACATCACGACTGTTTTAGTTCTGTTGCCCAATTCCTCAGCAGTCTATACATACTAGAGTCTAGACTAGTAGTTCTCAAACTTCCCCTCCATGGACCACTTGAAAATTGCTAAGGGTTTTCATGGATCATTTAATGACATTTCTGCCTGCTGTAGCAATTACGGTGCATTTTGCTAGATGCTCTATGCTTTTTATTGTATTTTCTTGCTTCTTTAATTTCTTCTATTGTATCAAATTATTAACAGAGATGTTGTGGGCTACCTGAATGAAGCCCATGGATCACTGGTGGCCTGCCGACCACAGTTTGGGAACCCCTATACTAGGCTGAGGGTTTAGAAGCATTTCTGAATCAGCAACTTAATGGCCTCTTTCCACCTTTGCCTGCTTGCCTTGAAAGAGGTGAAATTTCAAAGTATCATTCTGTAATATGTGGAACATTACTAGTGGCTGGAAGAAAAAAAGAGTAAAAAAGAGTAAGGCTTTTCAAAAGCATAGCTAGCTCTGGGCCAGGAACAGCCTAGTAAGACTCTTAAAGTACATTATACCTTATAAATGTTCGCTTCAAACGTGTTTACGTGCAGAAATAGTCCTTAATCTGAGGCTCATGTCTAAGAATCTGAAACATTCTTCCAGCTCTCATCTAAAGGCTTGTACAGTGTGGAATTACTAATACTGTAATCCACCTCCCCCAGTATGTAGAAGTTTGTTCCACTAGTTTCAACAGATTGACTTTGTGACATGTGTTTAGGAATAATGATGAAAATTTTTTCACCTAAAGTAAATCGCAAGGGATCAATCTTAAGTTCTGTTTAAAACCTTGTGCACTCCACTCTGGTTATTTTTCACACATGAACATCTTTCCTTTCCTTTCTTTTCTTTCCCCTTTCCCTTTCCCTTTCCCTTTCCCTTTCCCTTTCCCTTTCCCTTCCCCTTCCCCTTCCCCTTCCCCTTCCCCTTCCCCTTCCCTTTCTTGTGAACTTTTGTGTTGCATAAAAATAGATTGTATTTATCTGAAGCATTTATACCCTGCTCATTAGCAGAGAAGACTCCCATAGCAGTGTACAAAAATCAGTAGTAAGAAAGAATAAAATGATTGTTTCATGAAACATTCAGAACAACAGCTTCCTTAATACCTGTAAGAGGCAGACTTAGCAGCATTTCCATATACAGTATAGCTGAATGCTGATTTGATGTTGATTTCATGGCACTGCTGCTATTCCCTAAATGATCATTTTTTTAAAAAGTATAGCACGTTTATCTTAATATTAAAAGCGATGCCTTTCAGATGAATTGTTGGTATATTCTCCACTTTGTTGCACCAGCATTAATAATTTGAAAATCGGCATCCTAAAGCTTCACCAGGTGGTAATCTTGGAAACCACTAGCAAATTGAACCATTATTAAGACAGTTGGGTGATAACTTGCCATAGGGGAGTTGCCAGTTAGTTTTCTACCTCTCCAGAACGTATTCCATTCTCAATGTTGGAGCTAAGCACTGCTTGCTGGTGAGTATCACCCATCTGATAGGCAGACTTCATACCTTTTAACTACATACTCCATTCTCCTTGGAGCCTAGATGCTTTTTTTCCTCAGAGATGTGGCAAGTGTTATGGCAAGTGTGAACATCAATTTTCCCACCTTCCCACTTTTCCTGACCATTACAGATTGAGACATTTATGGCGGCAATGGCTGTCTTTGAACCATGGGAGCAAAACCAGGTCTTTGGTAATTATGTACAGTACCTCCTAGTGAATAGGGCTTGGGGCCTTTTTGGTGGCTGTGCCCAAAGCTTGGAAGTCCTTCCCTAGGAAGGCTGCTTAGCCAATTTCAGGTGCCCTTCCACTGTCTTGACAAAGACTTAAAAAAGCAACCTAGACAGGCTGGTTCAGCTGACTTGACTTCTTAATTTGCAGCTTGCCTTAATAGGTTTTACAGCTCATCTTATTATGTGTGATGTGGCTTTGATTTGTGTTCTCTACTAACACTAAAATGGACTTACTGTATTTTTATTATTACCATTAGCCACCTTTGGTGCTATATGTAGAAAGGCAGCTACATAGTGGAGATAATAAAGAAAAGTTGCTTGCTGCAGTCATATCAAGTGTTCCTCCATGTGTACCCATTTCAGCTCAGACTCACCCCTGAAGTCTTACTGGACTTCAGAGGCACTGAAGGTGCCCTGTCTCTCCCTTCAGGGAGGCATAAGGCTGGTGGCAAACACAAATTTTGTTGATCTCTAATTGGAGTAGGACGCTGGTGGAGCTGAGGGTTAAACCACAGAGCAGAACAACAGCTTCCTTAATACCTGTAAGAGGCAGACTTAGCAGCATTTCCATATACAGTATTCAAACTAGCTTAGACATTTACATATTAGGCTTGCCGATCAGAAGGTTGGCAGTTCGAATCCCCACAATGGGTTGAGCTCCCGTTGCTTGGTCCCTGCTCCTGCCAACTTAGCAGTTCGAAAGCATGTCAAAGTGCAAGTAGATAAATAGGTACTGCTCCGGCAGGAAGGTAAACGGCGTTTCTGTGTGCTGCTCTCGTTCACCAGAAGCGGCTTAGTCATGCTGGCCACATGACCCGGAAGCTGTCCACTGGCTCCCTTGGCCAATAAGGCGAGATGAGCGCCACAACCCCAGAGTCGGCCACAAATGGACCTAATGGTCAGGGGTCCCTTTACCTTTACCTATATAGAGGAGGATGCATTGCAGGGGGTTGGAGTAGATGACCCTTGGGTCCCTTAAACTCTAGGTTTTATGACTGTCAGGAGCTGGGTTCATAAGTCTGTGAGTGTTCCTTCACAGTGTCCTGCTTTTGTGTCATCACAGTCCAACAAGGTTAACTCACTAGTTTCTGTAGAGGCTGCTTTTGGCCAACAATACTTTCCAGAAAATTTGGGGTTACAAGAAAATATTCGTATGGGAACTGACTTGGATTATCTTACTCCTTAATAAGTACTTTTGGCATGCTATTTCTGTCAAGGAGAGGATTCTGGCACCAGCAGTGAAAATAAAGAACTGCTTCCAATTCTGTGAATCTTACACTGTTGTTAGATGACACACTAGTCCTCCTATCCAGTTCAACAGAGCATAAGCTTAAATATCTCTTTGGATTCTAGAAGTATCCAAACAAGAAATATTCCCCTCCCCACCAGGCAACTACTTTTATCTTGAGGTGTCAATGTCCTAAGACAACTCTGTATGCATCATGAAAGCAATTTCAATTGCAAGAGAAATGCAATGGACAGTGGAACATAATGACACGTATTCTGTCCTTGCAATTACTTTTTCCTGAACAGTTTGTGTATTTAATTTTTTGATACAGAAAAATGTATTGACTGCCAGTAAACTAATAAGAAAAGCAAGTAAGAATGATTTGAATTGGATATGGCATGGTTGCCAGAATGGAAAGAGAGGATCTCCCTGATGTGCAGCCAGATTTAGGAACAGGAGACAAGAAAAAACAGGTGACTGGCTTTTGTGTGTGCATTATTGTAAATGGCATAAGGCCCAATTTTAAGTCTGCTGCTACTACTTCTTTCTGTGTACTGCAATAGTAATAAACCCTGTTTGACTCAGTGTACTGATGTTTACATGTTTCAGTCACACCCAGTAGAGATTATTGCTTGTTTGCTTTCATTATTGGTTGCTTTGACAGTCAAGATTAGTATGCTAGCACTGTAAAGTGTAAGAACTCTCAGCATAAAGATTACCTCTTGATAGGTGTGGGAAGGTCCCCCCCCCAATACTCTTAAGACATTTCATATTCAAAAAAAGCATGTAAATAGAAAGCAGAATGCTTTGGCAATGCCTACTTGTAGGTTGTAAAGTTCTTTGCATTTGTATTGTGTGCTTTCCAGGTGGCGCACAAGTGCTTAGTTGATATTAACCTCATAAAATCCTGTTAAAATCTTCTCCAGTGTTTCTACCACTGTTAATGGAGAGATCTTCACAGCCTTAAGAAGTTGGCCACCCTTCTTTTCAGAGCCGTGGAGTGTTAGCCCATGCTATGGCCTTGTACCTTTTGATTATCTCAGCAATAAAATTAAGTGGTTAGCAAAAGAAATTACCGTATTTTTCGCTCTATAAGATGCACCGGACCACAAGACGCACCTAGTTTTTGGAGGAGGAAAACAAGAAAAAAAATATTCTGAATCCCAGAAGCCAGAACAGCAAGAGGGATTGCTGCGCAGCGAAAGCAGCAATTCCTCTTGCTGTTCTGGCTTCTCGGATAGCTGTGCAGCCTGCATTCGCTCCATAAGACGCACACACATTTCCCCTTACTTTTTAGGAGGGGAAAAGTGAGTCTTATAGAGCAAAAAAATACGGTATTTTTACCTAATCAGGTAAAGCCTAGAGTGCAGTAAAAACTGGGAGGGTGAATGGGCAGAACTGGACATCTTTGAGCACTTTAAATAAAGTTGGGTCATTATCTGTATTTGTCTGGCAGGGACAGTTGGAGGATTTGTAATTTCATTCCTATCTTTATTAAGAAAGGACCTCAGTATCTGGACTGCATTTTCCCCTTCTTTTTACCAGTAAAAGTCAAAGCAGACACATTGTATTCTATGAGATAACTTACAAAGTAACTGAAATGTGTTTCTATAATCTTGATTCAGGAAAAATACATTTTTTGGCTATCAGAAATTCATGAAATGGGGTTTGAACTCAGATAATTTTTTTGCAGAAGGCTTCCATTCATATTTACAACAATCTCTACTTTAGATTTATGTGGAAGACAAAAGAATCTGATTGCTTCTGCTATGTGTACTTAAAAAAATTAAAATGGGTTCCCTTCTCCTTCCCTCTTATATTTGAGCATAAGTTTTTAAAGCTTTGCAGTAAGCTTATATTTCTAAGAATAAAAAAGTGTATAAATAATCAGAGTAGTTTAAGTTTATATTTTAAAAAAAAAATGTGTCGAAATGAAAACATTTAAATGGGGGTGGCGTTGAAAAGTACAAAGCAGCAACTTCTCTGGAATTGAGAGAAACTATTCCCAACTGGTTGAACAAACATTTTGGTTGCCAGCTAGGGCTGACTTTAAATGGACCAGCTGCCTGTGTCAGCAGCATAGGGTTACCAGGGTAACAGTGACTGTTTAAAGAAGAATGTAGCTGAGAGGGCAAGTTTTTGATCTGTGAGTTAAGGGAAGGAATTTGGTGTGATCATGCATCAGCCCTCCTAATCACACACACTCAAGCACTCAAAGCTATGTGGGCGGTGTGTAGCAATTTACAATTCTGTTGAAGCTTGTGTGAGGCTTCCAATTACTTCATTTTCTTAGGAGCCAAAGCACTTGGAGTGTCCTATGAAAAACAGTACATTTGTGATTTTGAGGAATAGTGATGAGCGACTCACTGCTGTATGTGACACGCAGTTTGTAACTGCAGAGATAATTGATACCTCCAACCTCTGGATTTTGATGACTTGGCTTTCCCAGGGACAAGGAACATTCAAATCCATCTTCGGATAACAGTTATCTCTAAAGGAACTGTAGATTTAGTCATAGGGATTTTTTATATTACTGGCTTTTTTGTTACCTAAATTATTTTATTTCTAAATGATATATTCAAAAGATAGGGATAAAAAGATAGACTAGGCAGTTATCTATCTATCATCTATCATATTTATAGACCACCCTTCACCTGCAGGTCCAAGGGTGGAAATACACAAAATTAAAACTAAAATCAATCAACTATATTAAAACAAGCCAACATAAATTACATACAAACCAAATGGCAATAGCCGAACCTTCTCTCAAAGCCCCCCTCCCCCTCCCAATGTGTGTATTCACCCGACGATAAAATGAGAACAATGTCATGATACGACATGGTTTAGAGGGAATGTCATTGCAGAGGCGTGGGATCACACCCATAAAGCCCACCCATGAGTCCCCACCATAGCGATCTTATTGGGTAGGAGACCCTAACAGGGGTTCTCCTGTAAATATTAGCACTCAAGCTGGACAATATGAAAGGACACTGGGGGGTTGGACTAGATGATCCTTATGGTCCCTTCCAACTCTACAATTCTGTGATTCTAATCGGAAGTTTGTAACCCATATTAACCAAAGGAATATTTCAAATGATGAAATGGTGCAGGCCTTGTGAAAATGAGTTTAATAACCATTTTAAGAATTACTGTATGTTGTTGCAGCAGAAATGTTAGAATTTGAAGGAGCAAACATGAAGTGAGATTTCTAAAAGTTTCAGACTTATCAATAGTGTTAAAAGCTTTTTCACGATTTCAGCTTTTCTCCTTCAGAATGTTGGATTTTCTCCTCAAACTGACAAGTTCAACTAAACTACAGGCATTTTTTAATCAGCTGTTCCAAGGATTAAACTGTGATGTTAAGGTTGGGGGAAAAGGTCTTGCCTCTTCTGAGACCTTTAATATTACTGGTATTTGAGGAATGTGTTCATAAAGTTTGAAACTGAATGTAGTCTCTCTTTCATGTTCTGAAAACAGGCAGCTTTGGCACTTCGGTCTGAATCTTAGTAAATACCTTATTTTGTTGACTTCTCTCAGTTTATTCATTATACAGTACCTTTAAGCATCTTCTTTGTATTCTGGTACAAGAAAATTATAACAGTCACTTATTGTATATTAAAACTTTAGACTGATTAAAGTGGTGTGTGCTTGTTTTTTTGTTTTTGCTAGTTCTTCTAGTTAAAAAAAGGTGTTTAAAAACTGGCAAATCTAATACTATCTTTGTAAGTTTCTTCAATTCCTGCATTCCTTCTTAGCCTTTGAATGAAAAAGTGGCTTGGTTCACATGTTACAGGAAGCCAAACTATGGCTTGCCATGAATGACCATGGGTGCTGCTGGACAAATTGCTCTTGCCCTGCTCTTCCTTTTCCCAAGGCAGAATGAAACAAGCCAGAATGCTGACTTGTTTCTCTCAAAATAAGCCACAAGAGGAAGTCTTGGTTGAAGAGCCAGGCCCTTTCTGAGAAACAAAACAATCTTTAAAATCAGTATTCAGTGCATTGGTGGTTAACTGCTTGTCTGCTAGATTTTGATCTAGTGAGATGTAGTTGGCTTAAGACAGCAGGTTTTTTAAAATCAATCACTTCTGTTAGTTTAGGTATCCGTAGTTTCAGTGACTAGAACCAGGAAGTATGCCCATGGTTTGTTTCTCCCTTTTTAGCCACTGGATATTTGTTTCTTCCAATAACGATGCAAATTATTTTTGTTCTGAGTGAATAGGACGGCACTCCATATATATTTCTAAAAGAAAAAAAAAGGCATTTTGTTTGCAGAACTGCCATTCACGGTCCAGCATTTTAAAACGGATACCTTCCTATACCAGTATAATGGAACCAGTCATTCAGTTGACAGCTCTCTACCATCATCTGTGCTTAGGTTTATCAAAATAAATAATCACAGCCTTTTCTTCAATTACAGCTAAATATTGTTGCCCCACATTTGTAATAGGCAACAATGAATCTAGGAATTACTCAAAGTTAAGAACTTGATAGGATCCGACTAATATATTTGCACCCTATCGTAGGATAAACTTCGTAGGCATATTCTTTGAATGGTTGACTCACATTAAGTAGCATTTGCTTTTTAAATCCATGGTAACTATTGCCCATATTGTTACTCTATAATTTATGTGTGCTCTGCAACAGATAAAGCTGAACAGTTTGTTTCACCAAACCTTTAAGTAAGGTTTGGCAATGAAAATGGGACCCTCTTGTGAGTCCCTTAAGACGACTCTGGTCACAAAGAAAGGAGACATAGATATTTTTCTGTTTGTGATGTTTTGAAAGACTGCTCTAGAGAAGTGTTTCCCATTTTTTTCTGACCATGGCTCCCTTCCAAATGTTTCCTTCCTGTGCCCCCCCATCCTACTGGTAGAAAGAGGTGGGGGGTGGGAGATGGGGGTTGGGGGTTGGGGTTGGGTGGTGATGTTTCTATTTTGCTTACTATATGTAGGGTTTGGTGTCAGCGTTGCTTGTGCAGGTTCTTTGCTGTTCTCCTTGGCAACATCTGAAGGCCCTGATCTGCTAGGCACTGGGGTGGATTATACCCCGCGCCTTGCAGAGTCAGGCCCAAGCTGCCCCTGGCACAGCGCTGGCAGCAGCTACAAGCAGTGGGCAAAATTGGAGCCTCAGCAATCACCCTCTCTTGCTGGAAAAAAAACAGGACTGCTCCAAGAAAATGCAGGTGGCAAAAAGGTAGGCTGCCTCCTGGTGGGATGCCCCCTTACCTGCTTGTGATTAGCCAAGCAGATAGCCAGCCAATCAGGATTTCTTTTTTAAAAAATATTTCTTTTCTTTTCTTCTCACTTCCCTCTGTGACCTCCTAACCTTCTGCTGGGCCCCCCATTTACATAATGTTCACCTGTGGCCCCCTTGGATTATCCTGGCCCCCAGTTGGGAAACACTGCTCTAGAGTTGTGGATCAGATGTGTGAGCTGTATAAAAAAAGCAGTAATAGCTGTGTGTAAACTTAGAGAACACAAATGGAGTCTTCCCAATGCAATATAATTATGCAAGATGAAAGGAATGCCCAGTGGGAATGTTTACTTTAGAAAACAGTAATGCTTTATTTAATACACATAATTAAACAGCTTTTTGAGTGAGAAAAAAAATCTTCTTATAACAGTGGCTGTATAATAAGAGCCAGGTTCTGATCTTGATAATTTGGTCCATCTGTGCTGAATTAATTTACGTTTACTACAGCCTTAGCAGAAGTACTTGATTTTAATTTACACAACATGAAAAGAACTGACCCAAGTATCTGTTTAAATAGAAACAGACTAGATTGCACAAATGAAGGGTGGGGCTTAGTACTTGACACTGAAGCAGAAACAAAAATGTTGAATGGAGCTTTGGTAAACCACTGTTGGTGACCACAACACATATTTTCAGCTCTTTTGGAGGATAGCATCAAAGGAACCTGAGAATCAAAGAATTATAGAGTTGGAAGGGACCTCAAGGGTCATCTATAGCCAAATCATTGCAATGGAATATTTGACAGATGGCCATCCAACCTCTGTTTTAAAATATTGAAAGAGCGAGAGTCCACCACTTTCTGAGATAGCCCATTCTATGCTCGATCAGTTCTTACCGTCAGAAAGTTCTTCCAAATGTTTAGTTGGAATCTCCTTTCTTGAAATTTGAATCCATTGCTTTGGATCCTACACTGGATTTGCACAATGTTAACCCATTTTTTTTTGCCCCACCCCAAATATGTGATGTTGACAGAATGAATATTTGTAATATTGCAATGCAAGTTAACGTGTAGTCGGTGCATTTGTTCTTTTTAAAGTGTGCACATTATATTCTGTTTCTGAGAGAAGTAGACCTGTTACATCATTACCACCGTGTGTTGTGTTAATGGGAAAGGATGTACATATTAGGACCTTTTATGGGGGAGTAGGTTAAATATTAATTTTCTTACATTTATGTCTCACATTTCTTCCACCATGGGTCCCAAGATAGCATACCAATGGTTTCCTGTCACTTACCGGACCTGATTTGCTTTTGCAACGTGGTGACTGCAAGTGCTATATGTGAGACTCGTCTGAGATGTTCTCTAGTTGCACATTTGAACAGGAACTTCTACAAAATACTGCACCAATGTGTAGTATATTCTTTGAAGACGTAGTTCTTCTAAGATAGCAACATACAGAACAAGCATAGTAAGAGGCTGACTTTGAGAAGATAGTGGGAACAAATGCTAGGAGAAAGCAAGAAGCTGAAAGATCTTTGCTTCAGGAAAAGACTAGGCAACAGTCCCCAATTTACACTCAGAGAATCTGTATGTGAATCTAGCTCAAAACTGGAAGAGAGGAGTTGATAGATATTTGGAGCAGTTCTGAAGCTTTATGTGATGTCAAAAGACCTCCCCTTTCCCTTCAATGCAGTGCTAGCTATGTATATAATTTGGCTGCTTCAGTTAGCCACTTGGATGCTTTTCTAGTAGACATTGCAAGCGGTCAGCCAGAAACCTGGTGGAATTGTTGAAAAGTAAATGTAATAATTGATCCACACACCCCTCCAGCAGAAGACATCTTTGCAATATCTTATGCTGTCTTTTATGTTATTTGTGTTTCTCGATTAAGTAGCAATCTTCAGTTAAAGAGCAGAATGGTGGTAAAAATACTGTAACAGCAACAAATATAGTGTTTTTATGAATTACCCCTTTTAGAATGAGTTATGGCCAGCACATGTGTGCACACTTATTCTCTGCAAATATTACTTATCTAATTTGTTTTGCTTTCGGAACCAACTTTTATTCAAAACAGCTTTCTTGAGCCTCTATAATAGACTGTTTTTAAAACTTTGATTTTTAGGTCGTAACTCATTTATGTGGAAGGGCGACATGATGTTTTGAAGTATGACAGAAGTACTGATGCTGTACCAGAGGCTAGAAATATTAATGGCCAAATCTAGGTGAGTGTATGTACCTTTGGCCAGATGTTTCTCTTCACCACCTTCTGAACTTGCCTGAATAGTTAAAAACCATGTTCAAGGCGGCTTGCAACATGAAAAGAAATATATAATTACAAATGTAGTAAACAAAACACAACGAAAAGTTCACAACCAAATCGAACAATTCAAATAAATCATAATAAGATCTAAAAAGAAATACGAAAAAATGATATCAGTAACAGCAACAAATACTAAACAAATCCCCAGGCCAAAAGTCTGTTCAGCAGCCTCAACTTTTGTAGCTGGAGGTCCCAAGCCAGGTGGAAATAGACCAGCAAGGCAAGGAGCAGGACTTCCAGGATCTTATTGTGAGTAAGATCCGGTTATGTCCACTCACTTGCATAAAATGAACTAATGCAACAGGACTTCCAATTTACTCCTGGAGCAGATTTGGGGGGATGTGGGGCCTGGAGGGGGGAAGGAGGACAGGGAAATCCCACTGCCCTAGTGGGCATTCAGTCATGCCGTGTTGGAGCTCACCCTATAATGTAGTTTTGTACAATACATGCTTATATTCTGTCTGTCTCCATTGATGTACAATTGTCTTTCTTCTGCCAATTTCCTTTAATGGTTTGGGTATATAGTCAGTTTATATGCCATTTGCATGTTTGTTTTCATTTCTCTTTTTGAAATGCATTCTCTTTTACTTTGGTTTTAGCAATCACATGGTCTTCTAAAGAAGTCATGGGTAGCTGTTGTAGCTGTCCAGATAAAGAAGCAGTCCCTGATAACCATCGAAACAAATTCAAGGTAGGGTTTTGTCACCTTTAATGGGCACAGAATTCAGATTATGTGGTGGCAGGTTAGGGACAGAAAATGTGAAATCAGTAGGGCAATTTGGAAATGTTTGGATTTTTCTTTCTCTCTTGGTGGACTTGCTTTTTAAGTAGATAGGTTGTTCAAAAATAAATTAAGCCATAGTATTTGTATTTCATATAGTATCCGACTCTTGACAAATTACCACAGAGATAGCCTAGATTTCTGTCTTCACATCTCTTAGCATTATTAGCTAAAGATAGTTAACCACCACTAATAGCCAGTCTTGAAATGCCTAGAGGGAGGGTATATATGTAGCCTGCATAGTCATGGCCCCATGTTAAGAGGAAAATAAAATACATTTGAACTGTATTATATCAGGAAGCCAAATTTATTTGTTAGTTTTATAGATTTATTTTATAGTTTTAAATATTTGTATCAAATATTTGTTCAGTAGAGTTAGGTAAGGTACATGACTGTGGTTTAATAAATTAATGTTTGCTTTTAATATATAGTATCCATTTTATTTTATAGGTTATTAATGTGGATGATGACGGTAATGAGTTGGGTTCTGGTATAATGGAACTTACAGACACAGAACTAATCTTGTATACCCGTAAACGGGATTCTGTCAAATGGCATTACCTCTGTCTGCGCCGTTATGGCTACGATTCCAATCTTTTCTCATTTGAAAGTGGTCGAAGATGCCAAACTGGACCAGGTATGTATAATAGCTTTTTGCTTGTTCCTATAGAAGACCTAGAAAAAGAAAGGGAGAGTAGTCACTAAACACCTGTATTTTGAACAACAGTTGGTCTGCATTAAAACAAACAGACAAAAAAACCTCCCCTTCATTTTAATGAAATCCAGGTTACCTTTCTGAAATCAGAAAAGGATTTATTCAGATCACCAAGTAGGAACCTTTAAATGATCAACCATCACTTAATACTTCAATATGCTAGTAAGACCTCTGCAGTGACCCATATCTTACCTGTCTATGAGAATATGCTGACTCGTATAAAATGGAGCTACTTGGTTCACTCAGGGAAATTGCACTAGCCTTGTAGTTTACTTTGACCTGCTGACCATCTTGCCATACTTCTGAAATACCCCTCACTTTCTAAATCAACTTCCCCAGTAGCATGGAAGCACAGAAACTGGGTTGTTTTTGTTGGGGGTTTTTTGGGGGTGCTGGTGGTGGAAGATACTGGATTACAATCACGTGTCAGAGATCAGTCAATTGCATACTGAATATATTGCAGCACTTATGCCAAAAGCTTGGATAAATTGCTTGTTTATTTTAAAATATTAATAGCCTACCTTTGTGCCTCAGGGCCTCCAAAACTACTTACAATAATAGAATATCAACATACAGGAAAGCAGTTGGACAGAAGGTTAACTGAAGGAGTATAACAAGATTGCAGAGAAGCTAATGGATGTTTGATATCATTCTTGGCTATTTAGTACATATCCACATCTGAATCGGGGTTTTTTGGGAAGGGGGATTAGAAGGGAAATAGAGGTGACAAGATATGGAAACTTGACAAAAAATTAACAACCCTCTTAAAGAGGTCAGATGTGATATTACTGATGATCTAAAAATAATAGGCAGAGAACTTGTCACTAAAAATGGGCCTCCTTGCTAGAGAAGTGGAAGGAATCCAATGCCACACATTTTAAAAAGGGAACCAATGGACAGCCAGGAAATTACAGGCTTATTAGCCAAACCTCCATCCCAAGTAAATTGGTTGAAGGCATAATTAAACCTAGACTTATTAAACATGCTGGGTGGAAGCCAGCATTGCACAAGCAGACTTCTTTTTGCACAAAAGGACCTCACTTTTATTTCCTCTCTCCTGTGTGCCCCCCAAATCTGCTCCAGAGGGTTGGGGAAGTCTCTGAAGCAAATGGGAGTATGCTGGTAGGAGGAGTGGAAGGTGGAGGCTCGTTTTGTGAGCAGAAGTCCATGCATGGGCACAATTGGATACAATCCATAGAAGAACATATTTGAGGAAGAATCAGTATGGCTTCTGAAAAAGGAAGTACTCTCAAAGTTTTGGTGTGCTTTGGCAAATATGTAGATAATTCAGTTGGCTTGGTATGCCTGGGAATTCCAAAAAGCTCTTTACAGTATCCCTCTTCAAAGGTGCTTAACTTTTTAGATCTTACATTTATATCCCACCTTTCTTCCAAGATCCTTATGATTCTCTTCCTTCCCATTTATCCTAGCAACAATCATATACTATAATATTTGGTGATGGCTATTGTTTTACATTGCTTTTAAGAACCACTTCATGGATGCTAGTGTGTCATTGGCTATTCTTCTCCACACTGAAAGACGCTCAGTTGTTGGGGAGAAATAGGAGAGGGTTGCTGCTTTCATGCCTTGTTTGTGGGTTTGATTGAGTTTTGGAACTCACATAAATTGCCTTTTGTAAATCATATCTCAGCTCTAATCTCTCCCCTAAAACTTTGGTATGGATGAGTGATATAAATTGGAACATTTGTAAATCCTCAAAAGTGCAGTGCCATTTTTATTGCTCATGATGGGTTGGTTTGTTTGTACTAAAATTTATCAGAAGAACCTTCAACCATTCTTGGTTAACGTTTGAAAGCAAGTATATGTATTTGGAGACAACTGTTTAACAATGCTTTAGATCCCCACTTAATCCTCATTAAGTATTACTAAATGTGGCAGAATGAAGTGTCTTTATATGGTTTGTCTTCTGTAACTACCAAAAATTATCCTTTTTCTCTCCAGCCTGTTGTGTAAGCATCAGTGTTCCGACTTGTGTGAGGGACTGTGTTTATTTGTGGTGTTAAGTGTTCTCAATTTAATAGCAATCATAAGGAAAACAATTTAATTTCCCAACAGTGTACCGTATATTTAAGGTACCCAAACATTATGAGCTACAGTTTCACAGTGTCATCTCTAGTTGGTGGACCATGAAAGCATTTTCAAAGGTTGTATCAGCTGAACCATAATTCTTAACATGCAAAGCAGACCTCCATAAAAAAAGAAGATATCTACCAAATAACAGTGGAAGGCCACAAATCTTACAATTCTATTCTATTCTGAAAACGATCACAAGTACATAGATTCAGTGCATTTTGCCATTTTAGATCAACTTCTCTTGAAGCAGGCATAAAGAATTGCTGTGGGGAATGAGCGTCTTCTCAATCAGTTCAGTTATGGCTGTTTTCTTATGTGCCCCCTGATTCCTAATGAGGTTCAGATGACACTACTGGTTGCTACTGGGAAAAGTCACATTCTCTCCCCCCCCCCGCCCACATACAAAGTAGTATTGTGTTCCATAAAGCATATTTAGGATTGTCATGAAAGTTGCGTTAATGGAACTTGTTTCTATATAACAGGTTAATATGTTAGTTAAGCAAAAGCATTGCTGTAAAACCTGTGTTTTGGGTGTCCCTCAGTGAGAGCATCAGTAATGGTGGGTAGGCTTTCCTATAAAATAACTTGCTAGTCATTTCCTAAAATGCAGGGACAAAGAGGAATTTGATTTTTAAAAATGTTTCTAAATGCAAAAGTCAATATTCAAAACAATGCTTTGTATCCAGTAAAGTTTACCTTTTAGTGCCAGGGCTTCTGCATTTTGGAATGGAGCTCCAGCTCCTTTTCTCATATGTGCTCCAAATCTGTTTGGGGGTTGTCCCAACCTTCAGGAGCAGATTTGGGAGAGGAAAAGGAAAGAAAGTTGCATTGCCAGGTGGAAGTCCTCATGTTAGTGGGACAACTGGGTTGGATACAACCCACAGTTTCACAGATGTTAAAGGATATAATTAGATGAGTGTACTATGTACCAGTTATACCACAGAAGAATGTTGGATGAGTTATAGGGCTTGTGTTTAGTTCATGCCTCTGCAGATGTTCAGGGCAAGTGCTTAGGGTTCGTCAGTACACGTTCAGTTGGGAAAGAATTGTCAGTTGTCTGAAGACAGAAAGTTCAAAAGCTGTTGTAATAAAATACAAGAGCTTCCAGTGTTTCATAGTCAGAGCAGAACCATTGAAATGGACTTGAGTAATTTATTGATGTTGGTAGGTCTACTCCACTGTTTCCCAGACTTGGGTCTCCAGCTGTTTTCTGACTACCTGCCTGACCTAGGTCCTGCTAGCTAGGGATGATGGGAGTTGTAGTCCAAAAACAGCTGGAGACCCAAGTTTGAGAAACACTGGTCTACTCTAAGTATGGCTAACATTGACCATGAACCACTAATTGTACTCAAAGCCCATTAAGAAAAGGATTCCATTTCTGTTGTGGACAAATTTTGGTGTATTCATTATTTTATTTAGCAGCTACTTTGGAAAAATATGGAGTTTTTGTAGCACTGTGGATCACAGTCCATTTAGTCTGAAGCATTCTCTGAATAGGTTTTATAGCATAAATGAGTTGTTGAGTGCAAGTGTTAGACAACTGTGGAGATAATGCCAAATTTAGTTCATTACTAAATACATGAATATTTGAGAGTGTGCATGACACAATTAGATACTGTCTAGAACTTTTTTGTTATTATATTTGAAATTTGCTCAAGGTACTCCTGCGCTTAATACACAACCAATTTACTAAAATTTTCAGGTTTTACAATCTGCTACCACACCTAATTGTGTTGGCTGAAACAGAGTAGTGGACAATAGTTTTTATATGTTAGATAAGCTAAAGCTCAGCAGTAGCAAAAACACATACTTGTTAACAAGAATGTCAACTTTAACTTAATGCTTTCAATGGAAGAATAATCCAAAGCTGCCAACTGCACTGGTTCTCTTTGCTGATGATGGTAAGTTGGGCTCCCTCTGCTGTCAAAAGACAAAGTGGAACAATACTAGAGGAAAATCCATGGTATTGTCTACTTTGTTTCTGTGTCTATCCTTGAGACCAAAACCAAATTGGCTTTGTCTGTATCACCCAAATCTGTTTTATATTCCTTCTTCCCTTAACCTTCACATAAACTTGTACCCTTTGTCAGATCCTTCTTACCTCTTTGTATAGGAATTTTATATTGATTTTGTTACAAATATCGAGCAGAAAATCTGAAATACAATTTTGCTGCAGCAAAACCGTGCTTTTTCAGGGACTACTGCTTACCAATAAAGTTTTGTTTCCTGAATTTTCTCTCTCTGGTTAATGTTGCTTTATCCACATTACCTTTTGTTTAAATCTGTGATCATGAGGAATTTAAAACTTTTCAATATATATATAAAAGGGGTTTAACATAATTTAGTTTGATAGGTCTTTTTTATTAACAGGTATGTGCTTAAATGGACTGTACAACACCTGTTATTGGAAGCTTACTTTATTCATTAAAGGTATCTAACAGATTCTATGTTGTTGTAGGAATATTTGCCTTCAAGTGTGCTCGTGCGGAAGAATTATTTAATATGTTGCAAGAGATCATGCAGAATAATAGTATAAATGTGGTAGAGGAGCCTGTAGTAGAAAGGAATCCACATCAAACAGAGATGGACGTTCCAAGAACACCCCGCACACCTACCAGTAAGTTTATTTTTTCTGAGTGTTGAATATGACACTTGAGCTCACTTGCCATGTTCTCATTTGAAGTGTCTTAAAATTCATCATAAGATTTAGACCTCATCGATTTCAGATGATGAATATTGCAGGTGAATTCACCCACATCTGCTATTATTTCCCAAGCATCCATGCATGCTAATTGGTTGTTACAGCAAATAATAAAAGAGTGCCATTCAATACAATAGGGTAACTGGATTTTCTTTTTAATCAGCACCTGGGTTGAGTGGGCAGAGTCTACCCAATGGGTATCCAAGGTATCCTTCCTATGGAGATGCTTCATCACATCCCTCCAGCAGACACCCTTCCGTAGGGAGTGCCCGTCTTCCTTCAGTAGGCGAAGAGTCAACACATCCCTTGCTTGTAGCAGAGGAGCAAGTAAGTGATTTGGGGTTTGACTTCACAGTTGTCATATCCCAGTCTTAATTCTCTTCCGCTTTCTCATGATTGCTGTGATAATATAAATCTCTATTGAAATTGTTGCCGGTCTTGTTCTCTATGGTAGAAGTGCTCTGAAGCAGGTTTCTGGATTGAGTTCATGTTGCCTTGTACCTACCCCTTTGGGATATGACCGAAAATGTGGTCATAAGGAAAAATGGAGTTGGACAATGTGTGAAGTAGCCATGTGACCCCACAGCTGACACGCTGTTCTGTCTTTTGCAGGTCCATACATATGTGAATACAACAGGTGTACAGGAGGAAAGAAAAAACAGGCCAAGTGTGCGTACACCTCTGGAGCGAAGGGTTTCTAATGCAGAAACAAGCAAGGCAAGGGAAGATGAAACTTGTCCAGATGACAGAGATGCCCAGGTTGTACTGGAACCTGAAGGAGTCAAATTTGTTTTGGGTCCAACACCTGTCCAGAGGCAGTTAATGGAAAAAGAAAAAACTGAACCCAGTGGGAACAGTACTCAAGGTGGTGGAAACAGTACTGAAACTAGTGCCAACAGTACTCAAGCTAGTGCGAGTAGTAACAGTGAATGGGACACTGGGTACGACAGTGACGAACGCAAAGAAGTTTCCTCTGGTAACAAAATAGCATATGAAAATGTAAATAGGTTGTCTATCCCTGGTGCCCCAGGACTCAGGAGAGGTCGTCTGATATCATCCAGTACCTCTGATACCCAGAATATCAACAATTCTGCTCAGAGGAGAACTGCATTGCTAAATTATGAAAACCTGCCATCTTTGCCTCCAGTTTGGGAAGCCCACAAGCTAAGTAAAGAGGAGGATGACAGTTTAGGACCAAAGACACCATCTCTGAATGGCTATCACAATAATTTAGACCCCATGCATAATTATGTCAATACAGAGAATGTGACGGTGCCATCAAGTGCTCACAAAGTGGAATATGCAAGACGCCGGGACTGTACCCCAACGGTCTTTAACTTTGATATTAGGCGACCGAGTTCAGAACACAGGCAGCTCAATTATATACAGGTTGATTTGGAAGGTGGCAGTGACTCTGACAACCCTCAGACTCCAAAAACTCCTACCACGCCACTTCCACAGACTCCAACCAGGCGCACAGAGCTGTATGCTGTGATAGACATTGAAAGAACAGCTGCTATGTCAAGCTTGCAGAAAGCACTGCCACGTGACGACGGTACTTCTAGAAAAACTAGACATAATAGTACTGACCTGCCTATGTGAGCCTGGAAAGCATTAGTTAAATCATTTGCACCTTTTTGAAGTTTTTTTTAAAATGAATGCTCTGTTTTGATTTTTAAATGCTACACCACATGTTATAGATCGATAGATTTTTTCTGAATGCTTCATGTCATGTGCTTATTTAAAGGGAATTTAAGATAGAAAGAGTATTGAATAACACTGTTTCATTTTACAATGGTAGTTAACAGCTTTCAGACAGTGTTGCCATCTTCTTATAGTGCCTATTGCATTGGCTGAAAGTTGGATAACTTGCCAGTTCTGGCAGACTTGGCCATGTGCCTAAAGTTACTGAAGGCGTTATGACACTTTTTCTAATGCCTCCTGAAACTTCGTATTAACAAGCAGGTCAGTATTTTCTCTCATGGCATAGGCCCGTAGATTCACATATTCCAGTTGAATTTATGGCATCATGTGGCATCAACGAGAGAGATTCTGGTCAGTTTGGGTTGAGCCATAACAGGGTACAAATTCCTTTTAACTAGCATGTGTGGGCTTAAATCAGTGCTTAGTTGATGGGAGAGGATGACAGGCAGCTGTCATCCTCTAAAGCCCTTCCAGTAGGAGCAGCTTGTGATGGTCCTGCACTGTGTAAGTCTATTAATAAAGTCAATTACTAAATTTGAAATTTTAATACTGAGTAGAGTGCCATTACTTACGAGTGGCTGACTTGGGAGGGATGAAATCAGCAGTTTCATAAATATATTAGAGTATCATTTAGCACTTGGTTTCAGTCCTTGAAATAATGACCAGATGCACTTTAAAACCACTGACCATAAATCCAGCAGGTAGTAATTTTTTAAAAATGCTGTTTTGTCACAGATTCATTTGCACTTCAGAAAGACACTGTGTTGCAGTTCAAGGTTTTGTTTTTTGCTTTTTGCTTTGTCAAATCAAAAGTAGCAGTGACTAATCTGAAGAAAGTGTACCATTTAGCAGGGAAGTAAGATAAACTCACACTTTTGTGTGTGTAAAGGTGGCATAAAGAATATGGTATGGGACTCTATTGATAAAGAGCTATACAGTAAATTGTTTTTGGCCAGGATGCAGTGGATGGCATTCCTGACTTTACTTACTGCTGGAGCCCTCTTTGTCCCATTATGCCCCCCACCCCACAAAGGGCTGCTCCCAGAAATCTATTGAGAGCAACATCCCATGCAGCTGAAAGAAAAAAATCAGCAACCGTTCCATGTAGATGCAGAAGCACTATCTGCTGTGGTTGCACAGAGCTCTTTGGATTCCAGCTTAGATTTGTTTCTTCAGACCATCCTGAGAAAAGGGCTTCAGGATTGACTTGCCACTGTCGCATGCGAGAGGTCACACCAGGGTTCTCTTTACATCAGTGTTCCCTTTCATCACAATCTGAAATTGGCCTTGGCTTAGATCCACTACAGACTTCCAAGTGGCAGCTTCAGGTTTTTCCTGTACAGTTGTACAGATATTTGTGAAGTAATTCACAATTACATTTAATGTATGGTCAGATCTTTCCATTCTGTAAAAAGTCTTTGCTCTTTCTTGCTTTTCATTTTGCGTCGCCATCTCTCCTGTACAGCCTTTAAGTTGCATACTGTTAATTCTGTATATAGCTCTTGTTCATTGTGTTTTATATGTTGCCTTTTGTTCAATTTCCATGTTGTTATGGGAAAGCTTTTGGGGAGGCCCACGTATAATATTGTCCCTTATCAGAAAGGCCTTCTTTACTTGCACAAATGGAATGGTGCATTATAGATGTTTTGAGTACAAACAGTTCCCTGGCACCTTAGAGAGGGGCGTATAGAGATGTGAGCATGTATTGGCTTCTTCCATATAACATTTGCCAGTCAATGTAGCAGTCAGAATGCTGGGCTTGAATATATCCTATGCTTTACCAAAACAAGCCGGTAAAGTGGTTGTACAAGTAATAGTTTGCTTGAGTTGGATAAGGGCCTCAGCTCAGTGGTAGACCACATGCTTTGCTTGCAGAAGGTGCCAGGTTCAATCCCTAACATTTCCAGATAGGTCTTGTCTGAAACCCTGCATAGCCGCTCCAGTTCGTGCTGTCAGTGCTGAGCTAGATGGACCAATAATGTGACTTTTGGTATAAGGCAGCTTCCTATGTTCCTGTCTGCATCTGGGTTCTGTGAAACAGAAATCCCAGTCCTAAACATCTGCAATGGGGTATCTGCCTAGGATTCTAAGCATGAAATCCTTTCAGTGCTGCCATAATGTGCTTTTTGTGATATGGTTCTGTTATTGACATCAGTGTGTACCATCATAAGTTTTGTTTGCCAGCAGAGCAAGTCTTTGAATGGAGGAGCTACTGAATATGCAGAGAATATCTGGAAGTAATATCTCTGGATAGATAAATGTAACCCTTTTTGTTTGCTAGTTTAACTATCACTGAATATTCCTGGTATATCTGGCATCTGCTGATCTTCCCTGGTAAATTTATCCAGTTGTCCCTCAGTTTCACAGTAAAAGAAGCTTGCACAGCAACATCACAGCAACACAGAGTAGCTGAGCCTGCAATTGCAAAGGAAAAAATAGCTGTTAAAAACTGGTGTGAGACCATGGAGAGATCTAACAATTTCAAGACATTTTAAAGGATCCTGGGGGCAGGGGTGGAATTCTGGTGTGTTTTCCTCACCAGAAAAAGAATTCCAGAAATTATGTAAAAAATGGATATATATATATATAAGCATACTATCTTATCAAACATAAACTTTCCTTCTTTAAAAACACAAAACGTAGTATGTTTTAGAACATATTGGTACTGTTTAGTTTATTTATGAAATTTAAAGTTATAAACATCTTTATTTTATTTAAACAATAATTGCAAATCTATCCAGGGTTAGGGTGCAGCAGTTTAAAATTCCATGTCGAAGGTACTTTGCCAATGTTCACTTGGAAAAATAAGGAAAAAATGAAATGAAATACAGTATTGAAGCGATCAATATTGTAGTAAACAAAGGAAAGCATGGGCTTAAAATAGTATTGTAAACTTACTGTATTTTTTGCTCTATAAGACTCACTTTTTCCCTCCTAAAAAGTAAGGGGAAATGTGTGTGCGTCTTATGGAGCGAATGCAGGCTGTGCAGCTATCACAGAAGCCAGAACAGCAAGAGGGATTGCTGCTTTCACTGCACAGTGATCCCTCTTGCTGTTCTGGCGCCTGAGATTCAGAATATTTTTTTTCTTGTTTTCCTCCTCCAAAAAGTAGGTGCGTCTTGTGGTCTGGTGCGTCTTATAGAGCGAAAAATACGGTAAATATTTTCATGGGGAAACAGAATATGCTATATTTTAAGAGAGAAGCTGTGGAAGTACACGTTCCTATACTAAAATAGCGGTTTTACATTTGGATAGTCTGTTAATAATATATTATAGGGTTATTATACTTAAACAGTTACTAAACTTGGAATCCAGACCCATGCAAAGTTACAGACCAGCTCCAACCCCCTGATCTGTGCTGTAAGAGGGATTATGATATGGTGGAGGTATCCCATCTGCCAGGCTCCACCAGTGGATGGGCTTAGCTGCTGAAATGGTGATGATTGAGTAGTTAATGCTAGTGGTGTTTCTGCTGGTGATACCAAGGGTAGGACGCCCAAACCAGGACATTGCTAGAGGGAAGGGGGAGGCACAACTAGCAAAGTAGCTTAAAAATTAAAATCCTGTCTTCCACTCTGGTCAGTTCTGTGCTCTGCCCTGTTCCTACCTGGCCAGGGTAAAGATTTCTCTGTTAATTGGATTGAGCGTCACTGAATTCAGTGGAATTTGCTTTTGAGTAAACATGCATAGGAACAGCTGAAGCATTCACTGGAACTGCAGAGAAAATTATCTCTCCTGAACAGTTACTTGTTTTATTTATAGCCCATATGATCTCAGTAAATATAATTGCAGATAGTAGCATAACTTGTGTTTTTTTGCTCTGAAAGATCCATAGGTTCTGAATCTATAAACTTTCAATTGGAACTTAATGGACTTCAAACAAGGACCAATTTCCTGTGAATTCTGAATTAAGTCTTAGTGTGTTGCTTTTCCGATCATAGCAGCAGTGCTTTTATCACTAACATTTACTACCTTGGTCTGAGAGATTTTCAACACTGTGAACTGACTGCATAGTGATTTTACTTAAAACTGGTTTTTAAAAAGTATTTTCCTCATTCTGAAAGAAAATGCTGCATAATTTTTTTCTATGTTTCCCAAAACTTTCTTGTAGATGAGAAACTAACATACAGGAAAAATGCATATAATTCAGGTTTTTTCTTTTGGGCCGTCACGTCTCTATATACATTTCCTTCAAATTGAACAAAACTATGTTAACAGATCATTTTTTTTAAAAAAAAAAAAAAGCTAAGTGTCTTCCAAAAAAAGTTGAGTTCCATACACAAACCCTAAAAAAAATAAAAATCACTTAAATTATTGTTTTGGCTTAGTATATAAAAAAGACTCTGGCAAAGCTGCTTTTCTGTTCAGTTATAATATTGCCTTCATTTCGATAACATTTTAAGAACTCAGCTGCCTAAAAATACCTTCCTGCTCATATTTATATGAGAATGTAGTCAGATATACAGCTAGAATCTTTCATGATGGAAATGACATGATGGAATGGGACGTTGTGAATTGTTTTGGAAACAAATTATTTCTTTTTCTCTGTCCATCAATGAATGGTGCTTGGAAGTAAATAACCTGGGTACTTGAGAAATTAAGGGACTATTGATACTCTCTGAAATCAACTGTACATTGAATGTGTCAGGATAATCTGAAATCCTGTTAAATATATTTCAGCTAACTGGATCCTGATTGGCAGTACTGCATGGTGTTAAGCTCTATAATTTTGCTTGAGGAGAATAGGTATTATGAAATATACAGTAGAATGTAAAAGGAAAGAGGATACGATCATAATTTATTTTTGAGAAAAGCTTAGATGTGATCAATTGTCTTGCATTGTTCCCCTTAATCATCTTTTGTGTCTTATGTACCTGAACACTATCTCCTTGCATGTATGTTTGAAAGAAACTAGGGTAGCTCTTTATCCTTTTCTGACATCCGAAATAGCTTTCATGGTTTTATCTTTGTCTCTTCAGGGAGACAGTGTGTCTAATTAGCTGCTATCAAATGACAAGATGTGCACTTTATTGGAGACTCATCAAAGTTGGGATGCAGTCATCATTAGCAGATTTGAGTCTCTGTTTGTCATCAGTATTAATGTTTGCATTGGATCTGCAATGTGCTTAGTAGGAGAGCACTGAACACATATTTTTTGGAGAAATAACTTGCATGATGTTGACATTTCCTCCACAATATCCTGCAAAAAGTGGCAATAACCTTTCAGTAATACTATCTATCCACATTTTTTTTTGCCTGGAAAGTACACAGGACACCATTTCTCTGCTGTCTTTATATTATAACATTAGCTGTAAATCATCCAGTCATTTGGATATCACAGAAGGGCACAGAGTAGGTGCACCTACTGCTTCATTTTGAAGTCTTTACAGTGTAATAATTTTAGTTGTGAAAAGTACAAGACATGATGTTATAGGTTGACATACTTGCAAAAACCAGGTGCTAATGAACATGTGCATATTCTGGAAACTCCTCAGTTAATACCTTTAAAATCATAAATCTCACTCTCTGAATTTTCCATCTCCAGGGTTTTTTGTGTGTGTCAGCAAAATCCAAATTCTGTTGTTACACCAGTCAGATGTGCATATGCTGATTTTGCATGCTTTCCTAACAGAACTGTATTTTGGAAGACCATAACAGAATAGAATGGGAGGGCTAATTGGATGGAGGCTATTTAGGTTTGTAGACGCAGGTGTCGAGAAATAGGAGCAAAGAGCTGTGGCAGGCACTAAAATGAGGTTCCTAGGTCACAGGAAGTCCTGACTTTCCTTAGATAACATAGATTTCACATATTTCCAAGCTTTTTTTCAGCTACCAGATTCTTTGAAAACAATAAAAGAAGCTGGTACTGATTCCCAGGGTGCCGGATTTCTGGGTCCAATTGTACCTTTTGTGCTTGTGCAGCAGTCATGCAGAGATACTGAACACATACTCAGCCTTAACCACCTATCACCTGGACAGGATACTCTGCTGAATTGATCAGTTGATGAGCCCAAGTTGAATAGCAGTCTAGTAAAATGTGATTTAAGAGAATAATATTGCCAACCACCTTTTTATGTCTACCTATTTTTCAGTAAAGTGCTTTATACTAAAGGCCAAAAATTGCCACGCCTAACACAGATAAGTGGAGAAAGTATGAGCGTAGGGAAAAGTGGTGCTTCAGGTTAAGAACAGTTTCAGGTTAAGAACGGACCTCCAGAACGAATTAAGTTCTTAACCCAAGGTACCACTGTACCTGATACTCATGCCAAAGTGGGCACAGTAAACACCGTCCCATGAATTCTATGGTGGTGCTCAATTTTCCTGCACAACATTGTGTGTTAATATCAGCATATTCTGTGGTTGGTGCCGATTGAATCTTGTGTTCTCCCCTCTTTGTGACTGCTGCTTCACCTCTCATTCTCCGTTCACTTTTATTACAATTTTCCAGCAAACTTGCATTGTTGCACCCATTCACTTCTCTGACAAAATCAGCGTCACGGCCCTGTCAGGCAAGGAATGTCCAGAGTGATGAATTAACTCTGTATTGTCAAATGTACACATAAAAGTTAGGAAAAGGCATGCCTATCAGTCCTGCATCTCTCAGCTACTCCTAGGCCTGCACTGGATGAGGCAGTTGTCGCTCCCAACCTGTGTGCAAAGAGGCAATGACTCTGCCTTCATGTAACCTGTTTCTGCTCCTCCTGCTTCAGTCCTCTGCTGGTTCTGGGAGACAGTGGAGCAGGAGAGGTGAGGGCAGAAGGAAAAGGTGTGGAAGTCCTTTTCTCTACACCAGCTTGACCTGTCTTCCTCCTGCACCTGTTCTTTCCTTTCCAACCCTGCAGCTTCTCCTGCCTCTGACTCTCGATCTGGCTATTACAGGCTGCCCCAGATCACTGATCTCTTTCCAAGTCAGTCCCCAACCTCCCTCTCCTCAGTGTCCAAGCAGTCACTAACAATTAGGGAGGCTTATAATAGAAACAGAGCATCTGAGTACTGCATGATCCTGGCAGAACACCTGAGCACTCTGCAGTCCCAGGCACCAGCTATGTACAACCACGTTTCACAGTTGTCTTGTATCCTGTTCTCTCTTTCCTCCTCTTATTTAATGCTTACTGGGGGTTTTCTTCACCGTGGAATTAAGTTAGAAAGTATATGGGTGCAATTGCATGCAATCCGGATGTGGGGAGCACATATGCACAGGATACTTCCTTCCCCAGATTTTATTTGTGGGCCAAGGAAAGATGGAAGTCAATGTGAGAAAGTGTTGGTGCTGACACATGTAGCGTGCATAGATTGTACAAAGTTCATTTATTAAACAGACAAGATAGAAATACTTTGCTTGAAATTTCAGTTGTCAGTGGTACTATTTCTTTAACAGCATTTGATGATACACAGATTTATATTGGGCTAGACCTAAGCAGTATTGCATGTGATCTCCCTTTAAAAGGACACATTTGTGAATTTGGTGACGGTGTTGGATTCATAAATCCTGTTTTTCTGTTTCTTGAAGGCTGATCCCTTTAAATTTTACCAAGTAAAGGTTGAAGCAGATACCCACCTCTTAAAATCCCAAAACACACGGAAACTAAAACCCATCTCTTAAAAAGTAATAATAACAATACGAGCAGTAAAATGATCAGTGGCTGTATTTACCTTTTGCTCTCTCTTCACAGTAGCATGACTTGATAAAAACAATAAAAGTTTCCACACCTTTAACAGTCATGTAAAATGCTATCCTTCTGTACAACTGTTCACCTTATTTCACATTCCGTCCCCCAATTTATTTTTTTACAGTTCTTTTAATTTAAAATATTCCAAATGAATGTTTCTGATGCTTGTTTCAAGGTAAAAAAAAAAAGAAATAAGAAATTGTAACTTGAACTTGCATTGTTGTCCAGTCTGAAATTACTTCTTTTAGAAGATGCATACCAGTGTTAACTATCAAATCTAGTGAGTGGACTGACTTTGGACTTAAAGTATGGTCAAGATTTTTCTCAAATGTTTGTCAATAGTTTTGCTGGGCTATTATGACAGTATACTAAGCTGGGTACAGAGAAAGGTGAGTGGGAAGAAGCTCATGAAACAGGACTTTCCTTCTTGAAAAGCCATATTTGAGGCTCAGAGGACCCTCCTAGGAGAGGTACTTTGTGCAAGTGGTTGCCTCTGTTTATTATGCAGTTTCCCATCTCCCCCAACAACCACCTGCAGCACTAAGAGAATCACCTTTATGCAGTGCTTTTTTTTCTTAAAAAATGTTTAGGAGTACTCTCATTTTCCTACTCATATTGCAATACTGTCCCTCAATGAGGCCAAACTTAGATTCACAAAATATTTAGGGGTATGCGTACACCTACGTCCCCCCAGACAAAAAGCACTGCCTTTATGACTAAAGGAGATGTGGAACAGGGGAGAGTGTATGGGTATATTCACTTCTGCAAGCTTCCTCCTCACAACTTTCTGGATCCTGCCCAAATTTTACTCCAGTTTAACATAGACTTTTGTGTGAAATAAGGAAAGTAGAAATTAATATCTGATGAAGTTCCTTTTATTGTCCCTGAAATTTTAATTAAAAACAAAGCTACTTTTTGAACTGTATTTACAAAGCACAGTTGAAATACTCTCATCATTTTTAAGGCTGGTAACATGTATATTTGATGTACATGTCTTCTACTATATCTGTCCCGTTGTACTTTTATGTAAAAAAATGTATGACTGTCATTAAGAATGAAATTGTTGGTTCCTGTGGCACAGGGCAGTCTTCCTGTATGTTCACAAAGGCCCTACCATAGAACGGCTTCTTTCTTCATGAACAGTTCCTTTGAAATCTACCACAGAAGTGTCCGTGAATGGGGCCAGAACCTTGATCTGCAGCTAGGGACTGGAGCACATCAATATAAATCTGATTAAGGCCATAATATATGAGAGACATGAGGCATGTCTGACAACTTTGTTCTTGTTTCAAAGAAATTAACACAGTAGTGTGAAATGAGCCGCAAGTTTGCATTGGTAGTGACATCCCTCTGTTCCAGAATCTCTTTGCAGTGAAAAAAGGGGGACAGAGTTAGGAATTAAAGTCTTCTCATGCAGAGCTTTTATGTCCACATTGTCTTAGCTGAGAACATGAGGTATCATCATCAAACAGGATGATGTTGCTTTTCGATATATTCGCAAATGACCTGAAAATGTAACTGAAAAAGTTTTATTCCCGTTTATGGTCAGACCTGAGGTTACTTTCTGAATTTCACGTTCCTTAGTGCTTTGATTTTTTGAGGTATTGTATGTGAAACAAATGATCTTAAAAATGGAGAAGGTCCTTCACTCAGGAATTTCTATACTTTTTGTTTAGCAACGGATGTCAACAACCTGAACTCCCTGTTAATTTCCAATGCAATATATACATATATATAAATAAATATATAATATTATATAAAGATACATATATGGTACTAATTCTATATTTCCCCTGATATTTGCCAAACCTTGAATGCAGGCAGTTGTCTTGTTTGTAAGGCATTGATTGCTACTGAATGTATAGGAAATGCTTCCATTTTGTAAAAGGAAATAGTGTTTGTATGGTATACCATATTATGGCATGTCCCAACCAGCAAGTATGGTGCCTTTCTTTTTTTAACATAAACGTGTCATTTCATTGTAGCATCACCTTCCACTATGTCTTCTGAAAAATTGCTTCTCTAACCCTGCACTGTGGTTCCGAAGTTATGGTACAGCCCAGCTAAAATCTTAGCATGAAAACAGACAATAACAGTCCTGTAATCACCAGTGTGCCACAAATGCATTTATTAAATGCATAAATATACATTTCTATGAAAGCCAAAACTGTATTTGTATGTTACTTTTTGTCATTACATTGTAAAATACTGTAAATTTGTTGTTATTTGTTCTAATTTTGCATTATATTTTTTTTCCTACATAAAGACATCCTACATAGCGACTTTGTATAAAAGTAGCTTTCTAGAGTTTATTTTATAAAAATAAAAAATTCTAAAGAGTTGCCAAAATCCTTCTGAAAAATTCACAAACTTGTTTCAAGCCACCCCTCTCCCACTGTGGTTTGTTTCAAACATTCCATGCTTCCTTTTGAGCAAAAATGATATTTATACTACACATAGTATGTTTTGTTTTTCAAGATTCATATACTACCATTTAATTTTGGCATGCTTTGTCATTGAGCTTACCAGATGATGTCAGTTTCAAAATGTATTCTGTAATATTGAAAACATCCCCTCACCAGTGCCAGCTTCATACGAATTGTAGCATGGCAATAAAATATTGATTTTTACTATGTAAGTGTTCAGTGCTTCTTGAGTGGATGGGGAGAAGGGTGTTTTCAGGTGTTTGTATTTTGTACTTTTTCTTACAGTCGAGTCAACTGTAAAGATAATCTGCTTTTAAGTACACATCACATTAATTAGCTATTCAATAGTCTCTCTTGTTTTGGATTGAAAGCCACCAAACCTAGTTAGTGCTTGAGCAGACAAACGTGAAGGCTGGGTTAAAACTATAGTGAACTCCCTTTGTCGTTTCTGTAGAGAGAGTGGTTTTGTGTAGGACCGTTCAAAAATGCAAGTTTTCCTTCTCCACCTTTAAATGGTGGAGTCTGTTAATAGCTTCTGGCCATTATTTTTGTTGATAGTTTAAATTGGGCCAGATCAGAGGGGTGCCTAACCACTATCTCCCATCTTGGAAGTCCAGGTCTCTGACATTTGTGGCAACCCAGTACAGTATTTAGAACCTTCGGTTTTGCCTAATTAAAAAAAATATAGATACCACTGTGTGAGACTGCTATACCCAGAACTAACAGCTGCTTCAAGCTGTTGTTGCTTCAAGAAATCTTTCTGCATACTCCATAAGTTTTTATACCCAATTCTTCCTTTGCTGGGACTTCTGCTTCTTTCCATTTTGGGGCGAGTAACATTCTTGCCGCTGTAGCAACTAGATCTGAAAACCCATCTCCACCCGTTGCATTACAAGCTCGTGCCGATTCCTGGCTAGGCTCCAACCCGCTACGCAGAGGCATAAAGGACCGGCCGGTAGGCGGGGAAAAACTACACTTCCCGGCATGCAACGAGCCCGCTCTGCCCTTCCTTTCTCCGGCGGCGCGCGTCATTTCCGGTGTTCGTTGAATCCACTCGAACGCGCAGCTGCGGCTCCGGGCACGAGGCGGCTGGGAAGATTCGAGTAGCGGCCTGGAAGCCCGACCGCGCCGTCAACATGGTGAGCCTCGAGTCTAATAATCCCCTCCCCTCCGTCCCTCTTCGCTGAGGGGGAGCCGGAGCCCGTCGTGTCTGAGGTGGGGAAGGGAACCGAAGGTTCCAGAATTACCGGAAAGGGGGAGGGGAGGGGAGCCGGTGACGGAGAGGCCCCTGGGCCCCGCTCTCCTTGGGCGGCGCCGTCCACGGTCGGTAGGATGCTGGGGCCTTCAGGCCTTCAGGCCGTCCCCGTCGCCTTTCCTCGGCCCGAGGAGGAAGGGTCGCCTCCCTCCCCCTTCGGTGCGCAGGCGGCGCTTAAAGGCAGCCGGCGCCAGAGACAAAGGAAGCCGCAGCTGGGGCGGGGGGGGGGAGGGACTCCGGAGAGGCCTCTTGGTTGTACTTCCATGCAGTCACTTCATAGGGTTGGAAGGGATCCCGAGGGTCATCTAGCCCAACCCCCTGCAATGCAGGAATCTCGCGTAGAGAGCCAACCTTTTATGATTCAAAATCTCGCCTCCCGAGTTCATTGGGGATTTGTGTGAAGACTCCTTTCAGGGGAGCCTGGCTGCTGCCATGCCTACGGCGTCGCATATCTCACACACACACACACACACCCCGCCCTTTTCCTTAAATTTCCATGTGGTGATTTGCCCCGCAGTTCACGTTGCATTCTGCAGCAGGGGTGGGGGGCCTGGATCTGGTGGGTGGACCACATCCTTGTTTCCTTCCCCAAGTTTGACAGGTGGGCGAGGCTACCCGTATTTGCCCTTGTTGTTTGAAACCAAGCAGCAGAGGCAGAGAGGCATGTAAAGTGCTGAGCATCATCTGATCATTGAGCCTGGCGACGCCATGTGTGTGGCATTCTGCAGGAACTAGCAGCCGTCTGATCGGCGGGTCTTACAAAGTCCCATGCACAGTACTGTGGTACCTTGGGTTACATACGCTTCAGGTTACATACGCTTCAGGTTACAGACTCCGCTAACCCAGAAATAGTGCTTCAGGTTAAGAACTCTGCTTCAGGATAAGTACAGAAATCGGGCTCCGGCGGCGCGGCAGCAGCAGCAGGAGGCACCATTAGCTAAATTGGTGCTTCAGGTTAAGAACGGACCTCTGGAACGAATTAAGTACTTAACCCGAGGTACCACTGTACTTTGCAAGACCTGATTATCAGAGCTTGGGAAGCTTTGCGGACAGTGTGTCTTTAGCTGCCCCACACTTGACAATAGCAGGTACAAGACAGGCTCGTGTATCTTGACCAAAATGGCCTGGTGGGCCGTGTGGGCATTATTTGGCCTGCGGTCAAGATATTCCTCATCGCTGTTCTGCAGCTGTAAGCTCTTGTTTGGTTGTTTGATTTGTGTGTACATTTTACACCTGAGGAGGGACAAGCATGCTCAGCTTATTCCCCAAACATCACCATACTGTTGCCTTCCACAAATTGGAGGATGAAGTGCTTCTACTCATTGAGGCTCCACATGTGATCTAGAACCCTGCTTTTGTAAGATTTTTTATAATAATAATAATAATAATAATAATTTTTATTTATATCCCGCCCTCCCCAGCCGAAGCTGGGCTCAGGGCGGCTAACAACAATCAAAATAATCCAACATTCTAAAAACATTCATTATAAAATTAATTAAAATCAAATTGATGGCAACCATTAAGCAAAATTCTGTGCAGATTGCCAGAGGAGGGGGTCAGGCTGCGCCCTGACCAAAGGCCTGGTGGAACAGCTCTGTTAAATTTGTATGTCGCCCTTCACCTGACGACCACAGGGCAGTTGACAACATTAAAAACAAAAACAAAATGAGAACAAAATACATAATAAAATGAAAACAAACCAATTGCTTCTCTCCCGCAAACACATTTAAAAGATCATAGAATGTTAAATCAGCCCAAGACCTGGTTACAGAGTAACATTTTTGCTGGGCACCTAAAGATGTGTGATGAAAGCACCAGGTGGACTCCTTGTGAAGAGCATTCCACAAATGGGAAGCCACTGCAGAAAAGACCTGATCTTGTGCTGCCATGCTCCAGCCCTCTTGGGGAGGTACTCAAAGAAGCACCTCAGATGATGATTGCAGGGTATGGGTTGGTTCATACTTTAAATCACACTGTCAGCCTCCATCCTAGCCCCCAAATAGAAAATGCTGTCCACTTCATACTCATGAGGGGCAATGACAGTGGTGATCTGGGAGGCAGAACTTAGTGCTCTGGTACCTGTTAGTGTGTAGGATTTATAAGTGAACATCATGCCTGAAAGGAGCAATAGTCACAATGTGAGGAATTCAGAAATTATATAACACTCATAGTAAGTGGATGGCAAGGTGTAAAATTATTATTTGAAAATTAAGTCTTTACTATATGCTAATTGGCATTTTGTTTCCTATTATTTCAGGCATCCTTATCCCTAGCACCTGTGAATATCTTCAAGGCTGGTGCTGATGAAGAGAGAGCAGAGACAGCCCGTTTGGCAAGTCTAATATTCATTGACACTTGATATCTAGAACTGTAGTTGCACCTGTATATGTTTCGCTATAAAAGAAAGCTTGAGCTTATTCTGCTTGGGGTCATATTTATAATTTCCTCTTTTTTATTCCAGTCATCTTTTGTTGGGGCTATTGCCATTGGAGATCTAGTTAAAAGCACTTTGGGACCTAAGGGCATGGTAAGTTATTTGTAATTTCTGAAATACATTGTTTTTGTCACTGTTACCACTTTTGAGTCAAATATTAAATATCTTCAAATATGGACCTTCAGGACAAGATTCTCCTTAGTACTGGAAGAGAAGGCACAGTGACAGTAACCAACGATGGCGCAACTATCTTAAAAGCTATTGGAGTGGACAACCCTGCAGCCAAGGTTTTGGTTGGTATGTTTGACTAAATCCATTATGGGGATATTTTATTTTGCTAAATTAAAAGATTGTAGATTGTTTGCTTCCTGTGAAAAGTACGCTGTGTTCCCAGTCTGACATTATTCACCACATCATGCTGGTTCTTGAACCAAAGCAGTCAAACTTAGACGTAAAGAAAAAGCTGGATGGTGCTGCTTAAGCGTTGCATAATGCTGTATTTGCTTCTCATGACATAGCACCCTATCCTGGGCACATACAGCCTTGCCTATAGTATGACAGTGCAGTTAGAGAGATCCTGTTTTTATCTCTGATTTCTGTATAGCCGTGTAGAATGCCAACATAATATTTCAATATTAAAGCTTGTGTGGTAACGTTCTCCTCACAGATATGTCCAAGGTTCAAGATGACGAAGTTGGAGATGGAACTACTTCAGTAACTGTTCTGGCAGCTGAATTGCTAAGGGTAATAAATAGTTCCATTTTTTAAAAACACTGAAAATGTATGCTGAAATGCTAAGTTGAAGTTTTTTTGCTGCAACAAACTAATATAGCTAACTTTATAGAATATGTATAAGGTATACTGATAAAAAAAATTTGGGAGTTTTTATTTGTTGAAGATTCCAGGTAATCTTATTTAAGCTATTACATCATTGAGACAACTGAAATAAGGAACAAGAAAGTGGCATGTGTTTGCCGGAGAGTACACTTGTTACTGTTTTACTTGCAACTGCATTAAGATAAACTAAATACTTTTATTTTTCTAGGAGGCAGAATTATTGATTGCCAGAAAAATCCACCCTCAGACCATTATTGCAGGTTGGAGAGAAGCCACAAAAGCAGCAAGAGAAGCCTTGGTGAAATCTGCTGTGGATCATGGGTTAGTTCTAGTCACAGACAACAGGCATTTGTCTCTCAGATTGTTAAGGTCCAATATCATGTAACTAATGACAGGTGTGTGCAGCCAAACAAAAAGGAAAGTAGCATTAAGAGCTGAATGGTGCTTGCACTTAAAGAGGTGTTTCCTGCTATTTGAAACATACAACTTCGTTGTAATATTCGACCAATAAGCAAAATAGTCTTGAAATTTATCCCGAGCATTCTTCTACTACTACTACTAATTTATTTATACCCCACCCATCTGGCTGGGTTTCCCCAGCCACTCTGGGCAGCTCAAAACAGATTAAAAACGTTCTAAATTCTGCAGTATATTATTTTAGATCTTGCTGTATTTATTTATGAAAAACATGTTTTAAAGACAGTGGTGTCGGATGCAAATGGCTTCTTCCCTCTTTAGTTTTCTATTTTTCCAACTACTTTAAATATTTTACAGTGGCTATTATGGAAAGAATAGCCTCCCTGTTCTAGATTCTTTTGTCCTAGTGAACCAGACTTCTTCACACCTGGCTAGGACAGTGTTCTAGGACAGTATCCTATATTTTGAATAAAATTGTCTTGTATTAGAAGAAATTGACCTGTGTTGCAAAACTTTGATTTATACCAGAGTTCAAAAATGTGCTAGATACAGAGGGAAAGGAAGGACTGGGTGTATGGCACATTAATGAGGCAAAACCCTATTGTACTGCTGTTGATTCATGGATTTTAAATGCTGAGGTTCTGCATTTGAAAAAATAAAATCCATGATTCATGGATTAATTTAGTCTCTTCAGTATGCAGATGAAACATTGGACATCTTTATGTGAAAATGCAGTTTCTTCTAAACTACAAATAGTGCAGCACATGCTATTAGGCATCTGCATGGGCTTACAGTATTTTTGTTCTTAACATTTGAAGATAATGTCTTCCAAGTTTGGGTAGCGGCTTGTTAGGTTGGTGTAGGTGGGTGGTTGTTATTCGAAAGTAGAGTGTCAGAAGCCTTGCAATTATATGCAGAACTTTGCTGTGTGGTTCTCTGGATCAAGGCCATATATTTTAGTGGTGATCCAAGATGTGCTTTTAAGTTTACTTTTTCTGCTTTTCAGGGGAAATGAAGCTTCATTTCACAAAGACTTGATGAATATTGCAGAAACCACACTCTCTTCAAAATTGCTTACTCATCATAAAGATCACTTTGCAAAACTTGCAGTAGATGCTGTCCTTAGGCTGAAGGGATCTGGTAATCTGGAAGCTATTCATATCATCAAGAAACTAGGAGGAAGTCTAATAGACTCCTACTTGGATGAAGGTATAATTTTGCTTACTGGTAATAATTCAGTAAATTATGTCAAAGCAAGGAACCTTGTCATTGCTTACTATGAAGATAAAATAGCAGGCTTTCCACTAAGCCAGTTTAAAACATTTTTTACTGTCACATAAGCCATAACACCAGACAGTGTTTTTTTTTAAAAAAAATGGTGCCTGCTTTATTCCTACAGGCTTGCACTGGGAGAAAACTAGCTCACAATTCCTGTCTTAGTGCTATGCCCAAACCAGGGATCATAGTTTGTTTCACTCTAAGTAAACTGATCTGTGATCATCTTTGCTTACCGCTCATTGTTTGTAGGAGTGAAACAAACACAATCACTGGTTCAGATATAGCGCTGAAAATGGAAGGAACAAGATGGGTTATGGCTTACTGTGATATATGAGTGCAGCCAGTATTTGTATATTTCTATTAGCCTTGGTAAAATTTTGAAGGCAAGTTCCAATGTAATATTTTGCATGCAGAGAAGGGCCTCTGAAAGCTATTTCCATATATGTGAAACGTAAGTGGATCATGTTTACATTGCTTCCTGAATGGTTTTAAATCACAGGATTACCTATGTAAACTGAATGTTTGCCCATTCTGAGAAACCTTTTCATATTTATGCACTTGGGTCACTTCATAATGTATTGTACGAATTAAGCATCTGAAGTAGTATCAAATTATCTACATTTAAGAAGCTAAGTATCTTCTGATCCTATTACTGTTTCATTTTGGTCTGTCTTATGTGTTCCTTGATGCTTCATATGATTTTGGGGGAATACTGTTTTGTTTTATTCAGTTTTATTCAGCTGTTTGAATCTATTTCTATGACAGTTTGAGTGAAAAGAGACCCAGGCAACCTGTTCAGTTTCATAAAATATGCCCGATAATCCTTGCTGCTATAACAAAAGTCTGATTCTTCTTCATTTTAGGTTTTCTGTTGGATAAAAAAATTGGAGTCAACCAGCCAAAAAGGATTGAAAATGCAAAAATCCTTATCGCAAATACTGGCATGGATACTGATAAAATTAAGGTACGCAATTTTTGTGGTGCAAATCCTAGTGAAGTCAAAGCAGTTGAGCTATTTTTAAATATTGTCATATTTATTTCTTAGATATTTGGCTCCCGTGTAAGAGTGGATTCCACAGCAAAAGTGGCAGAAATTGAACAAGCAGAAAAAGAGAAAATGAAGGAGAAGGTTGAACGTATTCTGAAGCATGGAATAAACTGCTTTATCAACAGGTATGTATTATGCTGAGGGATGTTTGGAACATGCTGACTGACCCTTCAGAGCCTCTGCTGACAAGCCTGTAACTACATAGTGGCACAGTTCACACATCACCTTAAACCACAGCTTAAAACAAACTGTAGTTTAGTGTGAGCAAACAGCATTCTGGTGCAAGGTGCTCAGAAATTCCCACATCACTCCTTCCTCATATCTGCTTCTGCTGCCGCCATGCCATACCATGGATGAAAGCTAGAGCCTGGCTTGTTGAACCCAAGAACAAAACCTTGGTTACTAGTCTTTAACAGTTAAAGTCATACACGGTGTTTAAAAATCATTGTACTGTTAAGCACTATGGAAGTTTTTGTTGAGATAAATTAAGATATGTTTTCTGCCACATTATTATGAGCACCTTTTCTTATTACAGGCAATTGATCTATAACTACCCAGAACAGATGTTTGCTGCTGCTGGTGTTATGGCTATTGAACATGCAGATTTTGCTGGAGTTGAACGTCTAGCTCTTGTTACAGGTACAGAATTATTTTTAACCTGCCTTTTGTTACACAAGGGATCCCAGAATGTGGTACAGTAAAAAACCCAAAAAACCCACAACTGCATAATAAAAGTAAACCAGCAGCACCAGAAAAAACATGCCAGTAATAACCAGGAATCACATAGTAAATACTTTACCTTGACGGCAAAGTACCATCCATTGAACAAAGGATCTGAACTTCTACACGTCTTCTTCTTTTTTTTTTTTACAACATACTGTAAATCTGATTTCTTTCTTAGCTATTCGGGAAAGTTACACAAGAACCCAGCTTCTTTGCTGCTTGTGGGCCAACCATGAGAGCTGAAATTGGCTACCAATACATTTTTTAAACTTTTTTTGCACTATGATAGTGAGGATGTCTCCATAATTTAAGGTGAAAGGTGGCATATCAGCATAGTAGTTTCTTTAAAACAAAACACACACAGAGAGAGAGAGAGAGAGAGAGAGAAACTGATGAACATACATATTGCTCTTACTTCTTTTCATAAAAGCTTATTTTCAAAGTTCAGGTTTGTATGTCTACTAAGTAAACAGTTACTAAAACTATTTTACACTTGTGGTGGGAAAAGGCTAACACGAAGTTGCATTCATTCTCAGGTGGTGAAATTGCTTCAACTTTTGACCATCCAGAATTGGTGAAGCTAGGAAGCTGCAAGCTGATTGAAGAAGTCATGATTGGTGAAGATAAACTTCTTCATTTCTCTGGAGTTGCCATGGGTAGGTTTTGCTGCTCAGTGTTGGACAGAACAATCATATGCACCAGCTACCGTCCACTGCTGTGTCTGTGGAGCATTCATGCTTTACCCAAGGAAGGGAGGAGAAGATACCCACAGTCTGAAAATTTTAAAAACAACAGGCACGTCCCTGGAAACTATCAGGGATGGTGGTTAGCAGCAGTGCTCATATGTTACCCACACATGGAAAGAGCAGTGACCCCAACACCTCTACCACCTTGAGACAGAATAACACCTTTTGCAGGTATGCAAAAGGAAATGCCTGAATATGCAACAAGAGCAGCTACAGAGCAACCATCTCTGGTAGCTCAGTTCATCTAGTGGGGGGAGGGGGGTTATTGGTTTGTTGCTGTTTCTTGTTTTTATGCTTTTATATAGTGAACTGCCCTGAGACCTGCAGATGGTACATATATTTTAACAATAATTAATAATAATAATAACCAGTCCACACTATGCGGCTTTAGGATTTGGCTTGATAGGCAGCAGGGCAGCAGGTTCAATGTCCTTTTATATGTAGGAGACAGGATTTTGTTGGAAATATTTTTATTGCTTTTCCTTACCTTTTTATACCTTTTAGGTGAAGCATGCACCGTAGTTCTGCGTGGTGCAACACAACAGATCATAGATGAAGCGGAAAGATCTCTGCATGATGCACTGTGTGTTCTTGCCCAGACTGTAAAAGATACTAGAACGGTGTATGGTGGAGGTAAATATACAGTGTTCTTATTTTAACTCCAGCAATTGAAAGTTTAACTTTAATACTTGCTCAGGTTAGTTACAAGGTGTCTGTTTGTTTCCTAACTCATAGGCTGCTCAGAGATGTTAATGGCTAATGCTGTCTGGGAGCTTGCAAAGAGAACACCAGGCAAGGAATCTGTAGCAATGGAGTCTTTCGCTAAGGCCTTGAGCACGGTAAACTAGTGTTTGGTTCTCTTTACTACCAGTATAACAAAGCACAATGCTCTGGAAAGCTAATAATTATGAGGAGGAGGCTGAGCACCCACATGACATTTACTGGTTGTTGGTCATTGCAAAGTCTTTCAAGATGGTAGTTTTCAGGTTTGTGGCTCATGCAGCCAAACTGTGCCCTTGTTAACCAAGGAAGAGTAACATTACCTATCTTCCTCTAGGCCCTTTCCCATGTTTCTTTTGACTTGGCTGGCTTTACATAGCGTTATTTCTAAGCGCTTTTACAACATGGGTTGGCTTTCTCTCTCTCCAAACCAATTGTAGCAGGATTCCCTTGAACCAGGAAGGGAGGACTGTGGCCCTCCAGATGTTGTTGGACTCCAGCTTCCATCAGCCCTGTCCAATGTGGCCAGTGGTCAGGGATAATGGTTCGCTAGCCCTGACCTAAGCAGAGATCTGGGATTCTCTTGTAAACTTGTTTCTCTTCAGTGAATGGGAGGGATTGCCAAAGATTGTCAGTATTGACAAATTCAGATTCTGCATCAAGGATACACATATTTTGAGTAAGGATAGTGCAATAGTGCAATAGTAACTAATAGCGCTTATATGTGTGCTGTGCATTATTGTTATTTATTTTTGCAACTGGCATGTAGTTTGCAGGTTTGTTCTTTGCCAAATGGTACAACAAGCCTGCTTTATTTTGTTAGCTCCCAACTATCATCGCTGATAATGCTGGCTATGACAGTGCAGATTTGGTTTCCCAGCTTCGAGCTGCTCATATTGAAGGGAAAACCACGTATGGACTTGGTAAGGATTTTTATATATAGTTTATATGTTTTATTTTTAAAAAATGCACCTTTGTGTAACTGAGACTAATAAACACTTGCAGTGGGAATAGAAGCTGCTTTGGGGTGCTTTATATTCAACAACAGCAGTGAAAATTAAAATCAGGCGTAAGACTGAATTTCACTAAATGCAAATTCCACTTGAAAATGTGTAGACCTTTAATTAAAATCAGTATCATTTAATCAGTGCCAAGATAGAAAATGGAAAACAATTATGGAAATGGGATGCTTGCCTTATTAACACTGAGAAACTTTTTTTTTTTTAATCTCTTGAAGACATGAAGGAGGCTACCATTGCAGACATGGCAACTCTGGGAGTGGTGGAAAGCTTTCAAGTGAAACGGCAAGTTTTGCTGAGTGCTGCTGAAGCTGCAGAGGTGATTCTCCGTGTCGATGATATTATTAAAGCAGCTCCAAGGTAAAACCCAAAGCTTTCCCAGTTCTTGCGAGACAATGCCGTAATCAATCTTTATCAGAAAAACAATTGATTTGAACTATAATTTCCTAATAATAGGTATGCTTCTATGTTTATGAAATTTTGTTATGGTTGTACATTTGATGCTACCGACTAATAGAGGATATACTCCCATCAAGGTACCATCAGTGTCCTATTTGGTCTAGTAGGATCTGTTCCAGGTTTTGAGGCCTGAGGATGTGGCCAAGGGAGTTGAAGCAGTGGGACTGAAAACATACCCCCTTGGCACTTGCCTTCCTTGCCTGATTCAGAATAATCAGAAGGGATCCAGCATGTGGTGAACTCATACATGAAGATCTGTGGGGAGGCCCTCTTGATGGAGCTGCAATTAATTGACTGATACACAGCGCAGGAGGAAGGACTTTCTTGGTGTTGGTTGTCTGACTGTTGAATTCCCTCCCCCTTAGATGTATCTGGTGCCAACTCTCTTGTAGATACACTAATTTGTCCAGGAATCTGTGGTAGTGAGCCAAATGATGGTTTTATCCTCTTGACTTGTAGCTATCTCTGCCTGCTACTGTTACAAATTGAAATATCATTGTAACCTACTCTGGGATTACCTGGGCAATTAAGAGTGGACTGAGAAGGCTATTGCTGATGAACTAAATAACAAACATGTACAAACACTTTTAGGTTCTTAACATTCTAGGCTTGCAATAAACTTGGAGACACTTCTTTCCTCCCAACATTTTCGTGTACTGAATTCTAATTCTTCTTGCAGGAAAAGAGTACCAGATCGTTATCCGTGTTGAGTATTCCGTGGTCAATAAAAACACGTGGACCAGAAGTTTGCAAAATACGTTGTGCCCTTCAGACCGATTTGAAGAATAAAGGGATGGAATATTGAGCTTTGGCATGTGATCATTCTTTTGTTGGTTTAACTTATATTGCTTCAAAAAGACCAATTCATTCTTATTGTATAACATCTATACTTCCCCACCATCCTCTTTGTAGTACCGCATAATAAAAGTTTCAAATTGTTTTGACTTTCCATTTACCTTGGTATAGTACCGGAGTGTGCGCTTTTTATTGGAAAGACCTTCAAATGCATACATGTGAAACAATGAGAGCACAATTCAGATAATATGCAGGTGGCTGATCATGAAAGCAAAGTTTACTGCTAGTATTTAAAAATGTCATCCTGTGTGATCCTTTTATTAAGCATTGCATGAAGATAATGCAAGCCACTAAACCTTAGCTAGTTGTGTGCTTATCACATCTCGGCAAGGAGGAAGTAATCTGAACTCTCACTGTTTTTGCTGGAATTGGAGGTTCAACTACATGACTTCCTCAAGACAATAAAAGTTAATTTCTAGTTGGCATGTTAAAAAAAAATCTGGAAGAAGTAATTCTATTAGCTGATTGCAGCAAATGATAGAGTGCTGTGGTACTGTAACTATGAACACATGTCTTGTGGCATGAGCTTTTGTAGGCTGTAGTCTACTTTCAGAGTTCTGAAATAGCTTGGAAAGTTGGAGGAGAAATAGTTCACAATGAAATAATAAAAAGCTTGGGATCACAGCCAACATATTTCACGCCTTTTAATTTAAAAGGTAAAACAACTAACTGCATACATCCTCTTACTTGTTAAGCATGTATAATGGGCTAAAGCAGTGGTTCCCGATTGGTGGTCCGTGGTACCATTCACATAGTGAAAAGTACCACAAAGATATCTACATTTTCAAAAGTAGGAGGGTCATTGGCTTGACTATTGAAAAATGGGGTCCGCAGTACTTCGTTAATTGGATAACACTGGGTTAAATAGTTAAATGGAAACAAACTATTCTAATGGCATATCTATAAATCTTGCTTTTCTATCAGTCATGTCTTCCCCAGAGACTGATGGTGCTGAACACTATGCTAGGGGTCCTATCTCTCCTAACCCTACACATTCTACATTTCCCTGAGCAGCGCTCAAGCTGGTGTGCAGATGGACTCCATGTAGTCGGATTTGTAACTGGTGAACCCCAAGTTAAAAGTTCTCATTTACACACAAAACCAGGATAAATGCAAAGAATTTCCCTGTTTGGTTGTACTAGATACATTTGCAGGATGAAATATCTTCAAAGTGCCTTCAAAATACACACAATTTCTTTAATACCACAGAGCTAGTGCTATAGCATTGGTTTTAATTTTACAGAAGGCAAGGGACCTGCATTTTTATCTTTAAATGGATTCCTTTCCCCCTTCTCAAATCAAAGATTTGTTTATAATGTGTAAAGGTAAAGGTACCCCTGCCCGTACGGGCCAGTCTTGCCAGACTCTAGGGTTGTGCGCTCATCTCACTCTATAGGCCGGGAGCCAGCGCTGTCCGCAGACACTTCCGGGTCAGCGTGACAAGCTGCATCTGGTGAGCCAGCACAGCACACAGAACACCATTTACCTTCCCGCTAGTAAGTGGTCCCTATTTATCTACTTGCACCCGGGGGTGCTTTCGAACTGCTAGGTTGGCAGGCGCTGGGACCGAACGACGGGAGCGCACCCCGCCGCGGGGATTCGAACCGCCAACCATGCGATCGGCAAGTCCTAGGCGCTGAGGTTTACCCACAACGCCACCCGCGTCCCGACTGTTTATAATGTGTATTAGGTTTTATTCCATCTGAATTCTGTAGAAGAGCTGCAGGTATCAGAAGGGGTACGTTAGCTGGCTGTCACAGTTCAGAGTTTATCTTGCTAATTCTAGATATTTAAATTACTCACCAAGCTGGGCATGCACACAATACGGTAGAAATCAAGAGAAATCAAACACATGCAGCTTTACACTGGATTATACAGCCTGTGAAAAGTCCAGATACTCTCATCTTTATCTGGAGATGAGCACCCTGGCTGCGAAGGCTCATGTGGCAAACTTACAAGTTTTGCAGTCTAGTGGAAATTTTTGTCACTCGGCTAGACTGAGATGGCCTGGAGGAGGGAGAATGGAGTCGATGTCCTCAAATCCTTTGTCCCTATCCATACCAGATCGTTTCCTAGGTTCGGGGCTTTCCTCAGACCACCTCCCAACCCTATGCACCCCCTTGGCTACCTTGGGTGCGTTTCTGCAGGGGTTGTGGTCATAGATCACCAGCTTCAAGCTGCTCAGGTGCACGAGACTGGGGAAGTAAGTGATGATGTTGCGGTCGACGTCAATAATTTCCAGGAATGGCATGTGAAGCAACACGGGGGGGAATTCGGGCAGCAGGTTGCCTGAGAGCCAGATGCTGCGCAGGTCCTTCAGGTACCACAGCTGGGCAGGCAGGGAGTGCAGCGCATTGGAGCCGGCATGCAGCGTCTTGAGTTGCTTCAACTCGCACACCACGTTGGGCAGGTGATACAAACAGTTGGACTCAATCCAGAGTGTCTTCAGGTTCTGCAGCTGGCGCAGCTCCACAGGCAAGTCTCCGAGTCTGTTGTTGCCCAGGTAAAGGATACACAGCTGCTTCAAGGTGCACACCACCGGGGGAAGCGTTTGGAAATTGTTGAAATCCAGTGCCAAGATCTGTAGGTTCTGCAGCTGTTCTAGCTCAGAGGGCAGATGATTCAGATTGTTGTCGCTCAGGTACAATTTGACCAGTTCCCTGAAAGAACAAACGTGCAGTGGGAACCTCCTCACCTGCCTGCTGCTCAGATCCAACATTTTATCAATTGGCATCTCTTCAAGGTCTCCCAGGATGTATTTCTGGCAGGCATCTGATGGGAAGAAAGCAATGACTGTTCGGAAAGCGTTGCCCATCCTAACAACTTTGGAAAGTTACATCGGTTCTTCGCTACCCAGTGAATCAGGCTTATGGAGCAGGGAAGCTGCCTGGCTTCTATTTTGTGTGCTGTTCCCTCCTCCTTGCTGCAATATATATGGTCCACATAGCAACAATCATTAATCTCAAGAGCCCTGAAATGTTCCTGATAACTGAATGAGTGTCTGCTGATGAGAAATACAGGCATTGCCTTGAATAGCTCTCGTGCGCAAAAGCAGCAGAAAACACCGAGGTGAAGTTCTGAGATTACACAGTGGTTAATCAGACATATTTTCCAAAACAGTGCCAATGTTCCCCTTAGCATGCTCTACTCTAAAGGCCCGGCTCTAATGGTGCTTTATGCTATAGTCACTTGCTAGTAACATGAGAGAGAGGCATGTTCAGTACTCATTTATGTAAATGTCATCTACTGTAAGTGTTTATTCATTGCAAGTAACATATTATGCCCTCTGGCACAAGCTAAAGGGCTCTCAGCCATGGTCTTCAGTCAGGGTTCAACCATCAGCCAAGCAATTCTTGTTGGCCCTAAACTGTGACAGGTTCCCGTTCTGGATAGGTGCGGCTGTTTTAGTATACCTGATGTAAACCACCCTACACCTGTACCACAAACCTGAACTGAATTGGACTCCATTGGCTGCTTTTGGTTAAAAAATATGTGGGAGTCTTAAGCATGGGATTTCAAAGACACCTTTAACATCTAATTTAACCCCGAGTGGATGGTTTCAAATTTCATGGCACAATTAGGCAAATCCTACTGCTTAAATTTATATGACATTTTGCTATTTCTGGATGCAGAATGCTTATTTACATTTATTTGTTGTTAAGGAACATATTTAGGACTTACTTAAATATATTATGGGGTAAAAACTCTGGATCACAGTTTAACTATTAATCTAGTCTTATCAATGCAGATCACAATGACCTTAGATTGCTGCACCTTGTGACTATGTTGGCAAGCCAAAGTCTCCTTGCATGGGCTAATGAGATCAAGGCAATGAAAAAATAGCCAGAGTCTCGACTTTTGAGGACCTTAATGAGTGATGGGGGGTGAAGACCAGTTAATGTAGAGGTGAAAGTCTTGAGACAGACAGTAGTTGCACCTTTGTCTGCAAGAGAACAAGAGCTGATTCACGTAGCCCTCTGCATGTGCTCAGATGTGAGTGTTAACTGAATCCTGATTCAACTTGGGTTGTGTCCCCAAATGGTCATGCAGTGACTCCATCCACTGGTGCCCATTGGGACTGCTGGAGTGCAAGGCAGGGAGGCCAACAGGAAGTGGAGCCACAGCCAATGACAAACAGAGCCAACTAAATTCGTTTGGACCCCATCCTTGTCCCTGCTGAGTTTTACAATGGGAACAGAGAAACTGGGGAGGAGGAGGGAAGCGATAGGCAAGGCTACCCCTTGGGCTATAGTTGTAAGCAAGCAGCCAGCCAAGTTTGGGTTTGGTGGGGCAGTGAGCCATTTCCCCTAAGGGACGAGCCTGTATAGTCTCCGTTACTCACTGGGCTTGCCCTGAAATCTTTGCAAAGCTGCTTGCGTTAGATGCGCAAGCTGAAGGCCAGAGCCATTGAGCAACAGTTTTTGACACAAGGATTACTCAACTCCATGTTATATATGTCAGGAGTAGGGAAGCTTTTTCAGAGGGCCACATTCCTCTCCAGGCAGCCTTCTGGGGGCCACATGCCAATGATGGGGAGAGCCAGAGGTAAGGAAGAGGCATTGCCAGAGATCAAGGACGCACTTGACTCCAGGAGGGTGCAAAAGAGGGCTAGTGAGAGGCATGGCCTGGGGAGAGGCCGTGTGGCTGAGGAGGAAGAGGTGCAAACTGGAGACAGCTAATCTGGAGGGGTGAATGTTGCTCCCAGGATTGAGATTCCCCATCTCCGATACATTTTGTAGGAATAACTTGAATTGATGAATTGGATTGCAGACAGACTGTACCTTTGAAGCACCTTCTCTCTCTCCATGAATTCTGGACCCTGTCGTTTCTTTATGAGGTGCTGGGAATTATAGCTCCCCGAGGGGTAAACTACAGCAACCAGAATCCTTCGAGGGAAAGAATGTGCTTCAAGTGGGGTTTAAAGGTATATAGTGCCGACACAGCCTTAGAGTGCAAGCTTTGCACCTGCCTCCTTGGGGAGAGGTTAAATGAAAGTAATTCAGTAATAGCTAATGAGAAAAGGTGACATAAGGAAAGGTCAAATTGCTTGTTATGGTGCTGAATCTTTCAGATGAGGCCATTTACCCTTCATCTTTCTATAGTGCTTTGAATTGCATAGGTTCACCTATGAAAACCTGGGGACATGGTAAGACCTGGTTTATAACTACAGTGGTACCTCTGATTACATACCTAATTCGTTCCGGAGGTCCGTTCTTAACCTGAAACTGTTCTTAACCTGAAGCACCGCTTTAGCTAATGGGGCCTCCTGCTGCTGCTGCCGCGCCACCGCCGCGCAATTTCTGTTCTCACCCTTAAGCAAATTTCTTAACCTGAGGTACTATTTATGGGTTAGCAGAGTCTGTAACCTGAAGCGTATGTACTTAGTCCACACTGAAAAAGACTCATTATTCTTAAGCAGTAGTGGCATGTGTGGTGAGACACAGCCAACCTCCTTACAATGGAGTCTACTAGACGCAGACTTTCAAATTTTAACGGCGCCCTGCACAACACAACAAAATTTGACACCCCCATCCACATCTCTCGACTTTCATTATAAGTCATTGTTTCAGCCCCCCTGCAGCGCCCTCTCACCAGTGCGGGTGAACCAGTCACGCTTCCCTAAATCCACCTCTGTCACTGCTCCTTATTTGGACAGCGTTGGGGCAGGGCAATAGTGGTGAGTGGGAGCATCCCTGCCGGTCCAGCACTCCTGTCAGTGCAACTGCACAGTCTCGCCCTTATTGGCACTTCAGCCCCATTCAGGTAAGCAACCACACCAGCGTCAAGCCCTACCACATGCACTGCTGCTACCTGCCTCCATCACTCCCTTGTTGGAGTGTTCTAATGCAGAGGTGGGGAACGTGTGGTCCCCTAGATGTCGCTGAACTCCAACTCCCAGCATCCCTGGCTATTGGCGATGCTGGCTGGGGTTGATGGGAGTTGGAGTCCAACAACAACCTGAGGGCCACCGGTTCCCCAACCATGTTGTAACAGATTGCAGTATTTACACAAATTGGCGGCTCCTTGTCCAGCACATTACAAATGTCCTGCCAAGCAACTGACCTGCAGTCATTGACTGACCCCGCAAACAGCTGGTTGTGATCCAGCAAAGTATATAAAAGAGATAGAGAGAAGAAAAGCCAGCTTTATTTCCACTTCCAGCTGAAACCATGAGGGTTCTCTTAGCAGCTCTGGTTTATATTCCGTGCCTCACAGCTGTAGTAAGGTAAGGAGGTATTTCATATATTTTCAGTGTGTTCTTAGCAGTGGGCCTGTGTTTCTGTAAAAAGGAGTCTTGTTAATTATTTTAGAAGCTTTTTTATATATATAAAAAAGAAACTTTTGGTGTTGGCATGCTATAGAAAGGCATTTGCTACAAGATGGTACTAGACTCAAACCCTGGGCAAAATTCATGGAAACATTTCCCCTGCAACAAGTCCCAATGATTGGAAGGCATAATACCACAATTTATGTTAATTTCAGTTCTTGGGAAGATGCTTTATACTAATTCAGGCTATTTATCTAGTCCAGTACTACACAGACTAGCAGTGGCTCATGTACCTCAAATAGGAATGGAGGAGAAACTTGATTCCATTGGCACTTAAAAGTGAGCTAACCGACTTTGTGTTTTCTGAAACAAGATGCGAACAGAAGAACAGCTATCCTTCAATATTCTCAGCCAGCTTTTTCAGTGCAGTTCTCCAGTCAAGTAATGTATGTAAAAGTGCCTATACAATGGTAAAGGGTCACATATTAGTGAAAATAACATATAAACATGTGTATATTGGTATGTGCATATAAAAATTTACACAGGAGAGATTTTCGCTAAAATGTTGGCAAATTTTCATGAGGTTTTTTTTTTTTAATCGCAAACTGATGCAGAAATGTGGAATTTAAGATTAGAAAACTGAGAGAAACCCAAAATGGACATGTTTGCCCATTCCAGGCCTCAACATCTACCATGTAGTTTTATAACACTCTAAGGGCTGGATTCAACTCAAGTGGTGCACTAGCAGAAGCCAGTGCAAGGACTTGCGATAGCTCAGAAGAGCTTTCCCTCCTCTTCTTCCCCTGCACGGCCTCAATTCATTTCGGAGGGTCGGGGAAACCCCAGAAAAAACGCATATGGGGAGGAGAAGAACGGTTGTTTCATCTGGCGGGCAGAAATGCTTGAAGAATTATCTTATTAGCTCTATGTTAATTTCTATCCTAAGCTAGGCAAAATTAACATGGTACATACCAGGGGGAAAATATTGATTAAACCACCCTAGAAAAAACATTATAGTCCTAGTCCTAATTTCTGCTTTTCTGGGATTTTATTGTCCATTGTGTGCCACACCAAACATGCATTCATGTCATCCGCCCAGGATCCCTCTAACGCGATTTGAATCTATCAGAGGAAAACTCCGTAAAAGAGGAGAGCTGCATAAGCTTCTTGAAGACCGCCAACCTGACATTTTTGTTCAGAGGTACCCGCACTGTCTCCCTTCAGATATTAATTTGTCACAGGGACTTGCAACAGAAAGGCTCTATGATTACATGAATGTGAGTATGTCACTGCATAATAATGGGATGAAAGCTCATAGGACAGATGTTGTTCATTGATTGATTGATTTGAAGACTAATAACCTGCTCTTTCATGAAATAACAAGGCTCCTTCATAAAATAACAAGGCAGATTGCAACATATAAAATAGTCTATAAATGTCTATAAAAGAAGTAACTAAAAAATGTCAGCAAACATCCATTGCTCAAAGTATATGTCCATCTGTCTCTTAGTAAAATTGCTGTACTTGGAACCTATTAAGCCAATATTTATAGAGCTGTTAGTAGCCCAGACCATACCAGAAACATTATTGTTGTATTGTAAAGTAAAACCTAAAATAGATTACAAATTTAAACCACCTGTTCACTCCCAGGACAATTAGGAATTAAAGCACATGCCTCAAATAAGCGACAATTGACTTTTTTATGTTTTCTTAAAATATAATAGAGGCTCCATATGTAAATTCCTAATTCTAGGAAACATTTATTCCTCATAAACTGCAAAGAGAAGGAAGATTGGTATTATCATTTAATGTACCATTGGCAATGTGGTGCCATCCAGATGTTGCTAGACTACTACTTCCATCATCCCTGACTACTGACCACACTGCCTGGGGCTGGTGGGAGCTGTATTCCTCCAAAATCTGGGGGGGGGCACCATGTTGACTCCCTCTGTGCTAACCATTTGAGCAGAATAGCTATCAGGCTTCTTGTCTAAGGATTTGTGAGTGGTTCTTGTTTTAATTCTGATCCTGTTTACTTGAGGAAGTGGCTGGACTTAGAGCAGGTCCTTCAAAGGGACTGTGCAAGAAAATGAGGAGAAAGGTATCGTGAGGTAAATCCACTTGATGAGAGGTGTGGTAAAAGCAACTCTTTCCTCAAACTGCTGTAGAAAAGGAACACGACGAGATGGAAAACAGTTTCATTTAACAGTTTCCTTGTGAGGCGACAAATGTTTTCATTTTGTTTTAACTATGTTTTGAGGTATCTGTCAACAAAGGCGCTGCCTTGAGCCAAAGATTGGGGGGCCAGCAGTGCCGCAATGCGGTCCATGTGTGACATGCCAGTGAATTTTGCAACACGTGTTGTGTCATGTGTTGTGTGTGCATCGTCGGGAGGAGGCCTTGCCCAACACCACAGCTGCTCCTCTCTCACACTCAGGAGGAGGCTGCCTTTGATGCTGTGCCACACTCGGCTTGGCGGTTTGGCCTCCTCCACCCCCTCAATATTGGGGGCGCTGAGACCTCTGCTAAGAAATATTGAGGGCGCTGATGACACCTCCACCCCTTAGAGTTGGCACACCTGGCCATGAAGGTCTGTTAAAGCAAAAACAACCAGGAGTCTCGTGGCCCCACTGTTATATATACATGCATATGTGTGTGTATGTACAGGGGTACCTCGGGTTAAGAACTTAATTCGTTCTGGAGGTCCGTTCTTAACCTGAAGCACCACTTTAGCTAATGGGGCCTCCCACTGCCACCACACCGCTGCTGCACAATTTCTGTTCTCATCCTGAAGGAAAGTTCTTAACCTGAGGCACTATTTCTGAGTTAGCAGAGTCTGTAACCTGAAGCGTCTGTAACCCAAGGTACCACTGTATATGTATATAATATTGTTAATTGTCAATAGCAATAAAGGGACTTGCTCCCTTGCAGTTGCTGACCCATGTTGCCTCAAATGTGTCAACGAAGGCTGGGGAACCCGTGGCGCTTCAAACATTCCAGAAATAAAAAGGTAAAGGTAAAGGACCCCTGGACGGTTAAGTCCAGTCAAAGGGAACTATGGGGTTGCAGTGCTCATCTCACTTTCAGGCCAAGGGAGCCAGAGTTTGTCCACAGACAGCTTTCTGGGTCATGCAGCCAGCATGACTAAACCGCTTCTGGTGCAATGGAAACCAGAGTGCATGGAAACGTTGTTTACCTTCCCGCCACATCTGTACTTATTTATCTACTTGCACTGGTATGCTTTTGAATTGCTAGGTTGGCAGAAGCTGGGACAGAGCAAAGGGAGCTCATCCTGTTGCAGGGATTCGAACCGCTGACCTTCTGATTGGCAAGTTCAAGAGGCTCAGTGGTTTAGACCACAGCACCACCTGCTTCAGACATTCCTGGACTATAGCTCCCGTCATCCCTGCCTTTGGCTGTGCTAGCTGGGGCTGATGGAAATTGGAACCCAACCATGTCTAGGTCGTCACAGGTTCCCCAGCCCTGCTGTAAACAAGGTTCTTGGTTTGCTCAGGAAAGAGTGAAATTGCTCCAGGAACAGCACCATGGTAGCTTCTCCTATTTCGTTCTTTAAAACAAATATGCAAAATATGCATTTCCAATTAAAGCAATGAAAATATAAATTAACAGTTAAAGCCTGTTCTGTGAATACAAGATCACTTCACCTTCTGCAGCAGATGCCAGGAATGGGTTGTTTTTTTAAATACTAAAAATAGAACGTGAGACACGGCTGTGCTGCTCGCTAGGGGATGATATGGAAGTGGAAGACTGATAAGCTTGTGGAGTTCATTGGTGGGCTGATCCTGTCTTGGCATCCAGGATTCTTTGCCTGGTTTCTAAATTCACTTGGATATTTAAGAAAGCAAAGCTTAATCAGGCTTGTTAAGAATTTCTGAATAAAACATTCCCTCCCCCAATTTGAACAATATCCCATGCCAAGGTATGGCTCAGAGTTCTGTGCAGTAAGTCATTTAGAAACATAGCTGCGCCTTTAAGTGCAGGGTTTTGTTTTTAAAAGCAAAATTGCTATGGTGGGTTCCCTAATACAAATGGGAATCCTAGTATTTCTCCAATTTGTATAGAGAGAGAGAAAGCTCCTATTGTTGGTGTGGGGATTGGGACCATGGCAGAAAAACAAGATTAAAGCCCTCTGGCACCACACTAAAATCCCAGTCCAGATTGGGACCCAATGCTGGCAATTCCTTTAAAAGACAAACACCAAATTGGCAGGTTTGTGACTAACGTAACATGTGCAATCCCTCCCAAAAGAGCTGTGCCTGGCACCTTGATTAGATAGCTTCTAGTGAATGCTGAAGACATACCTCTTTGCCTTGGCTTTTTGGGTGTATACTTTTCAGACCCACCTCTATTTTCACTGTTTAGGCTTGGAGGGTTGTTACCTCTGCTTCTAAAATGGAACTACCTACCCAATGTTGTGTTCACCTGATGGGCACCATCACCTCCCTGAAGCTCCCCTAACCTTGTATGTCAGGTGACTGAATACTGGACTGATGGGTTATTTTCCCCCTAGGCCCAGTACTATGGAGAGGTGAGTGTTGGCACTCCGCCTCAGCGATTCACCGTGGTGTTTGACACCGGCTCCAGCGATTTTTGGGTCCCATCCGCTCGTTGCTACAGTAAAGCTTGCAGTAAGAAATATTTTGACATTTAACAGGTTTAAAGCAGCAGCAATCTCAAACATATTCAACCTTGTGTACCACAGAATTCTCCGGACCCAAACGAAAATAATTTAAGGTTTGTTTCGGCCCCAAAAGATGGGCAGGGTACAAATAATAGAGAGAAATAATGGATTGGAGACAGGGAAAGGGAGATTTTAGATGGCTGATTGGGATGGAAGCAGCACAGAATTTTAGCCAGGGAGGGCCATAAAAAGGTATGTAGGGCATTGATGTAATCCATTTCTGTCTTTTCTACCACTCTGTGAGTTCCTGAGCTTTCACCAATTGCCCACTGTTAAGGAAAATTCCGGGTTGAGAGCCTACTCAACAGCCCAGCTCATTGGGGTATAAGTCCCCCACGGGTCCATGCGGTCAGTAAAAGAAGGAAATTCCAGCCAAGCAATTTGGAGCAAATCAGCAGTCAGTAGACTTAGATCCTTTTTTGTTGCGCAACAGGTTCAACAGCAGCAAGTGAACCCAGAGCAGGGGGCGACATTGACTTTCCCACCATATCCCAGAATACAGTTCGCACAGCATCATCAACACATCATTGTTACATCACTAACATGTCACAAAAGGGGAGGGTTACACAAGATTAGCATAGACAGATATATCAGGGCAACACCCAAGTATAAGATTAGCATAGGCAAACATATCTTAGGTACCCACCACCCAAAAGTAGGATAGAACTTCTTTTGCATGTCTGGAGCCTGAAGCAAGTCTAGTGATGAGATTTGGCTTCCCTTGGAGAACAATGAGCCCAATAATTGTCACCTCTGGGAATTTCCCTGGGGTAGGAGGTGTGTAAACATGTCTTCAAGCTTGGGGAGGTGGCAGGGGAAAGAGTCCTTTTTCCATGGGCAAAATGGCTTGGAATGGAGGGACTTGGCAAAGGGGTTGATTTTATATGATTCATAAAGCTAGGTATCTTCCCTGAGCTGTCAAGTCAAAAGGATACATTCAGGCATAATATTTGTAACATTTAACAACTTCAAATATATGCCCCCCCCATAATTTCCGTAACACCACACAATGCCAGTAGAAGGAACAGCCAAATTCGTTATCTGAGTGATCTCTTGCAGGCATGGAGGTTCCAATGCATGCAAAGAGCTTCTTCTGTGTTGGCTTCCCCATTTGCTTTAGTCACAATGGAAAGGATGCCTGCCTGCATCTTCCCCTCTTATCAGAGTGAAAGCGAAGCCCATAGGTGTATTCACCTATTGCAACTCAAAGGACTCCGGCCCCAGGATGCATGTTTCACATTTCCATGACATAGAAGATCCATACAGAAAATGAAGTGCTTTGCTTTTAATTAATGCAATGCTTTGCTTTCATTATTTAATCAAAATTAGGCCTAAACCTGGGGGGAAATCATGTTTATTGCTGAGGTTACTAATGGCCCTTGTTTTTACAGGCATGCATAAGAGATTTGAGTCATTTATGTCATACTCCTATGCGCAAGTAGGGGAGCCGTTTTATTTACAATATGGGACTGGGAGTTTGATCGGCGTCACTGCCAAAGACACCGTGCAGGTGAGAGAAGCTCTTACTAGGGTTGCCTTCAAGCATTCTGTACTTCATTGGGTTCTTGGCAGTACACATGAGGGCATGGATAATTTGGGACATGTCTTTTATAATAATTTAGCTGATGTTCAAAATGCATTGTTAAGGAAATCCAGTCCATGTTTTATGTGTTCCAGTTCACCAAACTCTCTTTGAAGGTAAGGGAACACAAACCACGCAACTATCATATAAAGTAACTTTATATGCAGATGATATAGCATTAATACTATCATTGTTTCTCATCTTTGCCAGAACTGGAGAAAGTTACTGGCATATATGGTTCAATATCAGGTTGTGTGATAAGCTTTTTCCATCAGAAGCAGGGAAACTTAGGCCCAAACTATAGAATTTTGTGACATAAACCAAACCTGAAGAGGTTCAAGAAGGAAATTGCTTTGAACTGAATAACCTGAACTATAATGTGGTTACATGTTTTTCATATTGTTTCTCTTTGGCAAATGAATGAACCAGTTCAGCAACCTTTCCATTGAGGCTCAAGATTTTGGAGAGTCCGTCTATGAGCCTGACCTGACCTTTACCTTTGCACACTTCGATGGGGTGCTAGGCTTGGGATATCCATCGTTGTCAGTGCTACATGGACTTCCAGTATTCGACAATATGCTGAGGCAACAATTGATAGAGGAACCTGTATTTTCCTTCATCTTGAACAGGTCAGTGTTTGAGAGTGAAAAGATAGGATGGCGCAAACCAGCCTTTCCACAGAATGGTTTCTGGTGAAATATTCACGTTGTTGTTGTTGTTGTTGGCAGCATCCTTCTGTCTCGAGAGACAATAGAGTGTGCCTTCTGGGGTAAATCAAACCACTGTGATAGCAACACCAAAGTAAAAGCCTGTTGGAACAAAAATGTCTCCAATTGTTTCTAGAAAGTGCAGATAGTGGGCACTTATCATATCTCAGCAGGAAGGCTATTCTGCAGAACTAGGGAAACCACACTGAAATTCCTGCTGGGAGTTGCTGAGATCTTTGGAACTTGCATGAGAAACTTTCCTGCAGACCACAGAAATCTTCTGGATATGTAAGGAAGGCTATCCCTCAAGTAACCTGGTTCTGTATATGTTAGCACCAAAACCTTGAACCTGGCCTGGTAGCAGATTTCTGTTTCATCTTTTTGTTAGAAAATGAACATATTCATATTTGAGCTTTTAAAGAACTCCAATCAGGGCTGTAATTTCTAATGAACTTCTAATATATATATATATATATATATATATATATGCAGGTTTTGGTGTCCTCGGGTGTCTTCCCGTGTAAAAGTTGGGGTGTCTAGGCGACGTTTCGATGAGGTCTCACTCGTCATCTTCAGGCTGGTGCTTTCGGCTTCTTGTTACTGGAACAGAGCAGGATCTCAGTGTTTGAGTTCCTATAAATACTGTAGAGGGGGTGTGGTGTATAGCCTCCAATGTTCTGGGCAGAGAGGAAGTTCCCAGGCTAGTGTGCCTTTTCTTCTTTTGTTCCTTAATTACTTGAGAGATATCTTGAGTGATTTCTTGAGTGATATCCTGAGTACCACTTAGGTGGGTCATTAGGTGTGGATTAGTTGTTAAAGTCTTTGTGTCTTGACCTCTTGAACTTTGTGAAGAGTTTTCCTGAGAAGATGGCTGTACTGTACTTAGTTGTGCTCTGGCTTGGCTTCGTGTATAGGGGCGAGCTGTGGTTTTGTGGCTTGTGTCAGCCAGATCTGTGTAGGGATTGCAGGAGGGTGCAGCATCTGGAGGTGCCACCATGGATTGGCTACTGGATGGTGTCTGTAATTCATCTGTGGAGAGGGTCTGGGTTTGGGTCTGGTGTGGTTGATTGGTGTTGGCGTTCTGTGTGCCTCTGGATCTGGTGTCAGTTTTTGTGGGGAGGGCTAATTTCCAGATGTCTGGCAAGCGGGATGTGTCGTCGCCTAGACACCCCAACTTTTACACGGGAAGACACCCGAGGACACCAAAACCTGCATTCCTGTACCCGTGAAAATCTACGAAAGCATATATATATATATATATATACACACACACACACACACACACACACACACACACAATCAATTTATACAATCAATTTATACACTGCCCTATACCCGGAGGTCTCAGGGCAGTTCACAAACAAAACCACAACATATAAAATCAAACCAAACACAATACCCCCACCCCAATGTCATTTAACTCTATTTGAGTTGCTTTTCAGATTTGGACTTGATGGTTCTGAAGTATTAAATACTGTTTTTGTATTCTGGCTTTTCTCTTGTCATGGTTTGACTATGGCTGCAAACATACCATACATTTAAACCATTGCTTTCCCCAAAGAATCATGGGAACAGCAGGTTACCCCTCACAGAGCTACAATTTTCACCACCCTTATCAAACTCCTGTTCCCAGGCTTATTTGAGGAAAGTCATGTGCTTTAAATATGCTTTGAATGTATGGTATGTTAGCAGCCTAGGACACCTGCAGCTTCCAAGAGAAACACAAATATCTGAGAAGGCTGAACTGGTTTACACCCTCATTCAACTTCATGTCAAACCACAACTATTTTTATGCTTGCCTATCCAATAATAGTTTTTTTTTTTCTTTTAGAGAAGGTAACACTGAAAATGGGGGTGAGTTGATATTCGGAGGCATTGACCATTCTCTCTACAAAGGGTCCATTCACTGGGTTCCAGTCACTGAGCAAAAGTATTGGAAAATTCATATGGACAAGTAAGTTTGAAAAATAAATGAATCAGAAACCTTTGGAGTGGGAATGTAGAAAGGAAAGCATCTCCAGATCAAATAACACAAAAGAGCGAGGTACCGGGTGTGTGTGTGTTGTATTTGGACCAAAACCCTTGTAGAATGTGATTTATGGAGCAAAAAATGTGCAGACTCCATTCTAAGCAATTGCTTTGGGAGAAAAGCGCTTGCTCTCACCTTTCAGTGTTTTTAACCAATGAGCCAACTCACAGCTTTGATTGTTGGGTACTATAGAGAAATAGTAGAATCATGCTTGTCCTAGAGAGGACCCTTAAAACGAACCAGGAAGTTCTTTCTCCAGACAATGGCTGGAGGCAATTCAGCAGGTTAAGCCTTGGCTATTAGGGAAAAACGATTATGGCGGAAAGTTCACCTGAGGACATTATGCCTGTCAGGCAAACTTATTACTTGTGTGTTGCTCCTGATTATTTTTGTGAGGGTTTCCTCCACCCCTTTGCGAAACAGTCTGAATACAAATATATTTTACAGCTAATTTTATGCAAATATTGTGCCAGTCTTTGCAGGGTGTGGGGATGACACAACCTACATGCCATGTACCAGGCCCAGAAAATCTCTTTGGAGCTCCCGGGTGATGATATTTGGAGCCCAGCAAAATCTAGATGCCACAGTTCCCCCAGCACTGTTTTAAGATACTCAAAATTAGAACTAGTTGAATAATATGGAGGCAAATTTTAATATCTTTCAGAAGATAATTTTGCTGAATTGATTTTAAAGGGTTATGTTTTAACTGATTGCTGACCTTTGCTTGCTTTCCTCATCTCTATGGCCCCACATGCTTGCAACCTGATTCAATCAAGAGTATTTGTGTTTGTTCTTTTCTCCCCCCCAAAATACAGCGTGAAAATCCAGGGACAGATAGCGGCATGCAAAGATGGCTGTGCAGCCATTGTAGACTCGGGTACTTCTCTCATTACTGGCCCACCCTCACAAATAATACGACTGCAACAAAAAATCGGAGCCCACCCAGCACCGCATGGCGAGGTAAACAGAATGTTTGGGGCAGCAGAACCCCAAAGAAAATCCAGAGCTGTTGATATGATGGTGGTCCAGGACATATTGTTTTGAGTTGTGGGGAAAAAAGAATCAAAGGTCAAAATAAGGGGGAAGTTTTGGACAAGGCTAGAAATATACTGTATTTTTTGCTCTATAAGACTCACTTTTTCCCTCCTAAAAAGTAAGGGAAAATGTGTGTGCATCTTATGGAGTGAATGCAGGCTGCGCAGCTATCCCATTAGCCAGAACAGCAAGAGGGATTGCTGCTTTCACTGTGCAGCGATCCCTCTGGCTGTTCTGGCGTCTGAGATTCAGGATATTTTTTTTCTTGTTTTCCTCCTCCAAAAACTAGGTGCATCTTGTGGTCTGGTGTGTTTTATAGAGTAGAAAATATGGTACTTCGCTGAAATTTGAGAGAAATAGGAAGTTACGTTTGTCTACTCTCATGTTATGGGCAAAAGCAACAAAGATTCTGGTGTTACCTTGCCTCATCCACACCATACATTTAAAGCAGCCTTCTACCACTTTAAGAGTTGCGGCTTCCCCCAAAGAATTATGAGAACTGTAGTTTGTCAAAGGTCTCCTAGCTGCCAGCTCTCCCCACATACCAACACCAATAGGTCACTTTCGCTGTTTATGTGAATGACAATAAGAACCCCAGTTCAAGTGGAGGAATTCATTTCTGTTACAGTTTATTGTAGATTGCAGAAGACTCTCCAGCCTGCCCCCGATAACCTTTACCATTGGGCAGAGAGAATACACAATAACTTCAAAGCAGTATATAATCAAGGTATGTATCTGAATTCTCACGGTTGCTGTCTTCTGATGCAAGAGCTGTGTGGAGTGTTTGTGGGCTAAGTGTTGATATGGAATGTGGGTTTCTAGCTGATGGGCGTAAAGAGTCCCTCAAGAGCCTCCCTAGCAGCTGGCATTCAGAGAAGCACTTAACAGTGGGTGCCCACTGCCTTCTCGCCACTTTCCCCTGTACAAACATCCCTGTACCCTTTGGCCAAAGGGTGTGGAAAATTGTCAGAGGGAGGGCATGTGTTTTGCAGAGGCCAAAAGACTCATGAAACAAAAGCATGTTGGTTTTGGTTCAATCAGCGGTGTAGCGTGGGTTGTCAGCACCCGGGGCACGGCAAGTAATTTGCGCCCCTAACCCCAAACCTGCCGCCGCTGCCAGCTTCTTCTTGCTGCTGCATGGGCTGGGGTATTTACGGTAAGGTAGCCACGGCGGCGGCAGCGGGTCCGTATCAGATGATCTGAGGCGAGTTGCCGCTGGTGCTGCCACCCAAACGCCGCCGCTTGCCTGGAGGAGGAGGGCAGAGAGGCGAGGAAAATGCAACATGGCCCAGCAGCTGCAGCAGCAGTGGTGGCGGGGCTGTGAGGAGGGGCTGCCTGGCGCGCCCTCTGCGGCCCTGACACACGGGGACCGTGGCGAGCGCTGAGAGCCGCTGCCTGCCGGACACCTTCAGCCCGGACGCGCGCACAGCTTGTCGGTTCCGCGAGACATGGGGCTCTGCTACAGCCTGCGCCCGAGGCTCTTCGGCGACACTGGAGGCGGAGAGCGCGCCCCCCAGATGTTGCGCCTGGTGCGGCCGGCCGCCCTGCACCCCCCACGCTACGCCACTGGGTTCAATCCAGGGACGGCATGGCTCATTTCACCACTTAAGGTGAAATGGGAAATGCCACCTTTACTCTGCTGCTGCTCCCAACGTCACATGTCATGCTGCATCTGCAGCTGGTGGAGAAGTGGCGCCCCCACCAGCATTGATTTTGGGCAAGATTGCACTGATTTTGGGTGACATCTCACCCCAAATCACGTGAGATCTTGTGCTCTCTGCGTGGGTGGCTTCTGCCGCCCAAGGCAGCAGCCTCACCCTGCCTAATAGCTCTGGTTCAAACAGCTCTGGTTCAAACGCTAGTGGAAAAGCATCACCCAAACAGAAGTGTTTGTTTTTCTGTGACAGCAAACCAGTGGAGGAGAAGCTTTTTGCCTCAGTGGCTTTCAGGCTCTGGATCTCGGCCCCCGCAACAAACCGATGTGGATTCTGGGAGACGTATTTATGTCAGCTTTCTATTGCGTCTTTGATCGCGGGAATAACAGAGTTGGATTTGCACACAAAGCAAAATAGCACGAGTAATGGGAAATGCTTTGACAGGGGTTTGTATCCTGCCAGTAAACCTGCCCTAGGTGCAATGAGTCCAACTGATTTGGACAAGGAGGGGCGGGGGGGGGGAAGAGGCAGTGTTAAAGAAGACTTGAAAATTCTTTGATCAACTTGGAAGTGAATCAGTGTTTTTTTCTCTATGTGGGAATAGGAAAGCAGTCGTAGGTTGCAACCCTGTAGCCACTTACAGTGGTACCTTGGTTCTTGAACGGCTTAGTTGTCAAACAAATCGGCTCCCGAACGCTGAAAACCCAGAAGTGTTCCAGTTTTGGAATGTTTTTCAGAAGCTGAATGTCTGATGCGGCTTCTGCTTGAGTGCAGGAAGCTCCTGCAGCCAATTGGAAGGCGCGCCTTGGTTTTCAAACTGTTTCAGGAGTCGAACGGATTTCCAGAACGGATTAAGTTTGAGAACCAAGGTACCACTGTACTTGCAAATAAACCCCATTAAACTCGGGGCTAAAAATGCATGGAAGTATTTTAAAACTATAATTTTTCTCAAGGAGCTGAAGGTGAAGCAGGAGGTGAAGCTGTCTCAGGGATGGTGGCCCTCCCAGAGCAGCCCCACTTTTCAAAGAATGGTATGTGCATCATTGTTCTCACCTACCGTGCTCTTCCAATGGCACATTTCTTAGTGGAGGGAATAGGATACCAGACTAATACGAAAGGGAAGAACCCAAATTATTCACTGCAAACTGGATTTCCCCTTCTTCTGAGCAGTAGTTATGGAAAGAGGAGTCTTGGCTTCTCAGAGTTTGTGTTGCGTTATAGGTAGGCAGTGATAATAATAAAAAATTCCTTTGACTGTGCAATCCTATGCATGGTTTACTCAAAAGTAAGGATGGAAGGATCTGTCCTTTTCAGTTCTCCCAGTTTCTCAGTTTTCCAACCTTAAATTAAGTTCTTTCCATTTCTGCAACAATTTGTGAATCTTTTCTAAAAAATCCTCATGAAAATTCATCCGCATTTTTAGTGCAGGCTTCTCCAAATAAACATATTTTTGTATGTTCCAACTAATGTACACATTTTTGCAAGCATTTCCCCTAAATATAGGTGTTTTCATATGTTATTTTCACTGTTGTATCCACACTTTTCCATAACACGTTCATTATTGTGTAAACATTATTTGGTTGGAGAACTGCACCGCAAAGTTTGGCCGAGTCTGAATTTTGTAGGATATCTGTGTTTTGGTTCTCGTATTGCTTTGGCAAGTGCAAATTTAATAGATAAGGCTTTAAATGTGTACTGAATCAAAGTTCTCCTCCATCGCTACTCAGAAGTCAACAAATTCCAGTGGGGCTTATTGCTGTGTAAGTGTGCATGGTCCAATGAATGGGATTTACAGGTTAAACTTATGCAGAGCTGCGCTGTAAGTCTGGAATTTGTCACTTGCACAGTGGAAAGGAGAGAACTCCAGGCAATTTGGTTTTTAAATCTCAACTACCGATGCTGAAATCGCTTAAAGCAATTTAAAGTTTACTTCTGGCAACTGTGTCAACATGTCACATTTTAGATCCTGCTTTGGCCATCTCTCCTACACAAAAATATTTTACAAAGGCTGAATACTAATCAAATGGTGTTTAAACAGATACTTTAAAAGGCTGCATTTTTCACTAATGCCCACAGGGCTAGATTTGTTAAATCTGGTTTTAGAATCAGATGTATGGATGAATTAAAGTTGATCAAGAAAATGCCTTTTGGGGTTGTCCTGTTTTCACTTTATTTGACCATTTTGTTTTCATTTGTTTTCATTACTTCACTCTGTTTGTGTCCTCTTGCGGATTTATGCTGTGGGAAAAGGGAATGGAGGACATTAACTCTGTCATGCAAAGAAATGTCTCTATTGTTGTGAGGCATAAAAGGGGGAAAATCCAAATGTAATGGTGTGGAAATCTCCAAAGTGTTTGCTGCCGACTTTGATTTACACCTCTTCCTTTCATTGCATTCTCCTAATTTGACTGGAGATATTTGGTGGAGACAAACAGCATATTTAAATCTGAAGGAATCTTGTTATTATAAACAGGACAGTTCTTACTTCAGCCAGAAGGATAAACACCCTAAATGTAGCTTCATGGATCCTGTGAGAACTCCTCTTTTAGTTGATATTCCTGTGTGCAGATTCAAACATCATTGTTTCTTCTGCCCCACTACCTCCACATGCCGTTTGCATTCAGATACAGGTGCAGGTGGCGCTGTGGTCTAAACCACTGAGCCTCTTGGGGTTGCTGATTGGAAGGTCGGTGGTTCGAATCCCCGTGACAGGGTGAGCTTCTGTTGCTCTGCCCAGCTCCTGCCAACCTAGCAGTTCGAAAGCACACCAGTGGAAGTAGATAAATAGGTACCGCTGCAGTGGGAAGGTAGATGGTGTTTCCGTGCGCTCTGGTTTCCATCACGGTGTCCAGAAGTGGTTTAGTCATGCTGGCCACATGACCCGGAAAGCTAACTGTGGACAAACGCTAGCTCCCTCGGCCTGAAAGCGAGATGAGCGCCACAATCCCATAGTCGCTTTTGACTGGACTTAACCGTCCAGAAGTCCTTTACCTTTACTTATATTACAGACAGTGGGAGAAGGACAAAGGAGATTTTAATGGCCCAACTCTCTGTGGGACTGTCTCTTCCACCTCTAAGCCTCCCTGCAGCTTTTTCTCCTGTCTCTGACTGCCCAGCCTCTTCCTCTTCCCCCTGCCTCATGGATGCCACAGAACCCCACAAATCACCGGTCCTTTCTCCTGGATCATCTTCCTGCCTCCTTTACCCGCACTTTGGACTCTCTAACCTGTTCATGACACCAGGCCTTTACCAATGTTTCATTCCTGTCAGTTTGTTAATTTGTACCCTGTTGGTTTATCATCTACACTGGTTATTTTCACTTCAATTTTATTGTTTGTTTATTTTTTATTTTAAAAAACAACATTATTTCACCCACTCTTGGCACTCAGCCCCTGGAATAGTCACTATAAGGGGATGCAGCCATTGGGCTGGATTCTGCCTTGGGTATCAAAATGTCTTCTCTGACACCCACCATTGTGAGGTCTTGCTGAGGTCATGATGATGCTTCCACAGCTACTGCCATTGGCTGTGGACTGCCTGTGACGTCACAAAAGCAATAATGCTGCTGGGTGGATATAAAGGAGGTCCATCCCCTTCTTCCTACCAGAACGCAGTTGGCAACTGCTGTGACGTTCAACCCTCAGGTGGTCCACATGGCAGACGGAAGGAGGCAATCGCCCAGCCATGGGATGCTTTGGAGCAGCAAGAAGGCAAGTTCATATGCTAAGTGGAATTGAGGCTTGAAGGGACTTGATTTCCATGGTTGGTTTTAATAATAATAATATGGCGACTTCCAACAAAACTACAGAGGGAAAGAAAGAGGGGGGTGGTGTGGGGGGGAGAAACCTCAGACTTTAAAAGCTTCCCTGTGTCTCTCAATGGCACCAGCCATATTAAGAGTGTTCAGGCTGTTGTGGGGGAAATTAGACTTCTGCTTCAAACAGTGAGATGGGGGGGTGCAGTGCATCAAAGGGAGCTGCAAAATGGGGAAGGAGGGAAGGACACGTGGGGGGCATAAGAGGGGAAGGACAATAGTTGTGACACTGTTTGTCAAGCCCTAATTTCTCTGACTGACTGTGTGCCTGAAAAGTCGCTTGATGCACACTGTCAGGGCTGCCTCTAGGTCCCAGCTCACAGAGAACCAACGCCAGGCTGATATTATGTACAAAAGTCTTTATTGAAGTATAGTTTCCATTTTAAAGCCAGAGCGTGCAACCCTACGTCTAGACTCTAGATCGGCGAAGTCCTATCTGAATCACTTCCCCTTCCGCACCAGTTTAAGATCCTAGCCCTGCTCCACCTTCTGCGCTGCTCTCTCCTCCTCTGGGTCCTCCTGCCCTCTGGGGCATTGCCCTTCCTGGACTCTTCCGACGCTGAGTCACTTAGCTCCTCCCCTTGCCTCCGGCGTGCTTTAGGACCCGGTTCCCAATCCTCACTCTCTGCTGACCCGCGCTCCTGTACATTTGAACTTGCTTCTCGCGCCAACCCAGTGACCTTTCTCCTAACCGTTACACTGCTTCTATCACTGCTTCCCTCTTCCGTGACACTGGCCGGATCTGACCTCCCCTCCGTTGTACGACTCTCCGAGGAAGGCGTGGTCAGCTCTGCCTCGTCTTCTCTCCCTGGTGGGGGAAGTACTGGTCCCGATGCCTGGGACCCTTCCCCCCCACTCTGCTCTGGTGGGGAAACTGGTCCTGATCTCCAACTACTACTCTGGGAGTCCCTGCTCCCCCCTTGCTCCTGGGGCGTTCCCCTTGGGACCCCCCTACCCCTGGCCACTGGCGCTCCCTTCTGTGAATCTTCCGATTCGCTGGAGAGGCTTATGGAATCCCTCGGACCACTGTCTCCTCCTACACTGCCCTCTGATTCCTCGCCCTCACTCTCCATCTCCCATCTTCCCTGTGCCTCTGCTCCTGAGCCCCTGACACACACGCACAGAGATAGAGTGTGGAAGTGGCCACAGCGGCCATATTCACTTCATACATACAGTTCCCTGTCATGAGGGATTTTATCGTTAACCCATTCTGGGGAATGTAGCTATCTGAGGGGAATATGGAGTGTCTCCTAGCAACTCCCAGCTCCCATAACAAACCACAGCTCCTAGAATTCTTTGTGGAAAGCATTTAAAGTGGTATCAGAGGGCTTTAAACATATTATAAAGTGAATGTGGTCTAGAACTGGTGTACATCCTGAGGAGAATGCCACTGCAGCTAGAGCTGGGAAAAAAGAGATAAGGGGAATACTGACTGCTTTGCTATCCATGCGACGTGTGAGGGGTGGGGGGCAAGCTACACCGCAAAGCTTAGGCTTCGATTATGATGGAGCAGCTGCTGTTTCTGCTGTTCTTCACATTGTGGACCACCAGCATGGAGCTCTCAGGCCACTGGTGATCCATGAGCCAGTTTGGGAACCTCTTGATATATGCAACTGTGTTGATAGGCAACTTTCTCTATTTGCTCCAAAGTAAGATAATGTAACTCTTGTAGTGCTAATCATTAGGACTATTTTGGGCTCCTAAATTTTCTTTTAAAAAAATAATTCTTATTTGATTTTACAAGTATAGAACTATAACAATACAAATTACATATCCATATTTAGAGATATTTCCCAAATCTCTAGACTTCCCACCTTCCCCTCCATGGGTCCTATTGTCCACCTTCTCAACTGCATATTATTTCATAGTCCACATTTTATATCTCTCCATATCTACCTTAGTATTTGCTACATACAAGTGTTATTAGAATCCCGCTAATGTTTTCATCTGCTTATAGTGGTCTCCTAGATCATTTCCCCCCATTCTTTTGGTCTTCTTGGTTCCTGAGCTTTCCAGTCAATTGGCTCCTAAATTTTCTATAATTGTTGAGCTAGCTATTGAAAACCTGAGTACAATTTTACTAACAACAAGAAAGAAAAGTATTGAAAGGCGTTAGTTATGAAAAGGACAATTCAAGAGAAACAAAGCCATTGTAATGATATCCCACCTCAAGCAAATAACACTCATAATATTTGCACAAGCGTATGCTGTTATTCGAAAATTCCTGCGTGTTTTCGAACCGGTTTTCTTTTCCGTTGAAGAAGGCCGTTGAAATAGTTGTGTGGCACTTTCTAATTGAAAACATCACCAGAAATGTCACACTAATTAAGAAGGCCTGATAGAAACTGATGATCCGACGCTGGTGTCAGAACTGTGAGGGGCTTATTTTGCAAAATGTCAAACCTGCCAGAGTGTTAGCGAACAAAGACAACTCATTTTTATTTGTTCACAGTTTGAAGGGGAAAGGATGGATCTTAAGGCAACAGGGAAAGTAATGGTTGTTTCAAAGCATGCCACATTTTACCTTTTGTGAACAGCACTGCCTTTGAGTGACTATAGTGCAATATCCCATCCGCACAATATAGTCAGTGCTGAATAAATAAAGTGCTGAATAAATAAAGCGGGAAGGGGTGGAACTGTAACAATCTCTGCAACTGAAGGAGCGTGTCTGGATCCCATGTTACAGTAGCAAGAACAAATTTATTACGGCAGGGGAAACATCACATAGAAAGGGGAGATTATCCTTTTGCATCGCTGCCACAGGCAAATAGAGATCAAGGGAAAGGCTATGCACAGATTCACCAGGCTTCCCCATTGCAGACATTTCTCCAACGTGGCATGGAGGTGGACCTGGCAGTGGTGGTGGGGCAGGGCCAATGGGAAGCAATGCCATGCCCTCTTCATGCAATCTTAACAAGAGCCTGCTAGATCAGGATGATGGCTCCTCCAGCCCAGCATCCTGTTCTACAGTGGCCAAGCAGATACCCCAATGGGAAACCCGCCAGCAGGACCTAAGCACAAGAGCTCCATCTGCTCCTGCAGTTTCTAGCAGCTGGTATTCAGAGGCAATACTGGTTCTTAACTGTGGAAGGAGAGTGAGACCATCATAGCTAGTAGCTCTATGTGATTAAGCAACAATTAACCACGGAGGATAAGGCTAGTAAGTCAGGTGTGCATGCAGGAGCCAGGCCCTATGACCAATAGGACTTTGCAGGACTGGGGCCTTCCTAAGTTTGTTCTGAAGAGGCAAGGCATGGCCTCACAGGTGAGGCCGATTGGTAACTCACAGCACCTGGTGGCAAGAGCTGGGAAGGGATAGAAGGTCAGCATTTCCCTTTGGCTCTTTGCCACAGCAACACGCTTCCTGCCTTGCTGTGTTTGGCTTCTTGCTTCCTGATACTTGAACCTCAGCTTCTTGACTCCTTGCTTCCTGACCCTCAGACCCTTGGCTTCTTGACTCCAGCTCTCTGACCCTCGGACTCTTGGCTGCTGACTCCTGGCTTCTAGACCCCCATCCCTGCTCCCACCCTGCCATCTTGCCCCCGGTCTTGACGTCCCCTGCCGGGACTTCGATCACCTGTGAACCGGACCTTGACATAGTGACTGATGGGAACTTCCATGAGCTTATTTCTTTTCTACCTATTAAGTAGCAAAACAGGCTATAAATGATACGGAATGAAATGCACCAGTAAAATGTCAACCAGTTGCCAGAATGGACAGGGCTCAGAGGAGGAATCTTCACCCTTCTCCAGTCACAATGTCCCAGTAATGGGCAGAAATATGCCTGCTGAATGTTGCCGCTGCCTTCTTATCCGTGGCTCTTAAAGAAGCTCCAACACCAGTTGAGATACAGGCAGCCCCCTGTTCATGCGAAGGTTACGTTCCAAGGCAACACACACATCGGTGAAGTTGTGCATAACTGAAACCCACTGAAAAAAGCCTGCAAACACCCCACCCCACCCTCCATTCTGCCCTTTTAGTGGCATTTCAGTGACGTCTTTATGACATTTCCGGGTCACTTCTGGGTTCAGTGCAATGGTTGTATACACAGTCGCACACATATTGCCAGTTACAGATAGGTAGCTGTGTTGGTCTGCCATGGTCAAAACAAAATAAAAAAATTCCTTCCAGTAGCACCTTAAAGACCAACTGAGTTAGTTCTAGGTATGAGCTTTTGTGTGCATGCACAAAGAAGTATCTGAAGAAGTGTGCATCTGAAGAAGTGTGCATGCACACGAAAGCTCATACCTAGAACTAACTCAGTTGGTCTTTAAGGTGCTACTGGAAGGATTTTTTTTATTTTGTTTTGCACACATATTGAATATGCATAAATGGCGCACCTACCTGTATGGGCATTTTACTGTGTACACCCCCCCACCCCCACCTGTATCTCATATTTACCTGTTCAGTTTGAGCTAAATTACCCAGAATAATTAAACCAAGATAGGATTAAATATTTTCAAATTGTATTATCAATATTGAGGCTTTTGGTGAAGCATAATGTTGCCTGCAAGCTGTTGCCTGTCCTGAGGTGAGCTGTTAAAAAATAGATGCCCTGCGTGGCATGAGTCAGCAGCACAAGATCTTAGCACTCTCCAATTTGTCAGAGGTGCCCTTTATTTTTCTCATTGCTACACTCAACGATATAAAGGATATCAGTTTCTCTAGCATCCACTTGTTCCGGTAAGTGGCTTAGGTCAAATGTATTAGTAGCAGCAGCAGGAGAAGAAGAAGAAGAAGTGGGAGTGCTCTCAGTACTTAAGCTGCCTTCTCCAGGCATTGTCCCAGACTCTGTTGAAAGAGATTCAGTTTTTGTCCTAGGTGCCGCATGGTGAGTAAAAACACCTGGGTATTGCCACATTTGATCATTTGGCAGGTTGCTGGATGTGGTGCTTTGATGGGTGCGAGGTTCCTTTTCCTGTTTTGCACCAGTGGATGAATCCTGTTGCTTGGATCCCATATGAGGTGGTGCAATTTTTGAAGGAGATATGAGCAAATCTGTGGGAGAGCTGTGCAGCGGGGCACAGTGGGTCATCACAGGTCCTTCAGAATCAGTCTCTGACTCACTTTGATTGTCAAAATCTTCTTCTGTCAGGATGTTAATGTCCTTGTTTATTTGTGAATTCAGTCTGCCTTCATTTTCAACAACCATCTTTTCAACTGCTGCCGAGTCCATTTTAGCTAGGTTTTCTTCTGCACCGGACTGGTAGCCTGTCTCCAGACCTTCATTCCTGCTGCTTTCTCTAATGACTCCAAGATCCATGCTCCCGTGCCCCCTCTCATGGCTTTTCATGCTGTTTGAGGAGAAATGTCTCCCCCTGGAGTGCATTTCTAGCAACTTGCCAATGTGATGCATTTCGTGAGAGGGGAAGAAAACAGAGTTCTCACTCGACTGCCTTTGGTAGGACCGTCTTGTTGGGGCAGGAGATCCTTCACGGACACTCAGGAACCGTTTCACTTTTCTCAGCATCGAATGCTGCCTTCTGGGTTTATCGTTATTCCGCGGCCAGTTTTCTCCATGGAGGAACTGGCTATCAGTCAGGCTGCAAGTTGAAACATGAAAGCAATTATCATCCCTACTGCTAACAATGAACTCAATTCTTAGCGTGTGGATCCTTATGGGGCCCCATCCACACATGGTGGCATCATCCACGAAGAAAAGGGAGGCAACTTCTGCAAACCCCCCAGGATTTACAGAAGTACAACAAAACCTTTGGGAGGGTAACTCTATGAGGGGAACATAAAAAAAACACAGCCCAACCTCAAGGACTGCCTCTCCCCATATAAACCATCCCAGACTCTATGCTCATCATCTGAGGCCCATCTTGGTGTGCCTCCTCCATGTGAGGTCCTGAGGGTGGCAACACGAGAACAGGCCTTCTCTATAGTGGCTCCCCATTTGTAGAATGCTCTCCCCCAGGGAGGTTCGTCTGGTGCCTTCATTATACATCTTTAGGCATGAGACAAAAACGTTCTTCTTCAACCAGGCCTTGGGCAGATTAATATTATGCAGGTTTTTAATATGTGTTTGTGGGAAGGGTGGGTTATTGTTCCACTGATTTGTTTTAGTTATTTACATGTGTTTTTTGTAGTTTATTCTGACTAGTAGTCACCGATAGCTTCCTCTAACATGAATTTGCCTACTAGTCATGGTGCTAAAGGTTGCCTACACTGGATTGGAGGCAACGTTCTCCAGAATACCACCTGCTGGAAGCAACAGTGAGAGAGTGTTGCTGCCCTCATGTGCTTGCCTAGTGACTGGAAACAAGAGACTGCATGAGATAGCAAGAGCTCTGCTGGATCAGACAAAAGAGCTATGTTATTAATAGTCTGGTATCTTCTATCAAGAATTAGGTATGTCTAAGCCTGAATTCTTTTAGGACTGGGCTGTTAACGATGGAACAAACTGGGCCCATGAGGAACCATTTTGACCCTGTCTTAACTATGGTAGGAGACCGCAGACTTGCGTACCGCATTTCGATGGTGGATCCAAGGAAAGATGGAATACAGGAGTCTGCAGCTGCTAATGTGTAGGGCGGGCGGGCAGAGGAATCATCCCAGTAAATGTCTTTTTTCATTCTGGGTAAATTCATGTGCATTTCATCAACAGCCAGAAGTGAAACCTGGAACAATGGCCATGAATTAGAAAGCTTGCAATGCAGTTTTAGGCACAATAAACTCTGACCACAGTCTAGAGAATAGAGAGAACTGCACTATTCATACCCAGAACACCCAACATGACCTGGTCATTAGTTTTTTCCAAGCAGCAGCTCCTTGCACCCTATGACAAAATTATATTGAAACGTGGGCATTTCAGAAGCAATTTGTGAAGTGGTTGCTGTTTGGAGTAGGACGGATCTGCTCCCACAGGGTATCTGCAGGCCTTTGAGCATGCAAAAAAGAGCTCTCTTCTGGTAGCTTTAAGCTACAATCTGTCCAGACTAGCCAAAACCAGAGGAAAGTGAAACAACCTCAGAGGAGAAATGCCACCATTGGCCAGAGCACTTACTAGGGTTTGGAGTACCTGCTGTAGGAAAAATGCATGCATATGAACACTAAAGAGCCATGCAGCCTGGCATTTCAGATACTGCAGCAAAAACATATTTGGAACTCTTGATGATAGCATATTGTAGGGTAATGATGTGTTTCTCCTGTACTTTTGCCAAGAGAACAATCCGCCTCTTAGCTCCGAAATCAGTCACAGCAAAATAAACAAACATGGCAGGCAGTGAAGAGCCTTCAGCAATGTGTTGAAGTGGAGCTTGCGAAGAAGTGTTCGAAATATGTCTGTAGTCTAATCTGTGAAATGTGGGAGGAGGGCATCACGCAATATTATCCATGGCAGAAAATTAAAAAAAAAAAAATACATTGCTGCAGAGCTGAAGAAAATAATTGTAAGTGGCAGCAAGAAAAGTCACACCTGCAGATTCCTATCGATGCACCAATTTGTTTCAAAATCATCGTCGTCTTCACCAAATGGGTTGATGAGCTGCTCAGCAACCTGTTATTAGAATTGCACGTATATATAAGTACATCACCAAAAGCTGAAATATCAAAAGATATTTATGCTACAGATTTGTACTAATGCACAGTCCCCTAGAGGGTAAGGACGATGCTTTTGATAGGTGATTGTGCAATCTCCACATTTTCCCAAGTGGATTTTGCAGCACGCGGCACCTGATCTACTGGATTGAGAAATCTGTTGGAGTAGGGGAGGTAAAGTATACAAAGAGGCTGGGTTTTCTTTGATAAATCTGACAGATTCTGCCAGTTACAAAGAGGAATGGGTAGAAGAATCCAAATCCCTCGTCAGTCGTGCTGGGGCTTAACAGACCCAAGAAGCACGCGAGACGTAACCGGCTGTGTTCTTAGATAAATAAGGTATACTATTCATAGTATCAAATTATAAATTGCAGCAGAAGTAACTTATAAAGTTCGACAAATGAACAAAGTAGAAGACCCAGTGGATCAGATCATACTTTAGTCAGTTCATGCATAAGGTCCATCTGTGTAATGGTGTCTATTCCATCTGTCTGTTCGTAAAGTCCAAAAAATCCACATGAAAGGTTGTTACAGTTCCACAAAATCCTTACACAGAGTCTAGACAAGGATTTCCAGAATAATGGTCTTGTTTCGCCGTCTTGGGCTTCATTCGTACTTAAAGCTCATATGTGATATTACAGGACAGTGGATCTTATGGCATCATAGTATCTGCATGACCAATATCACCTCAAAAGCCCAGCTGCTCATGACTGCGAGAGCGGAAGGTGGGTGGTTCAGGAAGGAAAGTGTTATTTCATTATGTCACTTCCTGGGCTAACATGACGAAAAGGTCTATATTGAGAGCCAGTGTGGTGTAGTGGTTAAGAGCGGTAGTCTCGTAATCTGGGGAACCGGGTTCGCGTCTCCGCTCCTCCACATGCAGCTGCTGGGTGACCTTGGGCCAGTCACACTTCTTTGAAGTCTCTCAGCCCCACTCACCTCACAGAGTGTTTGTTGTGGGGGAGGAAGGGAAAGGAGATTGTTAGCCGCTTTGAGACTCCTTAAAGGGAGTGAAAGGCGGGATATCAAATCCAAACTCTTCTATATTGGGCCTATCTTACCATCCTGTGATGGCAGAAGTATTGGCTCAAGGGTGCAGTGGTTCCTAGCACGAACCCAGTGGATTCAAGATTTTACGAACAATTATGTATCTAGATGCTACAGAAGTAGGACAATAAGACTTGCTATACTACCCAGCTAGGCAGATATCTGTGAACAAGAAATCACATTGCAGGGCATCCTTAAATGAATGTGGAAGATATAAAGGAGAGTGACTACAAGTGGAAACATTGTGTTGGCTCATCTGCCACAGGCAATGCGGCACATGATATCACAGTCTGAAAAGAAATGCAAACCAGGACAATTAAGTGCTATTTTAGGATTCCTGGATATGAGAACTGAACAGATTAGTGACTAATCCAGGACAACACAAAGTAGGATTAAAAGGGCCTCATGTGAGGGGGACTGTTGTCCTATACATAACAGCAATGACTGGCAGCCAGACAATGATTTCAAATAACCTGTTTTGCAAACTAACTTGTATTCAGTGCCATCAGTAGATGCAAATGTCCCTTTCATCTAAGACTTCATAGAACCTTTATTTTCAGTGAGGATAGAACTCACAGGAGGAGAATGCTTTTATTTTTATGTATCTTTGTTATTTGTAGAAGGAACCTTTGCATAATACCTTTGGAGCTGTGCTGTAACTTCTCCTTCTGGGCTGTAATGCTTTATGGTTTACATTGCTATTTATTTTTGTTATGTTTGCACTTCTTGTTGGTTAACAAATCAACACCATTTTTTTATTTTTATTTTTGCGTTCTTCACACTGTCGTATTAGGCAGGCAGTAGCGTGTGTTTTAACATTGTTACCGGGGCCAGCAGCATAATTGCAACAAACCTCTTTTGATAAAAATTGCAGCAGAGGGTGTATTCCTACTTGCGATTTCACTATGACAAGGTCTGCTTTGTAGGCTTCCAAGGCATGGCTGGACAGTACTTGCAAGAAGGACTTGTCATGTAGCTGCTTCGGGACTTTGGGAGATTGGAAGTGCTGCTACTTTTTTAGTTGCATTGTGACATTAGGAAGTTCTTATGATGAAATTGGACTGGGCTGTGATTTTTTATTACTGTTATGTACTGAGTCGAATAGGATCCAAACTGCAGCAGTCTGATTGGTCCTAGAACAATAGGATTCAGAATGCAGCAGTCTGATTGGTCCTAGAACAATGCAGCAGTATGATTGGTTGGCAGGAACCACCCAATCATGCTCCAGATTGAAGTGAATCCACAACCTGATTGGTTTACAGTACAATTCCGGAATTAGCCAATCATGTGCAGCCCATTGTGTAAATAATGTATATAAGGCAGATACTTTGAGGGGACTTTCATTCATTCCTCCTCACCACTATGAGCTGAATAAAGAGCATGAAATCACTTTGCGACTCCGAGCATATTTCACTGGCGACGAGGATGGGATCCCGCTGAGCTGACTGCCACACACAGCACCGCAGCACCGCCACCTGCCGCACCGCTGCCTCGCACCGTGTATCCAGGCTTCAGCTCCGGGACACAAGGAACTCAGAATGGCAACTGACAGCAACTTCTCGCCGTTCAACCCAGCATCTGGAGACTGGGAAGCGTACGCCTCCCGTTTCACCTTCCTCCTAGAAGCCAAAGGGGTCACCGATGATGAAGACGCCAAGAAGAGGGCAATATTCTTCAGCGTCTGCGGAGAGGAGACATTTGAAATCGCCCGGGCTCTCCTTGCGCCTGAAGACGTTGCTACTGTTCCATACAAAACAATAATGGAACAGCTGAAGGGGCACTTTTCGCCACAGCCCTCAGTGGTGGCTCGTCGAAATGCCTTCTACGCAAAGCGGCAAGCCCCTGGGGAAACCATAACTGGGTTTGTGACCTCTCTCCGCCAAGCCGCCCGGTTCTGCAACTTCTCAGAGCTGGAGAACATGCTTCGTGACCGCCTCGTCGGTGGCCTGAGGGATGAGAAGCTGCAACGACGCCTCTACGCTAAGAAGAACCTAACGTTCCAGGTCGCTCTGGAGGAGGCCCTGGCAACGGAAGCTGCCGAGAGGTCGACACAAGAGGCACGGCCGAGCCAGCCGTCCCAACCGAGGGTCCACCATGAAGACCTCACCGACGACTCAGGATCTGACAGGGAGGAGGTGCACCGAGTACAGCAGCGCACTCAAGCAGCCCACATACCACAGCTGCCTCGACGAGAAGGAGGGAACTGCGCAAGCTGTGGAGAAAGTCATGAGAGGAGGACCTGCCGTTTCCGCAATGCAGAGTGCAGACAGTGCAGAAAATCGGGACACATCGCCCGGGTGTGTCGGGCTCGGCCCACCCGACACCAGGCATCAGACGACCAATCCAAGAACCCCAGGTCCCGGGGCCCAACGCACCAAGGCAACTCGACAGAGCTCACGGACTTCCAGGTATACCAGTTGCCCCACCCCAACATAGAGAAAATTTATGTAGAGGTACAGATAGAGGGGGCCCCATGCCGCATGGAGCTTGACACGGGTTCAACTCTATCCATAATCTCGGCAAGGACCTTAAGGAAACTGTGTCCTACTGGGGGTCCCAAACTCAGGCCGGCCCCATTCACCCTCCGGGACTTCCAGAAACGTAAGGTCCCCACAATGGGGGTGGGGACCTTCAGGGTGCAATACCGAGGGCGGACGCGGCAACTGGACTTGCTTGTGGTCAAGGGCCCCTACATTAGCTTACTGGGATTGGCATGGTTTGGACCACTGGGGCTAGCTGTCACCGGGGTGAACCACACTAGCTTACAAGTGGACGTGGACGCCATATGCAAGGAATTTCCGGGGGTTTTCGATGGGAAATTGGGACAGTATACGGGCCCCCCCATTGCTCTACAGCTTGACCCCGCAGTACGACCAGTCAGGCTCAAGGCCCGCCGGGTCCCGTTCGCTCTGAAACCCCGTATAGACGAGGAATTGGACCGGCTCGTGGAGCAAGGAGTGCTGGAACCGGTACCTAATGCCCCCTGGGAAACCCCAATCGTCACACCTGTCAAGCCTAATGGCTCAGTCCGCATCTGCGCAGACTACAAATGTACCATAAACAAGGCCCTCACGGCCCATGCATACCCAGTGCCAGTGGTCAGCCATGTCCTTGCCACCCTGGCTGGGTCGAAAATTTTTGGCAAGCTGGACTTGGCCCAAGCATATCAACAGCTGCCAGTAGATGAGGCAACAGCAGAGGCACAGACGATTGTGACGCACAGAGGAGCATTCAGGGTAAAGCGGCTACAATTCGGTGTCAGCGTGGCACCAGGCATATTCCAGAATCTAATGGACTCTCTCCTTAAAGGGATTCCTGGCGTCACCCCCTTCTTCGATGATGTGTTGATTGCCGGGCCCACACCAGAGGAGTTTGAGGACCGCCTCCGCACCGTTCTGCACCGTTTCCAGACAGCGGGTCTCAAGGTAAAGCGGGAAAAATGTCTACTAGGAGTGCCCCAGGTGGACTTTCTGGGATTCATGGTGGACGCAGAAGGGGTCCACCCGACTGGGGACAAGGTACAGGCCATTTGTGATGCCCCAGCGCCCAGGAACAAGACTGAACTTCAGGCCTTCTTGGGACTATTGAACTTTTACCATTCCTTCCTTCCCCACAAGGCGGCGGTAGCGGAGCCCCTACACAGACTCCTGGACAAGCGGGCCCCTTGGGTGTGGGGCCATCGCCAGGAGGCCGCATTCCAGGCAGTCAAGGACTTGCTTGTCTCAAACTCGGTCTTGGCACACTTCGACGAGAGGCTGCCGGTGGTGCTAGCATGCGACGCCTCACCCTATGGCATTGGCGCTGTCCTGGGACACCAACTCCCAGATGGAAGAGAGGTACCGGTGGCATACTTTTCCCAGACACTCAACGCAACCGAGCGGAACTACTCACAAATCGACAAGGAGGGCCTGGCAATCGTGAAGGGAGTAAAAAAATTCCATGATTTCTTGTATGGGCGGCCCTTCACCGTGGTGACTGACCACAAACCGTTGCTTGGCTTGTTTGCCCCCGAAAAGCAGACCCCCCAAGTGCTGTCTCCTCGTGTCCTCAGGTGGTCAATTTTCCTTGCCAGCTACCAGTATGCACTGATTCACCGCCCTGGGAAGGCGATGGGCCATGTGGACGCCCTCAGCAGGCTACCACTACCAGAAACAGGCCCCGACCCGGCACCTGCACAAGAGGTTATGAGCCTGGAGCTGCTTCCCGACCGCCCCATTCAGGCACAAGAAGTTGCACACCATTCCAAGAAAGATAGGGTCATCTCCCGGGTCCTGGACTGGGTGTGGAGGGGATGGCCCAGCAGCAGCCCCGGGCCAGAATTCGCCAGCTACACAACCCGCAAACATGAACTGTCGGCCCACAAGGGGTGCCTGTTATGGGGAAGCAGGGTCGTTGTTCCCCAGCCCCTCCGCAAAAGGGTCCTCACAGCCCTACACGAGACACACCCAGGGGTAGTAAGAATGAAGGCCCTTGCCAGGAGTTATGTGTGGTGGCCGGGGATCGACGGAGAGATAGAGGCCTGGGTCAAACACTGCCAGGCCTGCCAAGAATCCCGCCCAGATCCCCCAAGGGCCCCAGTCCAGTCCTGGGAGTCTGCCCGAGCACCATGGTCACGCCTGCATGTGGACTTCGCTGGCCCCTTTCAGGGGAAAACATTCTTCATAGTGGTGGACTCCTACACCAAATGGCTGGAAGTCGCACTGGTACCATCCACTTCTACATCCGCAGCCATCCGGGTACTACGCAGGCTGTTTGCAACGCACGGGCTCCCTGACACTCTCGTCTCAGACAACGGGACTGCATTTACGTCAGGAGAATTCCAAACCTTCACAGCGCAGAACGCCATCCGCCACATCCGTTCGGCGCCATTCCACCCTGCCACCAATGGCCAAGCAGAACGCATGGTGCGGACCACCAAGGACACCCTTCGCCGCATGACGCAAGGGGATTGGGAGTACCGCCTTGCCACATTCCTTCTAGCACAGCACAGCACCCCCAGCTCAACGACTGGCCGGAGCCCCGCTGAACTACTAATGGGTCGGCGCCTTGCAATCAGAGTGGACCGCCTTCACCCCGATAGAGCTCAGGATGAGGTAGGGGTGGGGGAAGGCAGGAACCCCCGGACCTTCGAGGCCCAGGACCCAGTGTACGCAAAGAATTTTGGGGCAGGCCCTGCATGGGTACCCGCCACAGTCACCAGGGTCACTGGCCCCGTGTCGTACGAGGTGCTAACGGATGGGGGGCAATGCTGGCGCCGCCACTGTGACCAGATACGGCGACGATTCCCGGAAGAAAACCAGGAGGAGGAGGACAGGTCAGAGGAGTCCCAGGGGAACAGTGGGGCAGTGAGGCCCATAGAGCAGCAGGGGCCAGCAGGAGAGGCAGAACCAGTAAATACAGAGAGGTCCCGGGAGGCCGAAAGGACACCGGAACCAGAACCACGACTGAGCGAGCCGGTTGCGCCAGACCAAACAGCCCCATCACAGCCAGCATCCTTGGAACACGAGCCAGAACCAGAACCCCGGACCAGGGAACACCCCAGGCCGCAACGCACACGTAGGCCGCCAGCGTACCTTGAGGACTATGAATGCGACCTTCCGGGCAGGACTGGAACTTAGAGGGGAGGGGTGTTATGTACTGAGTCGAATAGGATCCAAACTGCAGCAGTCTGATTGGTCCTAGAACAATAGGATTCAGAATGCAGCAGTCTGATTGGTCCTAGAACAATGCAGCAGTATGATTGGTTGGCAGGAACCACCCAATCATGCTCCAGATTGAAGTGAATCCACAACCTGATTGGTTTACAGTACAATTCCGGAATTAGCCAATCATGTGCAGCCCATTGTGTAAATAATGTATATAAGGCAGATACTTTGAGGGGACTTTCATTCATTCCTCCTCACCACTATGAGCTGAATAAAGAGCATGAAATCACTTTGCGACTCCGAGTATATTTCAATTACTCCCCCCCACATTGGGGGGAAATATTCCTGCGGGGGGGGGGGGTTGGACTAGGTGACTCTTGTGGCCCCTTCCAACGCTACAATTCTATGATTCTATGTCTGATTAAAATGTATAACCTGCCCCATATCTAGGATTTAAGATGTGTGAGAGTTACAATGTAAACATAACCTACTGGTGAAACCCAGCCAGATGGGTGGGGTATAAATAATGAAAATTATTATTAGTTCATATGGTAAAATAAGATTAAAATATATGGTCTGATGTTCCTAAATAGGCACCATTAGAGGATCAATTTTCTCTGGAGGAGGATAGTACCAGAGGGTTACTGTTTGGTTGCTGAAATCTGTTTACTTGCTAATGTACAGGTTAAGCAGATATTATCGAGGCACTGAGGAAAAGCAAGTATGTTACTCGTCCCCAGGTACGTCTTCACAACTCTGTGGGCAGGCCCATACTACCTAACAACTCTCACCGGACTCCTGGGAGACACCAGTGCTTGCACCAGTGTGTCTGTGTGCAATGGCTTCTGAAAGGGCCGTCAGATCACGGAGGCCCTGTGTATGTTCAGTACTGATTGCTCCTATTGCTCCTGCCAGGCGTCTACTCTGGCAGGGATGCCGAGCCTGAGGCCCTCTAAAGGACTCCCATTTCCTTTCATTATTGGCCATGCTGGCTAGAGCTGATGGAAGTTGGAGACCAACATCAGGGAGTGGCGCACATTCCCCACCCCTGTGCAATGGTAAGGTTTCATCTGATACAGCGGCTGTACCCTTTCGGGGAGACATGAGCTCTTCCACAGCCATGTATGCTTTTGTCTTTCCAGGGATGGTCTATTGCAAGGAGGTGTACATGGCATTATGGAGCTCTGGTAAGAGTGGGGAGATGCATATACAGTGGTACCTTGGTTCCCAAAGACTCTCCTCCTGCAAGAGAGCGGAGTGGTTGTGGTTGGGAGTCGGACTCCGCCTCAAGCAGGGGGCGTTAGCCCCCTGCCTCCCACTCACCTGGCTGGCGCCCACGCCCACGGGCAGGCACCCAACCAGGTGCCTGCAAGGGGGCGTGTTTAGCAGCCTAAATTGCTGCGGCGCCAGCCTTCCGGCCTCACTTTTCGGCGTCCCGTCACGAGTCACCCACCCTCCACTCCCTTAGAGCTCAGGGTCTCAGTTTTTTTTGGCCTTGCTATGGACCTTAGGTTGGTCGCCCTGGTTGTCCGGGGGGCCTGGTAGGAATTTTTCCATTTGGCATTAGGCTTTTTGGTTTTTTCGCCTACCTCGTAGCAATCGTCACAACTTTTGTGGTATTGGTGGGTAGGTTAGGCATTGGAATAATGTGCCGTGGTGTGTCGAAGGGCTAGGTGTGGCCATCGCCTGCGCCTTCAATTTTGGGTATTCCGTTAAAGAAATCCGGCGGTCGTGTATTCTGTCCGATGCCTGCGTGGCGGGAGGCCATGGCACAACCCTCGGTGACATCAGGGGAGAGCTTATAGTTGGATTAGCATCAACAGGCTCCACCTACTGGTGAATAAACCCCCCTGTTTTAGACTCACCCCTCTCTGAGGGGGTGGAGTCAGCTGACGTAATCCAATGCCTAAGCCAATACCTTTTCACTTGCTGTAATCAATAAAGTTGTGGCCTTTTCTTGCCCGTTAACCTTATATCACGTGTCCTTGTGTTTTCATTCCACTACGCGGGGATCGGGTCCTCGAACCACAAACGCTTTAGTTCCCAAACACCGAAAACCCAGAAGTAAGTGTTCTGGTTTTTGAACGTTTTTCGGAAGCTGAACGTCCAATTTGGCTGTTGGCTATTGTTTCCGGGGCTCCTGCACCAATCAGAAGCCATGCCTTGGTTTCTGAACATTTTGGAAGTCAAACAGACTTCTGGAACGGATTATGTTTGAGAACCAAGGTACCACTGTAATTGGCGCTTTTGTTTTTGCTGTTTATTTTGCGTTTTGTTTTTGAGGATTTTTTGGTTAAATTGTTTTTGTGACTGTGTGGCACCCAATTCAGCTACTGACTGATTGAATGTGTGAGTGTGGAAATGGATAAAAGCCCCCCATCCAAACAATGACTATCATCAGTGCAAGTAAGAAATACTTTTTATTTTATTTTTATCATCTACAATACTGTCTTATTTATTTTATAGTACAGTATATTGATTATTGCTTTCACTTTATGGATCAATGGTCTTGTTAGGTAGTAAAATTCATGTTAAATTGCTGTTTTAGGGGTTGTTTTTAAAAGTCTGGTACGGATTAATCCGTTTTGCATTACTTTCTATGAGAAAGTGTGCTTTGGTTTTGGAACGGACTTCTGGAATGGATTAAGTTTGAGAACAAAGGTACCACTGTACATTGAAGGACAATGATTGGAGAGCAACTTCCCTCTTCATCTGTGATATCCACTATGGTAGAAGCAGGAAGCTCTGGCTACTCACTCATATCTCTCTGTCTCTGCCTCTGTCTCTCTCTGTACTATTTTGTTTTTACCTTGTAAGCACCATTGAGTGGGCTCCTGCCCTTTAAAGGCAGTCTCAAAGTCCCCACCCCCCACTACTATAGTTGATGAAGTGGTCTGTGAAATCCAAGGCTGGCAGATTCCTCTAGACACCACATACATAGCCTTCTCAGTGGGATTTCGAGACAGAATAACACTTGCAGCAATTTATAGTAGGCTATGTATAAAACTGCCAAAACCTGCACTGATGAGCGGGGCTGTTTGCAAAGTTGAGCTACAAGTGGCTCGACACATTGGTGTGGGCAGCATGCTGTGCATAATACTTGGAGTTTGCAAGAAGCCTGTGATCCAGAAATGCTGCTTGCAGTGTCATCGTAAATGCCAAACCTTCTGCAGTATGCACTGTCAGCAGTGTGAATGTGTTCAGATCATTGTAAGAAACATAGCACATTGGATAGCTATATATTTTTGGTATTACCTAAATCTCATGCTTTTTATTTCTTAAAAAAATGTTTAGGGGTACTCTCATTTTCCTACTCATATTGAAATACTGCCCCTCAATGAGGCCAAACTTAGATTCACAAAATGTTTCGGGGTATGTGTACCCCTGCATCCCCCCAGAAAAAAAGCACTGCCTAAATCACTATGTGATGCTGTATGCTGAATAATTGCACTGTCCCTCTCTATCCCCTTTACTTTGTAATTGCGTCTATTCAGATTGCAAGCCTGAGAAGGATAGCCGCTGTGCTTTTAAGCTTTATAGAATATTTTTAAAATAGAAAAAAAGCAGTCTGAATATCATTGTTACTTTATCTTAGCCTAGCTTGGACTATGAGACATGGATGCCAGATATGATGCTGTTGGCTGAGCTTCATGAAACAGAGTGGACTGTGTCCAGTGGTGACCTCGTGTGACCACAATGGACTTCTATCTGAGTGACAGGACAGACTTTCCAGAGCAGATTTTCCAGAGCAGATTTGCAAGGGAATGGGAGAGGGGAATGGGCTGGGGGAGGAAAGGAGAGGAGCAATAAAAGTATAGATAGCTTTTTAAAGGGGCCCTTTACTTCCATTGACTTGGCTGGAATAGATCTTACTCACTGAATCTGAACAAACAAATCACAAGAAAATTCCGAACACACTGGAAAACTATAGTAGCGATTTACCTTTAGCCATCCTGCATAGAAGAAAAACTGTAACAATGTGAAGATAGGAATGTAAAGATCTAAATCATGACCTGGATAGTTTTGTTCAGGGTCCAAAAACTGACGTCCTATCAGGCACGTGAAGAAGAAGGTGTAGACAGCAAGTGTTACAACCTGAAATGAATTAAGGCCACATTAAGCTACTGCTATGGATATAATAAGGCAAAGGTAAAAGGTAAAGGACCCCTGGATGGTTAAGTCCAGTCAAAGGCAACTATGGAGTGAGCGCTCATCTCGCTTTCAGGCTGAGGGAGCCGGCGTTTGTCCACAGATAGCTTTCTGGGTCACGTGGCCAGCATGACTAAGTTGCTTCTGGCGCAACGGAACACCATGACGGAAGCTAGAGCGCATAGAAATGCTGTTTACCTTCCCACTGCAGTGGTATCTATTTATCTACTTGCACTGCTTTCGAACTGCTAGGTTGGCAGGAGCTGGAACAGAGCAACAGGAGCTTACCCTGTCACATGGATTTGAACTGCCGACTTTCAAATCAGCAAGCCCCAGAGGCTCAGTGGTTTAGACCACAGCACCACCTGTGTCTCTATTACGGATATAATTACTGTATAAGAAGTGTGCCATATATTTATATATATATCTAGACCTACACAGTGAACGGGCAAAGTTCTGTTGGCCACCTACAGTGCAATACATTTCTCACGCAAGATGATACAAATGTGATATGGCAGTGGGAGAGCAGTTCCAAGTTGGGCTGTTAGGGCTTGGTCTTTATTCAGTCTCCAGTTCCACCTCAGCCCCAAGAAGTGAATAAACCAGAATGGGAAACCTGTGGTCCTCCAGAGGTTGCTGGACTAAAACTACCACCATCCTTGGCTATTGGGCAAACTGGCTGGGGCTTCTGGGAGTTGGAGTCCAGCAACATCTAGAAGGCCACAGGACCCCATTCATTGAATCAACTATTTGTGAAAGCAGGAGGAGGTGGAGGGAGAAACACAATCCTTTCAGGCTTCGAATATACACTACATTTAAGTTTAAACTTTTCAACACCCCAAGATCCATCTCTACCCAACATAATTGTTTCTGTATATTGGCAAAAGGTTTCACTTAGATACCTGTGTGTACACTAGGGGAATTCCAACCCAGTCATAACCAAATAGCAGGCTACACCATGATCGATAACGATTCATCTCCTAAGTGGAAGACAAACAAACACAAAGTTGATGTGGTCACTGAAGAGAATGACTTCATTCTTGTTATTATTAGCATGGTGGAGCTTGGTAATAATAGTGATGTAACAGACTCTCTGGCTGCAATTGGTTTAACTGATGTGATGTCACAGCGTAGCAGAGCAGGATTGGTTTAGGCAGTGGATTGCCTAGGGAGATGGCAGATCTTAGAGCTAGAACCCTAAGGCTGGAACCTTAAAGCCAAATAGTAACATTTTATGAAATTAACAGTGCAATCTATACATGTCTACTCAGAAGTAAGCCCCCTTGAATTCAATGAGGCTTGCTCCATCGAGGTATATGTGGATAGGATTGCAGCCTGAACTATGAATTATATCCTGGATTTTTCAGTTGAACTTTAAATCATACCATTGCTATAGGCCAGAGGAGGTCACGTGTATGACAGCTGACAATATAATACTGTATTTTTGGAACACACCTTTCATGTTTCCTGGGGCTAGGAACAGCAATTTTAATGTCTTACAAAGTCCTAGAATGACACTACTACGAGGGCATTGTGGGAAATTAAAATGGCGGCTCCCAGACCCAATTGCCTAGTACTGCTGTTAGGTAAGCCAGAGGAGACTTGCCAACATAGGAAGGGAATCACTAGTGGGCACTTTGTCTGCCCCACACTCAAGCCTGACAGCAGCCCTGCAATAGGCTACAAATACAATGAAAATAAGGCATTTGAAATGCAAACCATGGAAGGGTAGGATGTGAAGATGCCTTGCCTGGGGTGTCATCTGATCTAGGGCTGGCCCTGGTGTACTGTAGTGTAGGATGAAACCCAGTCACTATGATAAAATGGAAAGGGAAGAGACAGGCCTATGGTTTATATACGTAAAACAGGCATGTTTAAGAAAGAGCACATCTCACCCCCTATGGCGTTATGCTGTGTTGGCTTACTTACGATCAAAAGGGTCTGCAAGTCTACACTGTCTCTGATCCTTCCGTCCTGTCGCGCTTTCGCTGCCAAATTTCCAAACCAGACAAAGGGGACCCAGTATTTAAGGTGGGGAGATTTAAGTTCATCAAATATTTTCCTTTCCTCTGGTGTCATAAAACCTGTTTATAAAGAGATAGAGTTGTCTTTGGATCTCCTATATATGTTCAGAAAGTGCATCCTCTGAAGCACGTGACCCCAAACAACCTTACTCATTTCTGCTTGTACTCATGTATTATTAAAAGGATGACCATAAACCCCTTCATACAATCAAACATTATGTCTAAAACAAGGGTGACGAATCGGCTCTTGGAGCAGTTTTATATAACCTTCAATGGCCCAACCAAATTGTAGCCAAGGTGTATTTAAAAAAACAAAAAACTGTCAGTTTCACCTGAAAGAAAGAGAAGCAACAGCTCATGCTGTGTAGAGCATATATATGGTGGTTCCAAACCACCTTTGGGGTTGGTCTGGAGGCAGCAGTTGGTGCAGAATGTGGAGGATAGCAGTGACATGCGGTGAATTTTTTTGTAGGGGAACAGTTAGAGCCAGAGATATCAGCTTCTGAGGACAAATTTTTTTTTTGGGTGGGGGGTGATGTGAGCATCACGCCCAAATTTTTGGGTGATGTGAGCATCACGCCTTCCTCCCTAAGCTGGGCAGAAGCTTCCTTGGCTTTGGGAAGGAGGTGCCTGGCCTCTGACAGAAACTCTAACGATGGGTTTCTACCATTTTGAATCTAAGCTCTTAAAGTCAAACTGTACCTGCTTGTGGAATCCCATTTCCTATAATGCTACATTTAGCATGATTGTCATGGTTCATGCATCACCCTAAGTACTTACTAACTGGAAAAGCAACTCCCAGGATAAGGACGGAAGTGCTGCTTCTCTTTCTGATGATGTGGCCCTGTGCCTTGCCTACTGATACGTCAAAAGATTCTGCCCCCGCTCAGTTATGGCCACATGTGACGTGGCCGAGATGGAGAAGAAGAGAAATGGACAAATACCTCCTTCTACCACGTGGTCCATTGTTGGAAATCGCTTATAGACAGCTGTGCTCACTGAACGGAAGATGAGGACGGACGTTAAATTCACGTAACGTATTAGAGTTCTTCTGAGCAAGCGACCGTGCTCGTCTCTCCCCTGGATAGTACTGGAGATCAATAACATAAGTCTGTCTGGCCACGGCAGATTTACAAACTGGTTCCACCAACGGTTCACCACCAAAGTAACATAGAAGCCTGGAGATTTTGAAAGATCCCGATTCACATCCGTTGCTGCAAATCATCACATAGCTCTGGCTCTTCTAAAAAATGTGCGCAGTTAAAATATACACCTAGGCTTACAACAACTCCGTCATGGAAAGCGCTGGGGCCTATAATTCAGTAGTGGGGAACTTGTGGCTCTCCAGTTGCTTCTGGACTCCCACCCATCCTAGTCAGGAAGCACAATGGTTAGGGCTGATGGGAGTTGCAGTCTAGTAACATCTGGAGGCAGGGGTGCCAACTTGAATAAAATATGGGGGGGGGGGAGAAGCCCTGCCATGCATAATTGATCACAAGATGTGGCACACACACACACCATTTGAATGGCAATGTCCATCAACTTTAGGGGTGATGGCAATGTCCATCAACTTTGGCCCTTCAAATATTTTATTGGGGGGATTGAAAGCACCTCGGCCCCTAGGAGTTGGCTCCTATGTGTGGAGGGCCAAAGGAGGTTTTCCACCACTGCTGTAGCTCTTTTGTGAAGTCAGATTTCTTGATGGGAGTATTCAACAGGAAAATATCACGACAGAGCAGGAAGTGCATTCCTATTCCCACGCCACAATTCAAGGTGCACAGCACCCAAGACCTGCCACATTATTTTGGCAACAAGAGGCAGAAAATTCCACAAGAAGTTCCCCCCCTCCTCCTCCCAAGCAGTAAAAAATACAATCCTAATAATTTAAATAAGTAACAACTCACTGCCTTTTCATGATATCCGCTCTGCCTGAAGCGGATGCTACACTTTGCCAGCCCTGGTAAATGGGGAGAAACTAGTGCTAGCATGTCTCCCATCCTCAGACTGGTACTGACATTGTGATCGTACCAGCATCAGAGCAGCTTGTGAACTGAGCTGCCTACTGGCTGTACAACCCTGGTGCATATGATGTGCAGTTAATATTGTTAAACAATTTGGGAGTAAGAAATCTGGGCCAATCTACTATGACTCACCCAGAGATCTATCCAGTGGATCCCAAACGCCTTCCTGCCCATCCCTGCTTCAAGGTTTGTGGTGAAGTCCTAAACGAAGTCATGGTAATTATGGGATATATATATGTATATACTCACCAAGCACAAAAGTAACTGGGATTTGTTCTGCATATTTGTCACAATAAATGGCCAGTTTTTCAAAGTATCGTTTCTGGCTACCAGTAAGAAAAAATCTGCAAGGACAAAAGAAAAAAAAGGGGGGGGAGATATTAGTTTTTCAAATTAGTTTCTTATAAAGAGGAGGTTAATTCCATATTAAGAATATAATATGAGCAAGCCGGAATACTAGTATTAATAGTCATTTACTGCATAGGGGTGATAAGGAAGCTCGTCTGTGTGTTTCACAATTATGACAAAAGCCACTGCTCTGAGACTGACAAGTGAATGGAAAAATCTCAGATATGCAGAATGAAATGCATTATACAACTATTATTCCAGGCATACAACTCATTGGGGCATGCTTCTCAGCAGACATGTATAGGCTTGTCCCTGCTTACCTAAGTGGGTGAAAATGAGAAATATTCAGTGCATTATCACAATATTTCTACAACAACACAATTCTGTATAACAGTAATAATACAGCCCATTAAAAACAGTTCTGATTATATAATCCATGGTGGGAAAGTGGGAATCCATCAAACAATGGCCATAACAGCTTATGCAGGTTGTGAATCTTGGAGGTTGTGAAAGATGCAAACTCTAAATCCACATCAGCACCCAGATCAAACTAAACGACTCTCATTACTATTCAGGACATTCCCCAAAAGATCTATAACAAGACAAAATTGGCTAGATTGCACCTCCCCCCTTTATTCATTTATAAAAACGGGTTTTACACCACCTTTCAGTCCTAACTAGGGCCCCCTGTGGCAGTGAACAAGAAGACAATAACAAAATTAAAATTCAACAACAAAATTAAAACAGAAAATTACAGATCAAACAAGAGCACAGTAAATAAAAAACCATTGCAAGCATGCAGCATTATAAAACATTTTTGCTGCCTGCCTAAATGTCATCAGAGATGGGGCCAGTCTAATGTCCCTGGAGAAGCTGTCATGTGATCCAACTCTGAAGAAACCCAAAGCTCTGGCCAAGGACACCTCAGGAAGCAACCCACACTCAAAGCTCTACTTGCAGAAATTTGATAGGAAAAATGAGCACAAGACATAAATGGGCCTGTTTTTGCTAGAATGTATTACTAATTGGGGGAGGGGAAGCTATAGCTCTCCTATTGACATATTATTATAATAATTGAGTATTTGTCTTCATAAAGGGATGTAGCTTTTCCCCCACAACACTTTTGCTGTTGAATATCAGAGACTTTTCCATTTCATTGTCAGTTGGTGTGGTAGTGACTCCCATCATAACTGAAAGGCAATCAGCTTCCTGATTGGAACAGGAGGCATGGGGGCTGCACAAGAGATCCTGGACCTTGTATGCTCTTGCTGAAGCCAAGCAGGTCTGAGTCTGGTCAGTGCCTGGATGGGTAGACCCTGGGAGACCACTTGTACGCTGTCTCGGGTTCCATGAGAAAAGTAGGATATACAATTAAGAAGATTAAATAAATAGTGATATTGCATAGCTCCTTCAGTAGAGCTTGTGCAGGAGAACATCCTAGTGGATTGTGTCCCATGTAGTCATGTTTCTTCAAGTCTTTCTTTGAGTACCAATCTTTATGTGGCCTAGATAACACCATCCTTCTACAAGAAGATACAAGCAGACCTGGGGGAAATTCAGGTTTGGAGAAGTAAATAAATTCCTTGTGGAGAAGAACGAACCCATGTATTCGTGGCGAGGGAATAGTTCAGGCCACAGATCACTTGAGTGTTGGTGAGGGGGATGGGAGCCATAAAACTGGGAGGTGTGGCTAATCCTTCACCCTCCAGATGTTGCTTGATGACACCTCCCATCATCCTTCACCATGGTTGGCCATGATGGCTTGAGCTGATAGGACTCCCAACAACATTTGGAGGGCTACACATCCCTGGAACAGAGTATCTTGAGAAAGGGCAGGATTGGCTACAACTGCATCCTGAACAGAAAACAACATACTGAAACGTTTTGTTGCAGATCCCTCCATCATTATCCAAGGAAAGATTGCAATACGAAGTTTTTCACGAGGTGGGGAAAAAACAAAACCCAGTACCTGTATAATAGACTTATTGCCGTGTAGAGAAAAGCAAAGAGCAAAAATTCTCTGTAAAGCAGTTTGTAGATGCTTCCTTTCCACTTGAGAAGCAATCTGTGGAACCCAAAGAAAGTGGCATTTGCTACTTTGCTAGAGTATGTGACTGTCATCGCCTCTGCTGGTTGCTCCTGGGAAAATGGAAAGACAAAACACAACAGGTAACCCGTATAATTTTTATTTATTTATTTGCGTATTGATAATCCACACTTTCATTTAAAAATATACACCAAGGTGGTATACTACATATAAGAATGCAATTGGAAAAAGCATCCATAAAAATGCTATTATAAGATCGAAAAGCATCATTGGTTAAAAAGGGGGTCTGAAAGAGGAGAGGGAGTGGGTCCCACCAAACCTCTACTGTTGGGTGTTCCACAGGCCACACTAATGCTTCTTTCCACTCCCTAGTGAAGGACAATTGAAACTCAGGTGTGTGGGGGACTACCACACTTGCCCCATCGGAAGATCTCAGTACATGTGGTAGCGTTGAAGGGATCAGATGATTCTTAAAGTAATCTGGGCCTAAGCTGTCTAGGGTTTTGTGAATCAACACAAGCACCTTGAACCTGGTTGGGTAGCAAATCAGCAACCAGAGCAGCTCTCTCAGCAGAGTTACTGAGCGGAGTAACTTGTTGCCAGTAAGCTACTCCTGTGAACAGTCTGGCAGCTGCATTTTGCCCTAGTTGAAACTTTTAGAAGGGATACAGGGGCAGACCCACGTAAAGCGTGTTACAGTAACCAAGCCTTGAGGTTACCAGTGCATGGGCCATTGTGGTCAGGCTCTTGTGGTCCATAAATAGTTGCAGCTGGCATACCAGCAGGAACTGGTAAAAAACACTCCTGGTCATGAAGGTCACTTGGGCCTCTGGTGACAGAGGTGGCTCAAGGGGTACCCACAGACTGCGTCCCTGCTCCTTCAGAGAAAGTGCAACCCCACCCAGAACAGGAAATCCAGCTGTCTCCTGGATCTGGGAACTACACTCATCCACCAGGCGCCTCTTTCCAGGATTCAAGCTCCGGTTTTTTTTATGTAGAATATCAGCTTGGACATACAGCATCACAGCAGCCACCACAAGGAACAGTGTTACCAGAGTATTCACAGCACGTGCAATCTGGATGCCTGCTGTGATTTCCACAGACATAGCCTACATTTTCCCAAGCTACGTAGCTCCAAGGGATAACAATATGCTGTAAATTATGAATTCTGTAAGAGACACCGGATCCTGCAATTGTGTGACAACCCTGCTAATAGACAGAATATATTCTATGTAACTCAAGCTGTTCTAACACCAATCTAACATGTCATTAGCAATGATGCTGCAGCAAGCATAGAAATACCAATAGGCCCTCTGGACGAGGCATAGGCAAACTCGGCCCTCCAGATGTTTTGGGACTACAACTCCCATCATCCCTGACTACTGGTCCTGTTAGCTAAGGATGATGGGAGTTGTAGTCCCAAAACATACGGAGGGCCAAGTTTGCCTATGCCTGCGACTTTACTGGGGTTTCAACATGCTGCTCAGAATTCAACTTTCCATCCGCCAAGTAGATTCAGCAGTAGGAGATTTGTTTCCCAACCAAGGCAAATGTTCCATTAGTGGAACCTCTAGCTGAAACATTTTCAAAGCACAGATTAAGCCATTTGGGATCCAAAGTAACAAAAGGCATTAGTTGCAATGTTATTGGCAGTATACATTGGCCGTGTTTAAGAAACCACCTAACAAAGACATGAGCTGCAATCTGGCTTTACTGAAAATGGTGGAATTTAGGCTGTAATCCCCGTAACACTTAACCTGGGAGCAAGCCCCACGAAATTCAAGGGGATTTACTTGCAATGCACACTTGCATGGTTTTATTAGCCACACATAATGGATAATGGGATTGTACATTAGCCTCCAAACCATATTATTTATTCAATTTATAACTCAAACGTTTCAAAATTTTTTTTTTTAAATAATAGATTTTAAAAACTCATATTGGAAAGGAGTATTAATCCCACCTCTATTCATCATTTCCCCTTTGAGGCCCTTCCATGACACCCTCCCAATAAACGAGCTCATATAAATTGATAACGCAAGCTTTTTAAAAAAGTATTAAATAATCACAAACAGACAATAATCTCCCCATCATGAAAAGCAACCACCGAATGCCTCTACAGTCAGTACTTTTAATGCAACTATAAATAACTGCTGTGGGTTTTGTGTGTGCTGTACAGTAACTGTGTATCCTAGAATTGCAAGTGTAAATAAAACACCGTAAGGACATCAATCACATGCAGGCATAAGAAAGGCTACAGCATGACTGGCCGAGGTAAATGAGGCTTTGCTGCATGCTTAAAAAACGTAATTTATTTCCCCCAAAAATATTTGTTCAAGTGTTAACTCAGGTTAACTCAAGCACGGAGAGATATCAAAATAAAAATTGACTAACCTGCTCTCCTGATGAAATCACTCAAACACGGAGATGATGATCTGAGGCCTTCTGCGCTCCCCAAGCGTGGGAGCGTTCAGGTCACTTTGTTTCCCTCTCCACCTTAGGCACACAGCCTATCAGGGCTTTAATTGCTCCCTGGAGTCCTCACCATAGCGGACTGACAAGCACAGGGGTTAACGTGTCTTTCCACTTCTGGAAGCCTGTTTTTGCCAAGTTCTCTACTGCTGTCAGCTACAACAGGGAACAAATGCAAGCAGCAGCAGCAGCTGCTGATCTGGCTCTTTTCTAATCTATAATTATCACTCCACTTGTTATCCAAAGGAGGACCCCCTTTGGTCTGAATGCAGAACCAACCGTGGGCATGATTTGCCATGATGTTTTTTCAGCTTGGGTTCCCGTCCCCCCCCCCCTTTCTGCCATCTGCCTAGTGCAGAAGAAGTAAAGAACCACTTCAAAAAACAGGAGCCTGCTTCTTTTAAAGTGGCTACAGAGCAACCTTAACTGCTCTGCAAAGTTCAAAAACTTGTGCAATTTGGTGAAGGGGAATTGGATCAATAAATAGGTATTGCTTTGCCTGCTTGCTTTCTTCTGAAGGCAATCTGTCTGTGCCTGTTTCCAGTGGTTTCTGAGATCAGGAGAATCATTACAAAAATAATGTGATTAATCTGAAGATTAGGAAGATGTATGAGGTCTGGGATTCTGGGCTTTAAAAAAATCCTAAATCCTGTTAGCAGAAAATAGAAAAAAAAAGGCAATTAGAATAAATTATGCACATTGAACATGTCATTTGTGAGTGTGTTTTATGTAACCTGACTCATTATGTGAATATGCTTTGTTTTGGTGGCCCAGGGTTCTTGGTGGAAGAATTAGGAATTCTGTGATGCATTTTTTCTCTCCTCCACAGCCTACAAGATGAGGAAGGTTAGGGGTCTGACTGGTGGGGCAGGAGGCTTGCTCATTCCTTGGAAACGAGTGGAACTAGTGAGAAGTAGTGGCTCAGGGAATTTATTTGGGGCTTGAAGGGACCAGTGTCTGGAATGCAGAGTAGAATTAGTTAACATAAATAATACGACATGGTAGATATGTGAGATGAATGAATCAGGACTTAAGTCTGGCATGTGATGAAATGGTTGCATTATTGACCGAGTTTTTTAGGCTTTGCTAGTGACATTGTTCTCGACTATTTTTCCAGTACTCAGAGATACCGTAGTTTATTCTGATACATCAATTCAGTAGTTCATTCAGGTTTTCCACTTAATAAACATATAGGCCATCAGCAAGAACTAGGGATGGATGAATCTGCCAGTTTCCCCCATTTCTTATGTTCCTACTCTTACATTCAGTTCTCCACATTTTTGCAGTACTATCCAATTTAAAAAACAAAACAAAACTTAACGAAAATTCCCCAGCATTTCAGTGTGTATGTCCCCTGATGAGAAATTTTTTGTATGCACCTAAACACGTTACAGGCAATTTCCTTTAATATATGCATATTTGTATAGTAATTTCACTAATACATGCATTTCTTTCCCCATACAGTGGTACCTCAGGTTAAGTACTTAATTCGTTCCGGAGGTCCGTTCTTAACCTGAAACTGTTCTTAACCTGAAGCACCACTTTAGTTAATGGGGCCTCCCGCTGCTGCTGCGCCGCCGGAGCACGATTTCTGTTCTCATCCTGAAGCAAAGTTCTTAACCTGAAGCACTATTTCTGGGTTAGCGGAGTCTGTAACCTGAAGCGTATGTAACCTGAAGCGTATGTAACCTGAGGTACCACTGTATTCACTTTCTCCATGTTCAAGCATTTTTGTACACGTTGTTGGGTGGCAGAACTGCATCAAGTGTGAATTTCAAAGGCTAGCTGGGTTTCAGTCTGAGTGTTGGTTCAAGAAGTGTGAAACAGGTAGTTTCTCATTGACCATACAAACAAAACTGAATTTTGCCTCCATCCCAAGTAAGAACCTTTGTACAGTCGTACCTTGGAAGTCGAACAGAATGTGTTCCGGAAGTTCGTTTGACTTCCAAAACGTTTGGAAACCAAAGTGCAGCTTCTGATTGGCTGCAGGAAGCTCTTGCAAGCGTATGTAACCTGAGGTACATTTGGCTTCTAAAAATAGTTTGCAAACTGGACATTCGGCTTCCAAAAATAGTTCGCAAACTGGAACACTCCTGCATTTGTGTTTGGGAGCCAAAACGTTCAAGAACAAGGCTGTTCGAAAACCAAGTTACGACTGTACTCGGGCACTTCAGTCTGTGTGAGTGATCTCGTGTGTGTAGATCGGATGTGTACAAAGGACTGCTATAGAGGAGGCAATTGTACCTTGCACTCAGGGGCGGCAAACCTATGGTCCTCCAGTTCTTATTGGACTACAACTCCCATTATCCATGGTTACCGTCTACGCTGACGGGCGTTGAAATCCAGCAGCATTTGGAGGGCAACAGGTTCCCCAAGCCTGCCTTGTTTAGTACCTGGGATGAATTTGCAAATCTCCACTCTGCACTGACAGTATCTGTTAGGAGGGAAGAACAGGGAATTGAGACGCTCCACCTTTGCCAGCCATCAAGAGATCAGCACTTTTACAACTGCTAGCACTGCTAACATTTTAGATGCTAATGGGTATTCCGTGAGTGCAGCAGTGGTACCCCGATCCTCTGCTGGATTGGGGCCATGGCCTTTTTGCTCAGGGGCACCAGCTGCTTGCTTAGTTCCTGGCAGTGTCTAGGAAAACACTGGCTGCCAAGAGCAGACATTTCCCTTTCCAGACAGAACAAAAGCCTGCCAGAAATGTGTGAGCAAATGGGGAGAGGATTTACTTAGATGTATATGTGCTTAGGATCCTATCCAGACATTGTTATCAACCACTTATTCCAGTATGGGGATACTTCAATAGTTTGTTGACACTGCAGTACTTCAGGTATGCTGCGAACATTCAAACTACAATCTTAAAATTGTAGAGAATCTGCACCATTTACTTTAGTAGAGTTTATTATTTCTGAGTAAATATACACAGGATTGAACTGTAAATTTTATTATGTTGTGATTTAGTTCTCTGATAGGCTTTACTTCTTTGCTCTCTACTTTAATTGTTATGATGCTGTGGTGTTTTATTTGCTTGTTCTAAGTGATCTATTTGACTTTAAAGCTATCTGATTTTAAAGCTGTACTTTTGCTGCATTTAAACTGTCTTTCACAGAACTGTGATTTTTTAAAAATATAATTTTTATTGGTTTTTACATATATTTTCTTGCATGACATCATAGCAACCTTTTAACAAAAGTAGAACATCTGGCTCCAAGAGCCTGTGACTTCCCCGACTGATCGTTTTCAAACCAAATCTCTATATATTGCATTTTCCTATATTTCTTATTCCTGCTAAATCTTATCCTTATATAATTACTTAATTAACTACAATAAGTAATAAGTGATTAATTTCTCCTTACAAAACTTCCTATAGGGGGCCACCAGGGGCGCATTGGAAGATGGCCAACAATAACATCTCTCCGACCCACACAAGGTAATTAAGAGGCTGATATGGGAGTATGCAGCCTCCCTTCGTTGCCCCAAGGGAATGGGGAACACTGCCTTGCCTGCTGTGCCCATAATTCGCCCCCGGATTCGAAAGAAGGGGGTGAGGGCACTAGGCACAAAGACCTTGGGTGGGTCTGGCTCTCCCGGACGCTGTCTCTGATTGCGCACTGGTTTGCATAAGCTCGAAATATATAATTGGAAATGAAGCAAATGCACATATTTCAAGTGAAGAACGGGAGTGAAGACTGCTAACTGAAGTGACCTCTGTGAAACGAGAGCAACGGGTTTGGATTTAACGGAATACAACATGAAGAAAATACACCAGGTTCAGTATGCCGGAGCGGGACTGGATTCCTTTTCTTCTATGTGATTAACCAATAACCCCTCCTCAAAAAGAACCGTAGCATAACTGACCTAAGCAGGATGATTAAAAACTGTGTGGAAATGATTTACTACCAAAAGCTTGGCTTGTGAGATCGAGAAAAAGAACAAGGGCTTTTGATGGTGCAGCAACAAAAAGGGAGTCGCCATTTTGACGGGTCATGTCGAAAGATTCATGATCGGGAGGAGGAAGCTTTGTTTTCATATTGGATTCCTGGTAGAACCTCCTCGAGGACTGAGAAAGAGGGACAGACCTGTGAAAAGTGAATAAGTAGACAGCAAGAATGTTTTTCTTTATGGACGATGAAATACGGCAGCTGTCTGAAATATGACTCTTGGACGAACGGAAAAATCCACACAGGAATACAAATTTGTTTCAACCCGCTTATGGAGACAATCAGAGGACACAAAGACAAAGAGAGAGGAAAAATATATGAAAACAACTAGAAGAGATGTGGAAAACAGCAAGAAAGGATTGGACAGAATTTTGAACATTATTTGGACAGATTTGTGGACTTTTAAAGCAGCAGCAATAAGAGGATTGGATCCCTTTCGGAACTTGAAATATGGGTACCCCCAACAAAATTTAAAATTAGGCTCTGTAATTTGGAACTTATGTGATTTGATTTGATATGATTGGTCTGTTAATAAAAATTATTTTTAAAAAACCCAACAACTTCCTATAACCCTGCTGTTAATTGTTTACAGTTGTCTTTCAAATATAACATAAATTTATTCCAGTCTTTCTGAAAAGCCTGATCCTGCTGGTTCCGAATTTTCCCCGTCAGATTTTCCAATTCTGCATAGTCCATTAATTTCATCTGCCACTCTTCTTTCATTGGTATATCTTCTTGTTTCCATCTTTGGGCTAGTAACATTCTTTCCGCAGTTGCTGCATTTAAAAACAATGTTTTATCCTGCTTGTGTATTTCTCTGCCTACTAGACCTAATGTGATTTTTAAAATTATTGTTTTCCTTCGCAGGCCACCCACAGACTTTCTGTTATATGGTGGCTAATAAATCAATTGAATGATTAAATAAATGAGTACTCAGTTGGGCTTGCTTCTGAATAAGCATGCAAAGGATTTGCTCCTTCTGCTAGGCATAGTCTTCAAGATATTTAAATAAATCTTACAATTTACATTAAAATTTATATCCCACTATTCTAGCCAAAATGTCAACTCATGATGGCTTTAGAGTATCTTAAGATAAAACAATGACACAAAACAATACCAAATTCATTGGTATTCATCCGGGTTGGCGCCTCCAGCAATGGCGGAGCTCCTCCGATTGGGAGGAACTTGCTCCGTGAAAAGTAGGGTCTGAACTGCCACGGCGAAGGTGGAGACCCACAGAAATCACAGGCGGAAGAAGCCTGTGAACTTGGGATTCAGCTGGCACCATTCACGCCTCCCCTACTCGCGGGGAAACCCTGTTTTGGGGATCCGGAGCGACATGGGGTGAGTGGCACGGTGCTTTGAATCGACTGCTTCTTTCACGGAGTGAAGCCGCATTGCTATTGTTGGAGAGTGCTGACTTTTTTTCCTGTGGACAATTGGACTTTAAACAACAACCCGTGAGTAGAATGGAAAATTGGATTTTTAAATACCTTAATTTCTTAATTTGGCAACGAGCGGGGAAGGTTCAAAACAGGAAGTCCGCCTTCCCTTTTTGTAAATAGACTGAAGCAAAGAGGTTGCAAGCTAAGGTCTTGGAAAGCCTCATGTAAAGGATTAAATTTCCATCGATTGAAACCATTAAACCCCCCTTGGAAGTAGGGGAAGAGGGGGGAAATTGTGGACTGTGCATCCTGCAGGAGAGAGTGATAAAAACTAAATTATCACTGCTCTGAACTCCTGGGAACGGGCTGCTAGCAGATTGACGTTTGGAAGAGTTCATTGACAGCGAAAAACAGTCAGTTAATAAGAGAAATATATTGCTTCCACTGTCCGCTTCTGTGTTTTAAAAGGAAGAAAAAGCAATTGAAAAAGTAACTGAAAACTGAAACGATTTTACTTTTGGAATTGTGTCGGAAAGGATTGATACAACTGGAGATTGCTCCCCTCTAGAGCAATCTTTGAAACTGTTACAAGAGTTGAGCTGAAACTGTTACAAGAGTTGAGCTGAAACTGTTACAAGAGTTGAGCTGAAACTGTTACAAGAGTTGAGCTGAGGAATCCAGCTGTACGATAAGAATTGTGAGAACTAGAGACTGACCTTGGACTAAAATGTCGGCAGATGAGATAATAGTGTCTGCATTTTGCAGGATAGATCATTTGCTGAAACAACTTCACAAGAAGATAGATGCTATGGCTACTAAAATTGACATTTCGGGACTAAAAGTGAATACCAACACAGAAATAACTCAGGATCTGGCACAGAAATCTATTTCAACAGGGCAAATCGTTGAAAAGGAGGAGGAGAAAGTTGCTGTTGTTGAACTTAAAGTAATACAAGGGGGAGCCTTAACCTTACAGAGGCAGGTTGAGGGTTACAGGTCGGGGCCCTTTGTGATTGAAACTGGAAGAGGTCAGATTTTGAGGATTGGCCTGGACTGGAGGGGGAAGGTTGGAGAGATCCCCTTATGCAGGGATCAACTGACATTTGGGACATGGATTTGGGTCAGGAGGAGATTGGAGCTTTGGGGGCCTTTGGATTTGGAGGAACCTTGAAACAAGATTTGAAATATTTTATGGATCCTAGTTTTAACTATGGAAATCTGGCTGACCTGTCGAGATGGAACAAAAGTGCTGTTGGGTCGGAGCTTCCCCGAGATCTGCTCTCTAGAATTAAAGAATATGAAGAAGATTGGCAGAAGGGATGTGGAGAAGGGTTAAGAGCCTCGGACATAAGATCTCCAGGTTGATGGACTATATGGAATTGACGGAAAGGACTGGCAGAGGCTGAGACCAGGAAGAGGAGACGGTGAAGAAGATTGGAAAATTTAAAGTCTATATAGGGAAATTTTGTAAAATTTAATGAGGGATAGAAAAATCTTGGAATGGAATTTTTTTTGGCCTTAGTGGAAATGTTTTAAGAGGTTAAGTGTAAATAGGTATATTAGATTTAATGGGGAATAAGATTAAAAATATTTTAAGATAAAGGATTTGCTGAGATAACGTATAGAAGTGGAATACAAGGAGGGAGGTGAGAGGAGGTCAATGAAACAAGGGAATGAAAGATAGATTATGGTAAAGGTATGATGTGTGTTCTTAAATTGTTTTTGTTTTGTCTTGTATAGTTTATGGTGTTTAGATGTTAAGGTTGTGTTTTGTGTTGTCTATATTGTATTGTTTCTTCTTTCTTTTTCTTTTTTTTTGTAAGTTTCGAAAGCAATAAATAACATTTTTTTTAAAAAAAAACAATACCAAATTCATTAAATCAAGAAGCCAACAATAAAACAATGGAAACAGAAGAGACAGAAACCAGGGGAAAATGATATATTTCATATTGTGTTTTAGCATTTTATCTTTATGAGGATACAGAGGACTGTGTAATTGGGCAGTTGATAGAAACACCACAAATAAAAAATATAAAAAAATGAATTTTACATTTCAGAATTAAAAGGTATAGCTTGATCTTCACCCCTTGATTGCACCCCAGCTTCAGCCTTGACAAGGAAAACCATTCACCCCCCCCCCCAATTTTAATTAAAAGTAGCATTTCCTTCTAAGCAGTTGCTAATATATTTCTCGGCTATAAGAATTTCTGGGTCTTCGCTGCACTGTTATCTTTCAAGGTTAGCACATTCTGCTTTGCAAAACTAACAGTTTTAAGTTCTCGGTGTATCCTGGTTAAAACACAGCTTTAATTAACTTTCATAATAAAATACCACAACTTTATTGAATTTAAAAAAACCAATAGAAAAGAATAGGGGGTTTACTACAGTGATATACGTATATTTGAAAGCATTCTATGTAATAAAGAGTAAATCTATCATAAACAAATGTTATAAAGGAGCATTGATTTACTGGGTTGCCAAACACACAAACTGGTCATGGCGCTTCTGCATTATTAAGGCTGTCAACGAACCACGTCGAAACAATACCGGTGTAATCCTGACAAACCCCTCCAAGGATTTGTTGCAGTTAGTCAGCGCTTGCCTCCTGATCAATGCTCAAATTTCAGGGGACTACGAGGCAGGAGGAGCCCAGACCACTCAGCTTATCCCTTTATAAGTGCTAGAAACCAGACCGCTGAAGCTACAACAATTTGCAAGCTCCCCGGCTGAGTGCAAAGGGAGAGCTTTGCAGAGTTTCTGCGCCTCTCTTCTTCTTCCCCATGATTGGGGCCCGGACAGGCGTTGAAGTGACGGGACGCAGCCTCCAGGGGGAGCCCGCGGAGCCCTCTGGCGCCGCCTACCTGGATCTCCTCCTCCTACCCAGCGGGCCGCTGCTTACCTGGCATCTGATTACTGGAGTTCCGCCCGGCCCGAGGGCGCCGCGTCCCCTTGGGCGCATGCGCGGCGGCTCCCCGCCTCTCTGCTTGCCCTCTTGTTATCAGAGACTGGCTGCAGCCGCCGAAGGAAGAGGGAGCAGCGCAGGGAGCCGCCGCCGCCGCCGCCGCCTTTGGCAGGGAAGCGTCTCACTCGGCTTGGCAGGTAAGCCTTTTCTGTCCTTCTCTGCAACTCTGGCTCTCCGGGGCAACCCAGCCCCACCTGTGGCACCTTCTCGCCTCCCATCCCGTCGTGGGCTCCTCCTCTCCCCGGGCAGGGGCTCCCCGGGGCACCCGAAACACGCAGCTCCCGAGCAGCCGGGACGCCTGGAAGGGAGGCCCTTCCCTTCCCCGCCGCTGCCGCCTCCGTCCCTGCTGTGTTTTGCTAGGCACCCATGGCGGAGAGGCGCCCTTCTGCACCCCTCTCTTTCCACGCGGGTGCGCCTCCAAGATCACTTCCAAGCCCATCTGGGTGGCCGTTCCTCAAACTCGACGGAGTCACCTTGCCCAAATGCGCTCAGGAGCGGCTCCTTCTCTCTTCCCCCACCTTAGTGCATTCATCAAGGAGGGTGTCTAACAGCCATATACCGATGGCACCCATTTAGATGCGAGAAGGGGTGAATGAAGATAGTATTTGATGGAGGTTGGGGGGTAACCTGATGCAGCTCCCTAGATAGCATTGCATTTAACGGTGTTTCTTAAGAGAGGGTTGGACACCCAGGATCTATGGTTTTTAAACCCTTGACACTCTTTTAAGTGGCTTTGCATTCATCTAAACACCCTATTGAGGTTCCCAGCACTCAGCGCCCGTGGCTCGGCCATCTGCAGACGGCCACATTTTGCACAGTCAGTCTTTCTGTTGTTTTTCAGAAAGCCAGCACTTGCAAGTTGGAAAGCCTGCAAACGTGCAGAGTAATGTTTGCAACCCTGTGGCAGCCATAATGATGTCTGGCTAGCCAGTCGTCTGCTCCAAGAGCGTTTGCTGTTTCTATGCCCTGCTTTCCTGGCTCTGCCGGCTACGTAATTTAATGCTGTTCCCAGCTGTCATCCCCTATATTCCATCTTGAAAGCAGAATAAATTATACAAGGGCAATATATGCAAGTTTAATTAGCACAACTTATTCTGAACTTGATCTTGACTGAAGGGGGGCTAGAATTTGGGAGGATGTTAAAGAAGGCTTTGCATAAGAAACAAAGTCAAATGAATTTAAGAGGCAAATTTCATGAAAGGAATGGGAAGGTCTGGTAATTGTTGCTTTAAAAATTAACATGGAGAACAGATTGGAATTACTCTTCATAAAGAGTTGACAGTAAAACTTTGTTCCTGGAGTTAAACATTGTCGGTTTTTCATGAAAACATCATCTTTAAAGTTTTGATACAAACTTGACAGTTCTGCTGGATGTAAAGCAGAATGTGTCCGTTGTTCTTAAAACTAAAGTGTCCATTGTGTTGTCTAGAACAATTTATCAATAGGAGACCTACTTTCAATAGCATGCTAATGCCTTGTAACTGGAGATTACCAATACTGTAAGTACTACAGATTGAAGGTAACAGTATTATGAAATTGAGGTTAAGTTGAAGGAAGGATAAATGGAGTCTCTGTTCCTTCACAGTTAATGTTAAAAGTTCTGGATGGTGGCTTGTGGGGAACAAAACAACTATTTTCTGAAGCAGTGTTTGGTTTGAAAAAGTTGTGAAAGCAACTTTTATTTTGATAGGTCTGGTGTCTCTCATTTGTACAAGTTCTTCCTTGTCTGCTTGGTTCATAAATGGTAGGGCATTAAAAATAAAAAAAGAAATAATGTATGGTTCTTTGAAAATTGCTTCTAACATAGATGAAAGGTTGATAATGCATGCATATGAATGTCATTACTGCATAAATTTAATCTATTATACATGAAACAAGGGGGATGGTATGCAGAAATTAAAACAAAATTGTGTGCTTTTTAATGTTTATATATGTTTCCTGTTTTCTGTGCATAGTCACATCACCCTTTATCTGTCCCCTCCCCCCCTTAAGTCCTTTGTCTATTCCACCCCCCAAGGCCATTTAGTAGTGCTGGAGTTCTGTTACGCTAGGTTAACATTACCTTGAGAATAAAGAGGGATAAATAATTTATCCTAGTCATCATGCTTTTAATAAATAGCTAATGTCCATGTAACTTGCAGCTGACACTTAATACTCAAATCTCATTTTAGAAGGGCCATATTTAGTGGAGAATATTCAAGTGTATCTTAGAACTGTCATTTTCGTTAGAGCAAAACATATTTTGAGTATCATGACATCTCCTTAGCACCCTGCAAACAAATATATTTTGAAGATTTTTAAAATGACCTAGAAGCATGTTAATGGATATTTTAATAGTGCACATTGAAAAGTAGCCTTGTACTCAGCACAGATTGCTATGGGCACAGGTATGCAAATTTAATTTGCCCAATGCAAGTATTACCCCTAGCTTGCCTAGGACTCTAGTCCTGATTCATAGCCTCATTGCCATGCGCATTCTTTGTCAGCTGCCGTTTCTCACTGGTTGCCATGGTCCTTGGATACATAGGCTACTGTCTCATTTGTTTACCTGCAGCAGCAGTTCTTCACACTGTGTCTGAGAACTGGTTGGTCTCAGGAGAAGCACTACTAGTCAGACTGAGCAACTGATAATGATTGGGGAAGCAGAGAGATTTAGGGGGCAATGTAATACAGTGGACGCTTGGGTTGCGAACGTGATCCGTGTGGGAGGCACATTCGCAACCCACAGCGTTCACAACCCGCAGCGCAGCACCGTGTCTGCGCACACGGAGACCGCGATTCGGCGCTTTTGCACATGTGCAAAGCACCGAAAACTGGAAGTAACCTGTTCCGGTACTTCCAGGTTCGGCGCAGTGCGCAACCTTAAAATGCGCAACCTGAAGTGTCTATAACCCGAGGCATGATTGTAATCTGGAAAAAGGGGAGGGGACATTATAGCTGTCATTTGGAGTTTGGGCCTAATTGATTTAACAGTACATTTCTGGCCTTAGGGTTTGAATTAGTAGGTAACGTTATGCAGCCACAAAGTTGTGTTTTGCTTGCCTGATATAAGTCCTGCACTTCTGTTAGCCCTCACTCTGTTTCCAAGATCACCTTGGTTCATTGCACTGCCTGTTTTATGTCATCCAGCAAGTTGTTCTTAGCTAGTGATATAGCCCCGCTGAGCCATTGGCTCAGTGGATTAGGTGCTTATCGGCAAGTGGCTCATTGACCTAGCAGAGCCGCTGAGCAACTTGATTTGTAACATGCACCAAATACATGTTTGTAGTGTTTACATGTTCATGATACTAGGAAAAGAAACAAGCAAGGCATCCTTCATAATAACCTCACAAACCTGCTACTGAATGCACAAACTGCCATTTGTAAATCCCTGAGCCTTTTGGACTTGCTGATCAGAAGGTCAGCGGCTCGAATCCCCGCAACGGGTTGAGCTCCTGTTGCTCCTGCCAACCTAGCAGTTTGAAAGCATACCAGTGCAAGTAGATAGATAGGTACTGCTGTGGCAGGAAGGTAAACGACGTTTCCGTGTGCTCTGGCTTCCATCACGGTGTTCCGTTGCGCCAAAAGCGGTTTAGTCATGCTGGCCACATGGCCTGGAAAGCTGTCTGTGGACCAACGCTGGCTCCCTTGGCCTGAAAGTGAGATGAGCGCTGCAACCCCAGAGTCGCCTTTGACTGGACCTAACTGTCCAGCGGTCCTTTAACTTTTTTTACTTTCTACTCTGACTGATAGCAGCTCTCCAGGGTCTCTGCTAGCCACCTTCTACCAGAGAACTTTTATCTGGATGTCTCATGGACTGAATCCACAACTTTCTGCATGCAAAACATAGCATCTATCACTGAATAATGGTCTCTTCATGTAGGGTTTAATTCTATACACTCTTGCTGCTTTTTTCCTAATAACAGAGGTGCAGGAGAGGAGCATTGTCTATTGGTCTGTGCAGGATATTTATTTTTTTATCACACCAAAGTTCCTCTTGCCTTAAGAGTGCTGAAGATGTTGTGCATGCTTCTCCTCACAACAACCTTGTGTGGCAGGTTAGGCTGAGAGCCTGGCCCAAGATTGTCCAGTTAACTTCTTCACAGCTGGGTGTAGATTTTCCAAAGTTCTGGTCCAACATTCTAACTACTATACCACACTGTCTCTTTAAATGTTTGGCTTTAATGGAAACTTTGAGATTTAACACTAAAAGTGTAGAGGATAAGAGTAGCAGAATAAGAAGTGGAACATTTCCTGCTAAATAAACATTAACTCAAGGGAGTCGCGTCCTTTGGTCCGAGTAAAAAAACCCATAGTTTTGTGTTGTGCAGAGATGGCAAAGCTTTAACCAGCTCTACTCCATAGTAAACCAACAGTTAACATTTGTACTTCTATCCAGAAATAGTCCGTTCCTCCTCCTGCACCAGGGGCTCACTTTACATTTCTGTTATCTTCCTTACAACAAAAGTGATTGAATTCACACTTTTTTCAAAATATTCAATTACATGTTATTGCTCTTTCTTCCTTTTTTATTATAAAAAAATTGCATCTGACAGAAATGGGCATTAGAGTTGCAAATAGGATTAGAAACCTCATTCCTTAATGGAAGAACACTGAATGGGATTAATGCAAATTCACTAGTAAGGCATATAAGTTTCCACTCAAACAGTTCTCATTTTTTAAAAAAATTAAATGCTCACTTTTATTATACAATGTTTCTTAAAATATGTAGTAACCTGGTGCAAATCTGCAGTTGAAACTAGATTTTTTTTAAAAAGAAAAGAATCTCCTCGTAAACAGCAAGAGAAGTCACAAAGCAGCTTTCTGTCTTATGTTGTTATTGTTGATGAAGGTAGTCTCTGGTGATTGGTTGCAAAGGCTAGTGATGGCAAGAATCTGGGGAAACTTCCAGAATCCTTATCAAAGATGTAACTATTCCCTTGCCTCCGACATTTTTCTTTTTTTTTTTAAAGTCTACTGATTTGATTACGTCTTGCTTGATTGGGATAAATGAGGTTGTCTTGCAGGCTGTTCATTAAGGGTTTTCATGCAGAGGCCGAATCTAAATGTGGCATTCTGCATTTGTGGGCAACTGCACAGAGTGGGTGTAAGACGTCTGTGAATCTCAAAATGCCCAAAATAGCCCTAAATTGCAAAAGCCTGCTGGCGAGTCACATGTGTTTATCAGTTCATGCTGTGTACTTAGCGGAGAATTAATCCTTCATATATAAATGTGCAATATCTTGAGTTAGCCTTCCCTTCAATGCTGTAGTTTAAGTGAATTGAGGAACCTCTCAGTCTGTTGTCCCACATACAGGAAAAAAACAAATCCTTAGGAATCTGGTGGTGGGCAGGAAGTTGGAAGATGAGCAGGATCTGTTGGTTCTCTGGAGAAAGGGCCTTCTTGGTGAATCCTCATCTCTTTTGGCCCTGGCTTACCCAACTTTAGCAGCAGTCAGTTGCAGCCCTGGGTGGGCATTATTTAAATTTCCCTTAATGCCCCAGAGTGCCACTTCATTGGGGGAATTGTGGGAAATTAAATGGTACCTAGAGCAGCCAGCCAGTGCCGATCAGAGCACTACGTGAGGTGGGGGGGGAACCTAAAGTGGGGGGCTAGACAGACATTAGCATTGGACTTTGCCAGGGATTTGGGGTCTCGACAGCTGCCCATGGGCACTGAGTGCTGATGTCTTCCCCTGAAGGGAAGATGATTACTGGAAAGAATGGCAAGATTATGTCTTTATTAGAAGTGGAATAAAATATTTTAAAATCTGTTTCCCTCCCTATTTTTGATACACTCATTTCTGATATGTAAGTTAGCATTCTAATGGACTAGAAAACTGAAATGGTCATTATCTACATTAAAATTCCAATGTATATATTATGTAAGGTATGATGTGGTCATAGACTCTTCCTATTATGCATGTTTAAAATGATTTATATTTTAAGAACTTAAAACTTCGTAAGTTTTATGACTTTAGGATGCAGCTGGGAAACTGAACAGAGTTTCTATCTCATACCTTACTTACCCTCCTAATTAGCTCTCTGTCACATGTGCTTTCGGAAAATGTGGATTGACCCTGTGTTTGCGTGTTGTGTGGTGTTATCTTTGGAGAACTGTGTCCATGACTCCAGTGTCTGGTGCTTACCAAGCTAAAGTCCACAATATAATTTATTAGCCACTTACCCAGAAATGGTACAGAGGCCAGTCCAAAGCTTTTTGTATTCAAAGCCTCTTTCCTTTCGTTAGCTTGCAACTTTTGACACATGTGACACCGAAACATGTTTTAAGGTCTCCTCAGAGGCTAATGCATTGTGTAAGCAAGCCTTGAGTGCTGATTAAACCATATCACTTTCACCCAGTTTGTAGAACTAAAACATAAATAAGCTTTAAATGGCGGTTTGTTTTTTAAAGTGTTTTTACAACTTTCTGTCACTGTTTCACTAGAGATTTAAATATTGGAACTTCCTTGTTTCTTAGATTGTCTTTACACATGAGGCTTAAGCTGGCTTTTCTTTGAGAGCGTAGAACTACTCTGGCAGTAATTTACATGAAATGTTTTATTTGCCATATAATGTGACAAAAGTGACAAAAAAACCTCAGCGCCTAGGACTTGACGATCGCATGGTCGGCGGTTTGAATCCCCGCGGCGGGGTGCGCTCCCGTCGTTTGGTCCCAGCGCCTGCCCACCTAGCAGTTCGAAAGCACCCCAAAAGTGCAAGTAGATAAATAGGTACCGCTTTATAGCGGGAAGGTAAACGGCGTTTCCGTGTGCTGCTCTGGTGCCGGTTCGCCAGAGCAGCTTCGTCACGCTGGCCACGTGACCCGGAAGTGTCTGCGGACAGTACTGGCTCCCGGCCTCTAGAGTGAGATGAACGCACAACCCTAGAGTCTGTCAAGACTGGCCCGTACGGGCAGGGGTACCTTTACCTTTACCTTTTAATGGTGACAAAACATGGCATAACTATCTCTATAGAAGTTCTAAGGTCCTTTTTACTTCTGAAATTGGCGTTTCCAACACCATTCAGTGCTTGGTAAGAACACAAAGTTGTTTTGTCTGTTTTACATCCGAATGGGCACAAAACTGGTTCTTGTATTCATTTCTTTGTTACCTGAAAGTGTAAATCACTCCCTCTAATAGCTGGTTTGGCTGGTGAGTGCTGACAGGATCTTAGCCAAAATGAGGCCACTGAAGCAAGAGAGAATGATTGGCATGGTTCCCAGAAGTACAGAACATATTTGAGAAGAAATACCCTAAGAGCTGCCCCCCCCCCAAAAAACCCAGCCTGGCTAAAGCTGAGCATGCTGAGTGGACTCGAAAGGTACAAATGGAAAAGGGGGTGGCATTGAATGGATTGGAGTATCCTGGAAGAGGGCACAACTTAACTGAGCAGGAGTTTTGTTGCTGCTCTCATTTGTACTTGACTAATTCATCTTTTCACAATGAAGACAAGGACACTTCCAGACTAGAGCAATGCCGAATGCTAGGATCAAATTGTGTGTAAATTGGCCAGTTGGGAAGTCATGCTCAACCATAGTTGATCATGGCCGGAACAAGACTTGGGGGCTTGCATGCTCCCCCTCCCTTATCTGTCTCTGGCATGACTATGACGAGGTGATCAAAAGTGTCCATTTTTTGTTACCCATTTGTTGTTATTGTTTAGTCGTATCCGACTCTTTGTGACCCCATGGACCAGAGCACGCCAGGCACTCCTGTTTTCTACTGCTTCCCGCAGTTTGGTCAAACTCATGCTGGTAGCTTAGAGAACACTGGCCAACCATTTCGTCCTCTTTTGTCCCCTTCTCCTTGTGCCCTCCATCTTTCCCAACATCAGGGTCTTTTCCAGCGAGTCTTCTCTTCTCATGAGGTGGCCAAAGTATTAGAGCCTCAGCTTCACGATCTGTCCTTCCAGTGAGCACTCAGGGTTGGTTTCCTTCAGAATGGATGCGTTTGATCTTCTTGCAGTCCATGGGACTCTCAAGAGTCTCCTCCAGCACCATAATTCAAAAGCATCAATTCTTTGGCAATCAGCCTTCTTTATGGTCCAGCTCTCACTTCCATACATCACTACTGGGAAAACAATAGCTTTAACTATACAGACCTTTGTTGGCAAGGTGATGTCTCTGCTTTTTAAGATGCTGTCTAGGTTTGTCATTGCTCTTAATGATAGCATGTTGCTTTTTTCATTTTTGCTTCTGGAGGTAAAATGAATATTTTAATATGCCTGTTCCTGGAATTGAGCTATATCTGCACCACTTGAACCATCCTGCTACAATAGTTTCTGGAGTAATCTCTTCCCTCGCCATTTTTTTTTGCTAAAAGTTGAATTCTAAGACAATGCTTAGCTGTAAAATACAAATAGAGGTTTTCGTGCAATGCTGTCTCTAGAAACATTACATTATTTACTGTAATTTGTTTACATCCTCTTCAGTGTCAATTACGTGCATTCCAAATCCTTTGTCTGAATGCAGCTGCCTGTCTTGCTAAAAATCCTCAGGCCTCAATATCTGCTTGGTGGGGGAAGGGAGGCCAGGAGTTGCATCAGGTAACAACCAGCTCCCTTGGGGGTTTGGATTACTGACTATATAAAACAAAGATTTAGCAATGCAGTGCCTTGGGAAGCTTTGACCCTCATGATTTTTATACAGTTGTTGTTATTATTAAAGATGTTCATAAGACGATTTTTAGGGATTAAGCCTGGTCAGACACACTGAGTCAAAGTACATTAGATTCTATTGTAAATACTGAGTCTTGAAGAAAGGCACGGTATGGTCAAGTTATGTCTTCTGGTTAGCTGTGGACATTCTGAAAATAATTCTGGAAAGTCTTCCTATCCAAATTGGGGTGCTTCGCTTCGGAAAATGTTCAGAGGCCCTAGAATAGAGCTTTCCGAGCTGTGTGTCGCGACACGTTAGTGTGTCGGCTGCACTGTGTAGGTGTGTCACACAAACACTCCCTGCTCTCCTCCTGGGGCCGGAAAAGGGTTAGTTTAACCTCTGTGGTTTGCTAGTAAAACTGAATTACTGTGTCGCGAAGTGATGTATGTCTAAAAGGTGTTTCACCAACCTGAAAAGTTTGGAAAGCTCTGCCCTAGAGAATGATCTAACTTAGAATGTTTGTTTCACTTGTATTTAATAAACACAGCTAAAAATTTGATACTGTCAAACCTCCCAAAGACCATATTTGTAATTGTCATCCAGTCATTGCTACTAATGAGGTTATGAAATGAATATCTATCTTCTCTCTATCTATGTATTTTTGAGAAAATAAAAGCACTGAAATTTTTTCTGACCCACACTACGGATTTGATTACACCTTCCCATTTCGAATCTCTGGCACCCTATCTGCATAACTAGCAATTCTAAAATATAGACATGCTTTTGCTCTTGCAAGGTTGAATATATTGCCCTCAGCTGTACTTGAGGGATGATTCTAACAGATTCCACACGAAAAATGCTTATATCCCTGTGGCGATGGCAGTACCGAATCATTGGCCATGCCCTTCTGGCTTGCACTCTTTATAAAGACTTGAGGAATGAGATTATCACCCCTCTTTTATTGTCCATTCCGGGTCGCCCAACCACTGCTACCGTGTCCTTTCTCTTGGCAGATCAAGATGAGCAGGTGACAGCAAAGTTTGCAAGGTTTTTAGCTGGGGCAATCAGAATAAGATCCACTATTTGACTATTGATTCAAAACCCTAAAATGTATTTTATATAATTGACTTTTTATTTCTTGTTTTATTGCTATGGCCGATGGCTGCCGCAAATAAAGATTCAATCATTACAGCAGAGTTAGCCAGTTTGGCTAGCCAACAACAGATGTTGTTGGTTTATATTTCACCAGCCCCAGCCAGCATTACCAATGGTAGGGGTGATGGGTGTTGGGGCTCTGCAACATCTGGAGGGACCTATATTTGCTATCCCTACATTTCAGCAAGGCTCATGCCATTTATGACAGAGGAATGAATTGAAAATTTATTACGAGATGGAGAACTCTTTTGAATATTTCCCTCTAAACAACAACATGCACGGTACTTGCAGAAAATAGTGATTTCTGAGCTGTTGGGTTTGCAGTAGTTTTGCCTTGCCAACCATACTTTCAGGGTGAGGAATTGTCCTGCAGTTTCCAGCTTATATCAGTTCTGTATATTTGACTTGTGATCCATGGAAATTGGTCTTTTCGGGTAGGCAATATAGAAAACCACAAGGTTCAGGCTTGGTTACAAAAAGTAATTTGTGTGCCTGTGAACATTAAAAGAAGCTTTAATTCTCATTTATGTAGGCTGTAAGAAAAAAGCAGAGCACCGTATCCACTGTAGGCAAGAACTGAAAGTGTAGCTACACTTTTCTCCTTGTGTGCTTAAGTCAGGCATCCCCAACCTGCGGCCCTCCAGATGCTTTGGCCTACAACTCCCATGATCCCTAGCTAACAGGACCATTGGTGAGGGATGATGGGAACTGTAGTCCAAAACATCTGGAGGGCCGAAGGCTGGGGATGCCTGGCTTAAGTTTTATTACTGTCGTATAGAAACTGAGCGTTTAGTTAAGCACAACCGTAGAAGACTACGTTTTTAAAAGGAGGTATTATGCAAGTTTGTGCAAGCTGTATATTCAGGCTTTCTTCTTCCTTACAAAGCAACCATTTGAGATGAGATGGGAGGCGATTTAGTTCTGGACAGTCTGTGCTTCTAGAAAACCAGTAGGAATACCAGGAAGTCCCTGTTTACTGCGCAGACTTGGTGGGGGGTTTCTTGGCAGAACACTTTGGCAGTTGGGAGATGAAGCCGCATTCCACAGAAAATTACAGTGTTTCTTTTGTGTGGCTGTTTCTTGGGTTATTTTCTTCGACAGTCAAAAGTTGGAGTACAGTTGTCAGGGTAGCAATTTATTGCACGCCACTTCTGCGCGCAGTATGCAATAGGAGCAAAAATAACATTTTGAATAGAACTAAGCTGCAATATACTTGTGGAAAAAAAGGATTAAATGACTGAAATAGATATTAAGCTTTTACCTTCATGTTAGTAAGCAGCAGAATCTCTTTCCTCCCACCCACACACCCCGGCAAACACATATTTTCCATAGTTGTACTGCATAAAATTATCTGAAAGCTCATAGCTA